>NC_061115.1:126777589-127123464 GCF_002878395.1 Capsicum annuum | reverse complement strand
ATATAGAACTCAAAATATAGCCTTGGAACCTGAACCAACCATGTTGCTAATCCAAAATAAATATTATTGATCTAATAGAATTAAAGAATAATCATCCAAAGCTTGGATCACAAAATGTTTACCAAATACAAATAAATCACTTTAAAGCTACTCAAAACCTTACTTCACATACTAAATCACTTTAGAGACTATGCCAACAATCCCCATAACTCATCAACAATATAAAGCAACCATGGGGAAGGGAAAAATGATTAAACATAGAAACGTTAATCACAATAAGGGATGTTATATTATTTTCAATAACAAAAGTCAAGACAAACCCTTGATTCCCATAGACCCAAAACTTGAACATACTCTCAGAGAGTTGAGAGAAATTGATGATAACCTGAACTCCCCTAATACATATAAAGTAGGCTTGTTGTTCATCCATCTGCTGCTTTCCATGTTTCTATGTTAAATGTTACAAGGCCGAACCAACAAAATGGATCACACGTTATAGTTATGTGAAATATCACTGTGAATTTTTAGCATAAAGAAGGCATGGTGTGATTTGTACAAACATGTCCCAGTATCAGGGCAAACTACATGAAGAACTGTACAAAAACATGTAGAATTTCATCAAATTAAGTGACAACTTTCACTATAGATGTCTCCAACGAATATGTGATGACCAAAAAATAAGGTCATGGTGATACTTATTGTAGCTATGCCTTGATAAGTAAGCCCATGCCTAAAGTTTAAGAAAAAACTCAAACTTACCAAAATATTGGTAAGGTGAGACTCCAGAGCAAAGTGGAGCCAGTACAAGACATAAGTAAATATAAAAGTCTACAGAATCTGAAAAATCCCCAAAAACATAGTGTCATAGTGTAAGATCTTCTAAGATATACTAAACCTGAAAGATAAATATTTATCTCAAAAGAATCAAAATAAAGACATAAATAGGGTAAGATGAAGGCCGAGAAGCAACTCTGAACTCTAGAGCACTCCAGCAGCTCAAAAGATCACCATCTTAGTATCATGAACTAAGCGTTCATGTGTTGTACTCGAACTGATATCTTCTCCCAAATGGCATGATAGGGTGAGTATAGCCCACTTGTACTCAGTAGGTATCATAAGCCGACTGAGAAAATTAAAAAAGGGTAAGCAAAGTAACACTTTGAGTACATGACATACAAGTAACAAAGTCCCAGATGGTGGCTCGCGTTTAAATACACTGAGAAGGTCAATGATATCAAATAAAGCCCTCACATGATAGCACACAATATCAGATATAAAAAATCAACAACAAAAGAATTTAAGCCCCTACATAGGAACACAACATAATAATAATCTTAAAATATAAAGCCCATATTAATATTCCCAACCTATAGCATAACTTACTTATTTATTAACTACCCAGCTCAATATGAAACAAGTTAAGTTATAACCTACATTAAAACAATAAAATCCCATCTTAAAGTGTTTCTTAATAGAGTTTTACCCTTATGAACAGCCTTAGAATCAAACAACATTCAAAAAAAGCATCTAAACATTAAAATAAGCTAATGATACTTGTATTGCCTATATTTGAACTAGGTCCAAAATGGATAGAAAAACGAGTTCAAAATGGAGGGGGTAATAATGGAATATTGTTTTAAAAACACTTTACCTATGTTTATAGGAGTATATAGTTGAAAATTCACATAAAAATGAACTTAAAATGACATTCAAATAGAAGAAAAATCATTTTAAATCCTTAACAGTAAAACTTTAAAATTCAAATTTTGAAATCATGATCGAAAGATATTTTTGTGTGTATTTAATGGAAAATAATACTAATATGATTTAAGAGTTTACCCAATAAAGAATGGTGATAAAACATTAAGATATTTCCCAAAATCCAAAGTTTGAAGTCCAAAGTTGGTGGAATTTGTGATTTTTATGGTTTTTTATACTGTTCGGTCAACAGTGCCTTACGAGCACGATGAACCCTTCCCATTCGTGAAGGTCAATGTTGGAAATCCAATTAAATTGGTCTTTGTGTTCATAACCAAGGTTCCACGTTCACAAAGGTCCATGACCCAAAATATTGCGTTCGTGACAACCTTGTCACATTTGCAAAGAAGGAGAAAACCCGACTGTACTTGACTAACCTTCATGATCGTGGCCACCACCATCTCGATCTGGAAGAAGTATTAGTTTCTTCTCCCTATTTGCAGCTAAAAGCACGCATTCATAAAGAAGGTCTTACACCTACATCAGATTCAGCAAACCCATTGAATTGCATAACTTCCAAAACCTCTAAACAGATCCTCGAGATTCATTTGGAACCAACATAAGAAAACTATATATGATACGGGGCTATTTTTGAAGTTCTAGCCCTAATGGAATAGTCCATATCGCTATCCAACACTTACAGCAGTAAAAGTTAGCCAAATTCAGCTATATGGATTGTAAGCCTCTAAAAATCTACTAACTCTGTAAAATCACTCCAGATTGCATCAGGAACCATGCAAATAAACCCTACACCCCTAAAATTAACATATAGAAACTATAGGGAAGGAATAAATGGTAAAAACACATAAAACAACTTTTTACAAATCAAGTCATTACATCATCTACCATAAGACACTAGTTCACCCTCGAACAAAAAGCAAAGCAAATACCTGAATAGATACTAAATCGTGGTTAACTAATACGTATGTCAAACTTGACCTCCCTAGTAGCTCCTCTATAGTACATGTCTCCACTAGACCTTGACCAAAGAAATGTCCTTAGAATATAACCATCTAACATTTCTGGATAAAATTGACACTGTCTCTTCTACCCTGGTTAACCTCTTATATAACTAAACTGAGTCCTAATGTTTCACCTGAGACTCATCCAAATTATAGTCTTGAAGTTTAGATACATAAAAAATTAGATGAATGACTAAAAATTTTGTAGGCAAGGCCAACTTATAAGCAACCTCCCTAAAGGTCCAAGGAATCTCAAATAGTACATTATGCCTAATGCTAAGCTTGCCCCTTTTCCCAAACCTCATTGTGCCCTTTATGTGTGACACAAATATGAAGACTCAATCAGTAATACAAAACTTTAAGGCATAAATCCTATGGTTTGTATAACTCTTTTGCCTTTTTCGGTTGGTCTATTTAGCCTATACTGTATTACTCAAACCCTGACAAAAAACTCAAGAAGCAAACTGGTACCACAGGGTCTAACCTCTAAAGTTTCAAACCATCCAATAGGAAATCGACAATGTATACCATATAAAGCCTCTTATAATGTCATCTCAATGTTCGAATGGTAGCTATTACTATAAGCAAACTTCTTTAAGGAAAAATACTACTTCCACTAACCTCCATAGTACATAATACATGCATGGAGCATATTAGCAACAACTTAAATAGTTTGGTCCAATTGACTATTCTGTTGGGGTGGGACCATTGTTCTAAGGTCAACCTTAGTAACCAAATCCTCCTGAAAAGTCTACCAAAAACTATAAGTGAACACTTAGACTCTATCCGAGGCAATTTACATGGGTACCCCATAAAGATAACTATATCATGATCATAAATATGATCTACCCTCTCAGCAGTAATCGAGATCTGAATAGGTACCACCAATCCATGATGACCCAAATGTTGTCAGAATAATAAAAAGTATAAGGTAGCGAACTCATAAAGTCCATTGTGATTCACTCCCATTTACACTTCAAAATAGGTAATCTCTAAACCAAACCACCTAATCTCTGATGCTCGGCCTTCACTTGCTGATAACATAAGTAATGAGCTACAAAGTCTACGACATACTTTTTCATACCATCCAACTAGTAAAGGTGATTGAAGTCGCGATACATCTTATTCACCCCTTGATAGTTAGAATATTTGAAACAATGAGCCTCCTCTAAAATCAATCTTACCTATCAACCAACTCTTGGCATACAAACTCTGCTCCCGATCCTCAAAACACCATAAAAATAGAGAGATGTTTTTTATCCTCGCAAGTCAACACCTTATCTTGTATCACCCTCAAGCTGTAATTATTAAATAGTAAGCTTGAATTTGCTCCATTAAGAAAGATATAGCATAAACAAAGGCTAAAATATATCTGGGTGTATAAATATCATGCCTAACCTTTGGTTATCCTAAGACTGAACCTCCATTGTTACTGTCCTTTCCTAGGTCAATAGATGAGCTAAACTCCCCATACTAGTTGACTTATGGATCAAGGCATTTGAAACCACACTTTTCATGCTCAGATTATATAAAAAGTGAGGTTATAATCCTTAAGAACTCAGGCCAACGCCACTGATTCATATTAATATCTTGCTGACTGAAAAAACACTTAAGGCTATGATGGTCCAATAAAATCTAACAAGGAACCCCATACAAGTAATAACACCATAATATCAACACAAATATTATGGCTACTAACTCCCAATCATGGGTCGAGTAATTTCTCTTATGAGGTTTCAATTGACGAAAGGCACAAACAATTACCTTACCCTCCTGTATTAATACCATATCCAAACCAACATCAGAAGCATCACAAAACACGATGAAACTCACACCCTTCTTGGGTAAAGTCAAAATAGAAGATAAAGTCAACAATATTTTTATCTTTTAAAAGGTCTTCTCACATGTTTCTAACCATTAAAATAACACCTTTTTAGAGTCAATTTGCTCAAAGGAGTCTTAATAGATGAGAAACCATACGTAAAATACTAATAATAACTTATCAAACTAAGAAAGAGACAGAATCGAACCACAAACTCAGGCCAACCATGAAACACTACTAACTTGGTCGGATAAACCATAATACCATCCTTGGTCATGACATGACCCAACAAAGAGTTAGAATCCAACCAAAATTCACACTTAGAAAACTTGGCATACAACTTCTGATCGAGCAGTCTCTGAAGTTCAATAATGAAATGTTTTACATAGTTGGCCTTATTCATGGAATAAACCAAGATGGAGCCCAGAAATGGTCAAAATACTTATTTCATTAACACTATGAATGTTACAGAGGCATTGGTCACTCAAAAAGACATAACCATAAACTCATAATGACCACATTGAGTCTAAGAAGTCATCTTTGAAACATCTGAAGCTCTAATCTTTCAGTTGTGACACCCAAATCAAATCAATCTTTAAAAAGACAAAAAAACCTTAAAGTTGGTAAAAGATATCATAAATGTTGCAAGAAAGAGAATTGTTGTCCGTAACTGTCACTTTATTCAATTACGTATAATCATTATACATATGTATAGAACCACCTTTTTTCTTCACAAGCAAGTTGAAGTGCCCCAAGAATATACACTAGGTCTAATTAATCCTTTACCTAATAAATCATTAAACTGTTCTTTTAATTCCTTCAACTCTGTTAGATCTATTCGATAAAGAAGGATCAAAATATTCTTGGTACCTTGCTCCATATCAATAGCCAAATGAATATCATAATTCGGGGAAATACCTTGCAAATCCATAAGAAACACATTCATGAACTAGTGAACAACCATAATAAAATCCATACAAGGCAGTGATACAACATTGGAATCACAGACATGAACCAAATATGACAAACACCTTCTCTTTATCATGTGATGAGCATATTGAAAAGATATAACACCCTTTGGACCCAAATTAGGAAAACACTTCCAAGCTAACCTTGACACACCTAGTGTAGCTACGGTCATGATCTTGGGATAATAGTCAAAATAGCATCACAAGAAGCTAACAAATCCATACCAAACATAACATCAAAATCAACCATATCTAAGATAAACAAGTCTACCAAAGTCTCACAACCCAAAAGAGTAACAATACAAGATTGGTACACTTAATGTACTACTAAAGAAGGCTCTACTAGGATAGAAATGTGAACAAAACTAGAAGAAAAATATCTTGACACATAGAAAAATGTAGACCCATGGTTTAATTGAATGGAAATTGATCTATAGATAACTCAAAAGATACCTATAATAATTACATTAAAAGCCTCTATCTAGAGCATCTTTGATATAGCATAACACTGACTATGTCTACTCTAGGACTAAGTAATCATATGACTACCTCTACCAGCTCCCCTACCTTTACCTATATCACATCTAGTACTACTGATACCTCTAGTACGACTATGTGAACCACCTATTACTACATAAATATATGTATGGCAAAGATAAAGCTAAGAACCCTACTAAGTGGATCCATATATGCATCGAGGGAAATCCTTTGTCACATGGCCAAACTATGACATATAAAACATCCTATGTTGGCTTTCTCAATATGAGAAAGTGAGTATGAACATGAACAATCACCTAGGCATGAAGAATTCTCCAACTGCATGACCTGACACCTGTATACTAGAAGGCATAGAACCTAAAGCCTTACCATATAAACCCTATAATAAATCTTGTATCAACTATCAGTTTAACTATGGAAACCTCTACTAGAGAAGTCTCTTCCTCGGTAGGTATGTGCACCAAACTCACTATTATGATGTACCTTCTTGGTGCCTCATTGAATAGCCTGGATAATAGACTTGGTATTTTTGGAATGATCAATAATACTCTTAAAATAAGCCTTTGAAACTACCATTTAGGCTATAGCCAAATAGAATTTACTATCTAACCCCTTAATAAACTTTTAAATCCTCTCAGACTCAGAGAATATGCTAAAGGCTGAGTATCTAGATAAGGTGTGAAAATAAGGTTCATACTCTGCAATAGTCATAGTGCCCTACTCAAAATGATTAAACTAATCACATTTCTATTCTCTCAAGATATATAGTGAAAATCTCTCTGAGAAGGCCTTAAAGAACTAAGTCCAAGTCATAGAAGGCAAACCTAAAGTCCTACAACTAACATATGACCTCCACCAATCCCTTGTCATATTTAGTAATTAATAAGTAGTATAAAAACTCCATAAGACTCAAGGGATCTAAGATTACATAACTTCTTGTAATCAATCATAAAATAATAGTCATTCTCACCAATAGCTCTACTAAACTTTGGTGGATCCTAGAGAATAAACCTGTCACTTTTCTTCTGATCACTAGAAGACATAATTCTATCTAATGCAACCATAGGAACACTGAGTTTTGCAGGCAAAGAATCCCTATAAGGTACCATAAATAATGCTTGTTCCCCAAAAATAGGAATATCATAAGTAGTTGCTAGCACTGATGGTGGAATATCACTAAAGTTTGAATAATACTAGGTACACTCAATGCCAAGAGATGAACTAAAAGGCCTTGAAGCACTAGGTCACAACTGAAATTTATGGGACCTGAGTTGCCCATGCATCCCCTGCCTTATAATTATCCTTAGAATACATAAGTTCAAGCTCAAGAGAGGCCTTCCAAGAACATCCTCTAGATAGGGAAGCTCCTCATGCCCATCATCTACCTCTAATTTAACTTTGACCTATACATCCTCAAATCAAGGCTCCCATGTCAAGTTCCATCTCATCATCTCTATCCTCTCTTGACCTAATCTTCACCATCTACGTAGAAAAGAATAAAATAAAAATTAGAATAATAGGTATGAACAACTCTCATAATAAGGAATAAAAATAGAGAATTTTTTCATAAAGATATCATTTAGCCTCTTAAATATAGATACGGATGTCTACATACTGATCCATGAAACTATACTAGACATCTCAGTCTTATATTTATAAGATTGGTGAACTTAGTTGCTCTGATACCAATTTGTCATGACCGAAAAATAAGGCCATGATGACACTTATCATGGCAAAGCCATGATAACTAAGGCAATTCCAAAAATAAAAGAAAATTTCAAACATAATAATATAATGGTAACGTAAGACTCAGAGAGAAAAGTTGGTCTAATACAAGACATAATTAAATATGAAAGTATGAAAGAAATCTCATAAATCTCTAAACCCTAGTGTCATAGTCTAAGAGCATCTAAAAGTACTAATTTTGAAGCATACATATTTGTCTCCGAGAAATCAAAATAACGACATAAAAAGGGCAAGATAAAGTTTTTGAAGAAACTCTAAACTTTAAAGCACACCAGTACCTTGGAAAATCACCGACTCAATACTATGAACTCAACCTTTGTGCATTATACTCAAACTAGGATCTACACTGAAGGGTCACAATAGGGGTGAGTATGGTCCACTTGTACTAAGTACGTATCATAGTCTGATTAAGCAAAGCAGAAAATAAAGTAAGTAAACTGACACTATTAGCATATGACCTGCAAGCAAAAAGTTCCAAATGGTAACTCACATAACCTCTATTAATAGTTTTTATATATATAAAAAAAAAACAATATAGATATATATGAGGAACATACTAAAACTAAACACAAATCAAGGAAACTATAAAAATTATGAAAGATGCATATGAGAATACAATGCAATGCTATGAATAAAATGAATAATGAAATCCATCACATGACTTTCTGTATAAACCAACTATCACACCCCAATTTTCTAGAATCAGAATGCGAAATGGTGCTCATAATCCTAAAGGATCATAAGTGTAATACCCCACAAAGTTCCCTCGTAGTTTGAGCCTTAGAGCGTGTCAAGCAAAGTGTAATTCTGACCCTAAAAATTTGAGAAATGACTTCCCAAGTTATTGGTGTTTAAACCATATAGAATTTCTTAAATTTGACTTGTTTTCATGTAGAGAATTGAATTATCTTTCAAACGATACCAATTTCATCCAAATCCAGTATCGGGGTGAAAAGTTATGATAATTTTACTAAGAGTTATCAAAACTGCCCAGGTGTGACAGACATCCGATGGACCGTCGAGTCTACGACGGATAGTCGCTCGGCCTATCGCAACCAAAAAAGTAACTCTCTTTTCTAGCCCAAGTGTGATAGACAAAATGAAGGACCGTCAAGGCTATGATGGATCGTCGCTGGTACCGTCACGCTCAAGCAGTATAGCCTCATCCAGGCCAATATGCGATAGATAATCTGATGAACCATCAAGCTAAGTGATGGAATGTTGCTTCTACCATCACACCGAGGCAGTATTTTTTTTACCAGCATGTGGCAGACGATCTGATGGACCATCAGGCTAGCCACGGACCATCGCAGCCCCCATTCAGTATTTTTAAGTCCTTTTTAAAAAGGGCTTTTGGGTCTTTTCCCTTTTAACACTCAGATATATTCCAAATGAACTTGATAGCCTCATTATCTCCCAAAACATCCAAAGGCTAAGGTTTCTACCTCAAGGGAAAATCTGAAACCCTTCTCCAAGAAATCCAAGAACTCACCATGGATTCTACAAATTGAGTTGAGATTTGAGTTTCCCAAGTTCAAAGGTTGCAAGAACTCAATCTCAAGAGTAGGAACAAAAGTTTAGAGAAATGTCGTTCATCCAATTTCATAATCAAAGGTATGTGGGGTTTTGAACAAGGGTAATCCTTTCATCCTTGTGCCCAAAGGTTTATTTAAACTATGATTTTTTGCAATCTATGAGATTTTACATGAATTTGAATTAGGGTCTTTCACCCATTATTATTGACTACAATATTTTGATGTTTCCCATGAATTGAGTGTCTAATGACATGATTTTCACATGTTTTCTTGAGAAATTACAGCTGGACTTATACCCCACAATTTTAATCCTTAAGAAGTTAATAGTTGAAATGTTTGAGATATTAAAGTATATGAGTATGTTGAGATTTTGATACAAATTGCTGAAATTTCTAGATTTCTACATGAGTTATGAATCTATATTCTATCTATTATGCTTTTGATGAGTTTTAACTTGAGAATGAATTATGGGTTATTGAGCCCTACTTGAGATTTGCAATTTTATGTACTCTTATGCTATAAGGACCCATGATTTGAGTATTATGAGATTATTGAGAAATACTTTGACCTAATGGTCATGGAGTTTTGAAATCCACTTTACTATATGAGATTATAGATTTGATTAATGGGTTCTTATTGAACCATGAGATTATTCTAAAGTGGATTTTCAAGAGATGAGTGGGATAATCTAAGGGAGTAATATTTAGCACCGAGTTGTGTAAGTTACTACAGTTTCTCACCCTAAAACTACTTACTATTATAGGTTGGGCCTGAGGCCGAGATGATTTTTAGGCCTAAGGCTGAGATATTGGGCTCGGGGCTGAATTGAGGTTATACTTCCTGGCAAGAGTATAATGCTCCTCCCCAATTTGAGGTCTCTTCCTTAAGAGGATAAAATATTGGACTCCATGTAGCTCACATGTTTTATATCGGTTAAGAGAACCTCCCTTGATACAAGCTATTTTTCCAAATAGTAATGTTGCAGATTTGCTCCCTAAGACTAAAGTATTCTCCCTTTATATAAGTATTTTTCCTAAAGTTTGAAATAAGATATTTTCCTTCATTGAATGAAATGCCTTCAAGTATGTTTCAAAGTTATATGATTTCGAATTTCAAATACTTGAGTTCAAAAGAGTTATGAGTTCTTGAGAATTAAAGAAGTTTTACTCTCTATGAGACATATGAATGAGTTGAAAATATTGTTTAAAGTTTCCTTTAGCTTATGGGTAATGAGAATAAGAGAAGACTACTGATTTCAAAGTTAAACTATGATGACTCATGAGATTTGTGTTACATGCTCCAATCTACATGATTTATGAGCTTTACATTTTATACTTATTCAAGCCATGTGAGTCATTACTTATTGCATGCATTATTTGATTAAAAAGTATTGATGTTGTTTTATATAAATTCATACACCCCCATATACTCGGTACATTCCCAAGTACTGATCTACATATACGTGTATGTGCTATATTATCTTACAATATAGGTTTAGGTGCTCAGTCCCAGCCTCGTTAGTGACTTTCTATTACCTCTATCTACATTTCTACAGTGGTGAGCCCTCATTGTTTGAGGACCTATCTTTAGACATTTTTGTATTTGAGAGGCTATGTTTTTACTTTTAATTCATTTCGAGTCAGTTGGGGACTTATCCCAATAGCTCTTTAGTTCATGGATTAGAAGAGGCTTTGTCAGACTATTTATCATATTGTGATTGTGTTGAGAATTTAAGTATTGTAGTTATTTGGATCAAGTATTTTCTCTGTGTCTCCCTTTATACAATATGACTATGCTAGTTTTTGAATTATTATATCTTGAAATGACTGTTATTAGTAGAAACAAGCTTAAAGGGTTAACTTGGGGCTAGTTGTAGCCTTAAGCACCATGTGACATCTCGGGAGGCAATTTTGGGTCGTTATAAACTTAGTATCAGAGCCTAAGGTTTTAAGGAGTCCTAGGGAGTCTGACAAGCCGCGTTAAGTAGAGTCTTGATCATCGGTGTATAGGACACCATATCTATGAGTAAGAGGCTGGGTGACATTTTAGTAAACACTTGTTTCTTCTTTAATAATCTATCATGCCTATAGTTGTTGCTCTCATCTAATTCATGCTCTTCTATTTTATAAAATTCCTCACCGAAGAGTGAATGTGCGTAGAAACGATGATGAGCAACCCCCACCTGTTGATCCGTTGAATAATACTATGTCTCATGCCAAGTTTCGGGTGGCCTTTCAGGCGTTAGCCCAAGCAGTCACCACCAATGTTCGGGCTCATAACTAGGCTACAATTGCTAATCAGTAAGGAGGTAACGTAGCTGCGGCTAGGATTCATAATTGTTTATGGATGAATCTGCAAAAGTTTTAAGGGTCTAAGGTAAATGAGGACCCATAGTTGTACCTTGAGGAGTTGAGAAAGAGCATAACGGTGATGTATGTTTCTAAGGAAGAAAGTGTTGATTTGGCGTTTTACAGACTAAAGGACATTACTTATGACTAGTTGATCATAGAGGAAGGGTAGAGGTAATAATGTTACTTCTATGACTTGATAGGTGCTCCAAGATACATTATTGGATAAGTTCTTTCCGCTTGAGATGAGGTAGGCAAAGATTGAGGAGTTTATAAACTTAAGGCAGGGCTCCATGACTGTTAAGCAGTACTGCTTGAAGTTCAACCAGTTGGCCAAGTATGCTCCTGATTTGATTTTTGACACCCAGGATAGTATGAACAAGTTCGTGATCGGTGTTTCTAGGTTGGTACTCATAGAGTGTAAGACTGCGATGCTGCATAGGGATATGGATCTGGCTAGGTTGATGATGCATGCACAGCAAATAGAGGCGGATAAGATTAGAGAGAGAGAGAGTAAGGGATAACAAGAGGGATAGATCTAAGCAGTATGAGTTTATCCAATGTAGGTTTCATGGAGGGAACCGCCCTCAGTTTTAGAGACGTCCGTGTATGCTAGTGCCTTTGATAGCTAGTGCACTCATGACTAGAGGTAGGCAGGAGTAAGGAGGCAGGCATTTTATTTTTAGGTCACAGAACAGTGTTGGTAATAGGTCCCATTATCCTCCTTGTGCTAAGGGTGGTAGGGATCATCCCAGTGAGTATTTCGTAGATTTGAGAGACTATTTTGGTTGTGGCAAGCAAGGCGACAAACTTGGGATATTTTCCTCATGCTAGATAGGGGAACAGAGATGTCGGACCTCAGGCATAGGCTAATAGTGCACCAAATCTTGTACCCCATCCCGCCCCTGCTCAAGGCACTTTATCTAGCACTGCTGGCATTCAGTGCCAGAACAGATTCTATGCCTTACCATTCCGTCAAGAGCAGGAGGACTCTCCTAATGTTGTTATCGGTATGATCTATGTATTTTGCTTTGACGTCTATGTGTTGTTGGACCTCGGGTCAAGTCTCTCTTTTGTGACCCTAATTGTAGCTACGAATTTCAAAATGAGTCCCGAAAAGATTTTTGAGCCCTTCCTAATTTCTACACTAGTAGGAGAGTCAGTTGTTGCTAAATAAGTGTATAAAGATTGTCCTATAATAGTTCTTCATAGAGTCATACTTATGGATTTAGTAAAGTTAGGCATGGTGGATTTTAGCCTTATTCTGGGTATGGATTGGCTTCATTTTTACTATGCATCTATAGACCATCATACCCATGTGGTCAAGTTTCAATTCCCTGATGAGCCAGTTTTTGTGTGGTCCGAGAGTTTGGTATTTCCCAAGAGTCATTTTATCTCCTATTTCAAAGTCAAAAATATAATATCCAAGGGTTACATCAATCACCTAGTTAGAGTCAAAGATACTAAGTCTGAGGCTCCAACTATTAAGTCAATCAAAATTGTTATTGAGTTTCCAGATATTTTTTCTAAAAGATCTCCTAGGGGTACCTCCTGATAGAGAGATAGAATTTTGAATTAACATTCTTCTTGAAACTCATTCTATTTCTATTCTACCATACCGTATGGCACCTGCTTAGATTAATGAGTTGAAAGAGCAACTTAAAGATCTTTTAGACAAAGGTTTTATAAGGCCTAGTATTTCTCCTTGGTGAGCACCTATTATACTCGTGTGGAAAAAGATGGTCCTTTGCATATGCGCATTGACTATCATCAGCTTAACAAGGTCACAGTCAAAAATAAGTATCCTCTTCCAAGAATTGATGACATGTTTGATCAGTTGTAAGGTGAAAGTTATTTCTCCAAGATAGACATTAGATCTGGCTATCATCAACTTAAAGTGAAGGAATGTGATATTCCAAAGACATCCTTCCAAACCTGCTATGGTCACTTTGAGTTTCTTGTTATGTCTTTCAGACTAACCAATACCCTAGCATCTTTTATGGACCTCATGAATCAAGTGTTTAAGCAATATCTCGATATGTTTGTTATACTGTTCATAGCTGACATTCTTTTGTACTCTCGTAATGAGAGTAACCATAAGAATCACCTTAAAATTTTCTTGCAAACTCTTACAGATCACCAGTTGTTCATCAAATTTAGTAAGTGTGAATTTTGGCTAAGGTCTGTAGCCTTTCTGGGTTATGTTGTTTTAGCCGAAGGTATTAGAGTTGATCCCCAAAAGACAAAAATTGTGAGAAATTATCCTAGACCTTTCTCCCCATCTGACATTAGAAGTTTCTTGGGTCTAGCGGGCTACTACCATCATTTTATTAAAGGTTTCTCTTTTATTGCATCTCTCATGACCCAGTTGGCTCAAAAGAAAGTTAATTTCTAGTGGTCAAATTCCTATAAGAAGAGTTTTCAGGAGTTGAAGACTCAACTTACTTTAGCCCTGGTGTTGACTGCGCCTGATAGTACATATGGTTTTGTGGTGTATTGTGATGCCTCTAGAGTTGGCTTGGGTTGTGTGTTGATGCAAAGAGGTAAGGTTACAGCCTATACTTCTAGACAGTTGAAGCCGAATAAAATGAACTAACCGACCCATGATATTGAATTAGCTGTTGTGGTCTTTGCTTTGAAAATTTGGAGACATTATCTTTATGGTGTCTATGTTGATGTGTTTACTGATCATAAGAGCCTGCAATATGTGTTTACTCAGAGGGCGTTTAATCTTAGGCAGAGAAAGTGGTTAGATTTGTTAAAAGACTATGATATGAGTGTGTTGTATCACCCGAGCAAGGCCAATATAGTAGCGGATGCCCTTAGCAGATTGTCTATAGGTAGTGTTGCTTATGTAGAGGAAGGTAAGAAAAATTTATCTCGTGATGTGCATTGTTTGTCTAGATTAGGTGTTAGGTTGCTTCATTCAGCTAAGGGAAGTACTTTGGTCTAGGGTGGTTTCGAATCCTCTTTAGTTTCAAAAGTGAAGGAGAAACAAGACAGAGATCCTTGTTTGGTCAGACTGAAGGAATTAGTTAAGGACCAAAAAGTAGAGGTTTTCTCCCAAGGGGAAGATGGCATGTTGAGATTGTAGGGTATATTGTGTGTTCTGTGTGTTGATTATATGAGGCAGAGAATTATGGCTGAAGCACATGGTGAGCAATATTCTAGTCATCCCAGTGCTACCAAGACATATTGCGACTTGTGGGAGATCTATTGGTAGAATGGTATGAAAAAAGATATAGACAAGTTCATAGAAAGTGTACAATATTCCAACAGGTTAAGGTAGAGCACCAAAGACCTGGTAGTGTGATGCAAGAGTTTGGTATACCCACTTGGAAGTGGGTGGTGGTGAATATGGACTTCATGACTGGGTTACCTCTTTCGCTCTGTCATCATGATTTTATTTGGGTTGTTGTGGATAGGCTAACTAAGTTCGCGTATTTCTTGCCCGTGCACACATCTTATACAACTGAGGATTATGCAAGATTATATATCTGGGAGTTAGTCAGGCTGCATGGAGTTCCCTCATCCATCATCTCGGATAGGGCACTTAATTTACTTCTCAGTTTTGGAGGGTATTTCAGTCGGGTCCTTGTACCCAAGTCCTTTTGGGTTCCATTTTTCATTCGCAGATAGATGGTAAGGTTGAGAGGACCATTCATACCCTAGAAGATATGTTGAGGGTGTGTGCTCTTGATTTCAAAGGTAGTTGGGATGAGAATTTTCTGTTGATAGAGTTCGCCTTTAACAATAGTTACCATACTAGCATTGGGATGGCACCATTTGAGGCCTTGTATGGTAGGAGATGTAGATCACTTATAGGTTGGTTTAAAGTGGGTAAAGCTACCATGATTGGGCCTGATGCAGTGTTTAAAGTTATGGAAAAAGTTAATTTAACTAGAGAGAGATTAAAGACAGCTCAGAGTCATCAAAAGTCATATGTCAGTGTAAGAAGAAGAGATCTTGAGTTTGAAATGGGTGATTTGGTGTACTTGAAAATTTCATCCATGAAAGGGGTGAAGAGATTTGGTAAAAAGGGAAATCTTAGTCCTCGTTATGTTGGCCAGTGTAGAGTTTTGAAACGTGTTGGTAAAGTAGCCTATGAGGTTGAGTTGCCCGCAGAGTTGTCAACTGTTCATCCTGCTTTTCATGTCTTCATGCTTAAAAATATATTGGTGATTCTGTTGTTGTAGATTCCTCAGAGAGTGCTGGTATTCAAAACAATCTTTCATTCAATGAGATTCCTGTTGAGATCCTAGATTTTAAGATCCATAGACTGAGGAACAAAGAGGTTCCCTTAGTTAAAGTTTTGTGGCGGAAGCAGAAGCAGACATGCGAGTCAAGTACCCGCACCTCTTTTCCACAATTTTAGATCAATCTGAAGGTATTATTCTTCCTTAATTTAGCCCTTCTAATCTAAAGTTTATCTATATGTATATGTTTTTGCATGAGTTCTTGCAATTTCTGAGGTATTCGAGAGTTTAGAGAGATTTTGAACGTTTTTTAGCAACTTGCTTCAGCTATGTGTAGTTTATTTTACTATGTTACTAGTCTAACTAGCAGTATTTGAGGATTATTCTTTCCAAAAAGGAGATATTATAAGACCCTGTAAAGTTTCCTTGTGGTCTGAGCCTTAGAGCGTGTCAAGAAAAGTGTGATTCTGGCCCTAAAAGATTGAGAAGTGACTTCCCAAGTGATTGGTGTTTAAACCATATAGAATTTTCTTAAATTTGACTTATTGTCATGTAGAAAATTGAATTAGCTTTCCAACGATACCAATTTCGTCCAAATCTGGTATCAGGGTGAGAAGTTATGATCATTTTTTTTGGAGTTGTTCGAGCTGCCCAGGTGTGACAGACGATCCGACAGATATTGGGTAAGTTACTATGGTTTCTTCCCCCATAACTACATACCACCGTAGATTGGGCCTGATACCAAGATGATTTTTGGGCCTAAGGCCGAGATATTTGGCCCAAGGTCGACATAAGTGATCACCGAATTGAGGTTATACTCACTGGCAAAAGTATAATGCTCCTCCCCAACATGGGGTCTCTTCCTTAGGAGGAAAAAGCATTGGACTCCATGTAGCTCGCATCGTTTATGTCGGTTAAGAGAACCTCCCTTGATTCAAGCTATTTTTCCTAATAGTAAAGTTGCAGATTTTCTCCCTAAGACTAAAATATTTTCCCTAAAGCTTGAAACGAGATACTTTCCTAAAATGAATGAAATGCCTTCAAGTATGTTTCAAAGTTATATGATTCTGAATTCCAAGTACATATGTTCAACATATTAATGATTTCTTTAGCATTAAAGAAGTTTTGCTTTCCATGAGACATAAGAATGAGTTTAAAGTATTGTTTAAAGTTTTCTTTAGCCTATGGGTAATGAGAATAAGAGAAGACTACCGATTTCAAAGTTAAACTATGATGACTCACGAGATTTGAGTTACATGCTATAATCTATATGATTCATGAGCTTTATATTTTATACTTATTCGAGCCATTTGAGTCATCACTTATTGCATGCATGATTTGAATAAAAAGTATTGATGTTGTTTTATATAAATGCATGCACCCCCACATACTCAGTACATTCCCTAGTGCTGATCTACATATATGTCTATGTTCTACATTGTCTTATAATGTAGGTTCAGGTGCTCAGTCCCAGCCTTGTCAGTGACCTTTGATTACCTCTGTCTACATTCCTACAGTGGTGAGTCCTCATGGTTCGAGGACCTATCTTCAGACATTTCTGTATTTAAGAGACTATGTTTTTACTTTCAATTCATTTCGAGTCAGTTGGGGACCTGTTCCAATGGCTCTCTAGTTCATGGATTAGTAGAGGCTTTGTCAAACTAATTATTAGATTGTGATTGTGTTTAGAATCCCAGTATTGTGGTCTTTTGGATCGAGTATTTTCTCTGTATCTCTCTTCATATAATATGACTACGCTAGTGTTTGAATTATTTCATCTTGAAATGAGTGTTATTAGTAGAAACAGGCTCAACGGGTTAGCTTGGGGCTACTTGTAGCCTTAAGCACCATGTGTTATCCCAGGAGCCAATTTTGGGTCGTTACAACAAGCTAAATCTCTACTAATATTTGTACCTGAGCAATGCATAATATAATATATTAAATACAGAAAACTGGCGAAAACTTGCCATAAGGTTCAAAACATCTAAAATACTCAAAACTAACAATTGTATACTGATACATCTATCTAAAAAGCCATTAATTGTCTGAACTATGGAATTGATGGGACATGTCCTCAACTAACTCCGTCTACTGAAAATAAATTGAGTCTAATGCTATAATAAAATAAGGATCATCCTCGAATGAAGAGGACTCAGTGCTACGTTTACTGCTACTGACTGAGTCTGGACTGCTAAGGTTGCTATGGATCTTAAGCTTTTGAACCTATGGTATAAGAAACCTTAACGCAATAGAAAAGTGTGCATCAATACTTTTAATGTAATGGTATGCTAGATGAGTTAAGGCTAAATACAAGGGCTTATGCATGAACATAGCTTAACTGAAGAACATGAGAATACTGAATGAGGACATATGTATGAATGCACAAACCATAACTGAAACATCATGACTCTGAATACTAATACTCAGATACTACTTTACTGATATCTAAACTCACTACTGATATTGAGATACTGATTAATTTAATCTTCTAATATTGATAACTAAGTACTGAATTTGAGACCGGTCCTCTCTAGCGGTTGATCTCTAAAACTGATGATACTGAAGCTGATTAACTGAATCTGCTCATACCAATGACTGAGTTTTGGGATTGCTACTATTGACTGACTAAATCTGTGATCAAACCTTTCTAACAGATGATCTCTGAATCTACTAATAATGATATAGAATGATTGTATCTTAGATCAGACCTATCTAGTGGAAGATCTCTGAATTTTTTAATAATAGAAATGACGAACTGAGTTTGAGATCAGGCTTATCTAATAGGCGATCTCTGGCTCTATTAGTACTGATACTGATTAAATTTATGTGAGAAAGACCTATCTAGTGGGTGGTCCATGAATCTATGGAACTATCTAAGTTCCTTACTAAAATGGGTGACTGTATCTGACAGTCCTGATTTCTGAGTTCTACTCTGAAGATTGATACTAGAACTACAATTGTGGGAGTTCTCACTTAACCGATATGCCCCGAATCTGATCTAGTGGGGTCCAACTTGTAACCCCAGCTAGAAGAGTGTCAATACCGTGCCACAAGTAAAGACCTCTATTATGGTCAATCCTCTCTAACGGGTGACCCTGAGAAGCAAGTCAAGCCTAAGGCAATATGATAGTCAAGCCTTAATCTAACGGGTGACTCCTGGTCTTGCGTTGGCTACGTAGTTCTTGAGTTCAGGGACTATTACTAACGACTCTTCCTCTCTAACGGGGTAGCCTTCATCCCTGCACTCGCTCAGTGATAGTTCCTACTCCCAACTGAAGGACACTAAACTAATTCTTGTACTGTACTAGACTGAGCTGAATCTATTACCGATTATCCTAATTGTTTGATCTGAGTGAGTTTACTTGATTCCGTTATCTGATGGAATACTTCTGAATCTCGTTATCTGACTGAATGATACTGAGTTCTAAATTATTTACTTGAATGTTACTGAGGTCTGAACTGAATTCTTGAATACTACTAAGATCTGAGCTAAGTACTAAACTGAAGCTAGAATGCTAATGATAGTGAGATTACTGAAATTTCTTAAGTTCTGTAACTATCTGAGAGTACTGAATTTTGTAATTAACTGAGTTCTAAGAATTGTGGCTTGACTAAGATTATTGTGAAAACTGACATGGGCTCTAGACTTGCAGCTAATTTGTCAAGTATAAATAACCCCAGGACTCGATAACATAAATGTAAAACATAACCATTCTTGAATAATCATGACCATGGACTTTCATTCACCATTACAATCATTAAAGCATCTCTTCAAGCACTTGGAAATCATAAACATGTGATAGTATAGGAAGACATGCTATTGGCACATACTCCATTCAACAAGGTCTTGCATCAAACAGTTAACATGCATTAAAGAACACATAACTGGGGATTTCATGCTAACATTTCACAACTCTTTCACTAAGGCTTTTCAACAAACACTTGGCATGCATAAACTTACACGAAATTGGGGATTTCTTGTTAACATGCTATAATGTCTCTAATTCCTTCACATAAGTGTTTGATCAAACATACGGGGAGCATGCTTTGGTTATACCGCAGATTTTATCTTAATCATCATGAATACATCAATACCATGCAACTTTAAGAGGGTTTATCATGAACATCATACAATTCATCACATACTAGAATCAACTCTGGAAATTGGTAGTCTAAATCATGAATTAAAACTTAATAATAACATCAACTTCAATTTCAATTCACATGAATCATGAATACTCATAAATATAAGTTCTTTGAATTTAGAAAAGGATTGAACTTACTGGGTGGAAGGAACCCAAGAATTAACATCTGCATACCTTAGTTTCTTAATTCTTGAAAAGTTAACGGAGGAATCTTGAGTTCTTGAACTTTTAGGTTGAAACCCTAGGTTGTTCTTGAGGAAAATTGAGAGAAGACTAGTATATTTGGGTGAAAATAATGAGAAATATCATATTAAAGAGTATATATAGGGGTAGCAAAATGACCGTTTTGCCCTTGGAATTAAAATCTCGAACTGGAAAAATCTCGATTTTATATGCTGGCGTGACGCGCCAGCATACTGGAAATTGGACAATTGGGAAACTGGGCCTTGGCGCGACATGGTGGACATAGTGTGGCCACCTTGGTTGTGAACTGGAAAGACACCATGACACGGTGGAATCGCGGAGGCTCACTGGAATTTAGCAATTGCCATTTTGGCTGGCTCCACAATGCGTGAAGTAACAGGTGGTACATTGTCTCACTAAAATGGCTCTAACTTTTCATCTGAGTGTCGGATTTGGGCGAATTTGGTATCGACGGAAATCTTATTTAATTCTCTACATGATAAAAAGTTTATATTAGGGAAATTATATATGGTTCAAAATACTTCTCACTAGGGAAGTCAGCCCTTACTCCTCTTAAGGATGAAACTCAACTTAAAGAAAATTTGAGGTATTACACCCACTAAGCTCATAGCTCCAACGGAAGATCCACAAAGGGTTGGAACCCATATACTATATCTCATATCTCAAATATAAACCCACTTCTCCATTTCATGTCCATGGAGAGGATTTTTATAAAAGTGTTTTATTTTCTTTCAAAAATAGTATTCCATAATGGTACCTACATCTCATGAATGTACATGCATGGTGTGGTACATTGTCTCACTAAAATGGCTCTAACTTTTCATCTGAGTGTCGGATTTGGGCGAATTTGGTATCGACGGAAATCTTATTTAATTCTCTACATGATAAAAAGTTTATATTAGGGAAATTATATATGGTTCAAAATACTTCTCACTAGGGAAGTCAGCCCTTACTCCTCTTAAGGATGAAACTCAACTTAAAGAAAATTTGAGGTATTACACCCACTAAGCTCATAGCTCCAACGGAAGATCCACAAAGGGTTGGAACCCATATACTATATCTCATATCTCAAATATCAACCCACTTCTCCATTTCATGTCCATGGAGAGGATTTTTATAAAAGTGTTTTATTTTCTTTCAAAAATAGTATTCCATAATGGTACCTACATCTCATGAATGTACATGCATGGTATGAGGATGTTATGCCCACTATCAATCAATATGAAAATATCCAATCTATCCAACACAATATACATTTGTGATCACAGAAATCAACTCAATATATCCATAATTCATTATTATAAACTCTATTTAGCTACAATCAAAAAAAATATGCATGCAAGACATTGTTTACATCATATCAACCCTTAACTCGAGAATTTCTATTATGATAAAAGTAAAAAATGCTCAAGTAAGGCCTTATTAAGTAATTAAACCCTCGCATGGGCATTATGTCTAAAATGGAGGCATTTAAATGCATAGATGAGGCAAATGATGTTAAATAAACCTCCTACAAGGCAACACATAATAGCAGATATCTGATATCACAAGTCAACAACAACAGAATATAAGCCTCCACATGAACACAAAACAGTAATACTAATCTCAAAATATAAGCCCCATAATTATTTTTTACAACCCATAACTTTCATTAATTATTTATTAACTACGTAGCTCAATCTAAAATAAGTTAAGCAATAACCTACCTCAAAATGATGAAATCTCAGCCTAAAGTACTTCAATGTGTAATCTTGTATGGACGGAGTTGGATTCAATGACAACACTTAAAAATAGCATCTACATATTAAAACAAAGCTATTGACATCTATATTGCCCATATTTTAATTGTGTCTAACACGGGTTAGAAAAATGATTTCAAAAATAAAAAGAGTAAAACTAGAATTTTATTTTATAAGCACATTTCCCAAGGTTATAGGAATCTATAGTTTAAAACTCACGTGAAAATAAGCTTAAAACAAGGTTAAATTGAATAAAAATCATTGTTAAGCTTTAGCGGTAAAAAATCAAAAATTTCATTCTAAAATCATGATTAAAAGATGTTTTTGAAGGAGTATTCAATAGAAAATAATGGGAATATAATTGAGGAATTTATCCATGAAATAATGGTGAAAAAACCCTAAGAAATCAAATCACCCAAAATTCAAAGCTTGAGGTTAAAAAATTGTGGAATTCACAATTTTTTAGGCTTTTATACTATTTAGTGAACAGTGCCTCACAAACATGATCAACTGTTCATGTTTGTGAGTGTAAATGTTCACTAGCCAATTAAACTGGAATTTGCATTCTCTGCATAGCCTCTGCATTTGCGAAGGTCCATGATCTAAGACATCATGTGCACAAAAGTCTTATCGCATTTGCAAAGAAAGTGAAAACCCAA
The DNA here is from genome assembly GCF_002878395.1 of Capsicum annuum. Classification (NCBI taxonomy): domain Eukaryota; kingdom Viridiplantae; phylum Streptophyta; class Magnoliopsida; order Solanales; family Solanaceae; genus Capsicum; species Capsicum annuum. Next base: position 127,100,884 of record NC_061115.1, on the reverse strand, counting down.
CCCCACTCGACAATCCTTCGTGATCGCAGCTACCACCATCGTGATAACATGATGGATTAATTTCTTCTCTGCATTCATAGCTAAAGGATCACATTTGTGAAGAAGGTTTTACCCCTACACCATATTCATCAAACCAACTAAATTACATGGTGTACAAAACCTCTAAATGGGCACTTGGTATTCTCGAGACCTGACAAAACCAAATCATATATTCATCTAGTGTATTTTCAATGTTCCAAACTCAATGACAATGTCAAATTTTTAAAAATAGAATCCTCTCAATAAATTCATCATTGGGACCCCCTTTCACTCTTTTCCAAATGAAGTATTAAGATGCAAAATAAAGGTGTCGAACCTAAACCAACCATGCTACTAATCCAAATTTGATGTTTCAGACCTAATGGAATAGTTCAAATTTCCATTTGACACTCGAAACAATAAATGTTAATGAAAGTCCATTATATGGCTTTTTAAACCTCTTAAATCCACAAAATCATCAAAATCATTATTGATTGCATCGAAAACTATGCTAATCATTACTATAGTCCAAAATCAACATGTAGCAGCTATATGAAAAGGTAAAATAATCAAAAAACATAAAAAAGAATTCACAAATCAAGTCATTAAAACATATATGAAATTTATATTATTCCCTTTTTGACAAATTGGAGTGGAAAATGAGTGGTTTCAAAACAAACCTATGTGATCACTTATGACTTGAGATGTTTTGTTGTCCAAAATTCTCAATGACTTATTCTCATCCATAAGAATAAAAGAGTTTAGAAGATAGGATTTCTAGATCCTTGTAGAAAGATAGTGAGTACCTTCTAAAAACTTGGGAATGATATGAGGAATAACTGCGAGATGTCTGCACCACCAGTAATCTAAGGAGATTATTATGAACAATTTTACAAAGGGGTTGAGGCTAGACTAAAAATTTCTTCTAGATGCTACATCTCATGAGAAAATTTTATCCAAGTGTTATGATGAAATTAATGCTTTGCTCAACCCTTTATCTTTAGGGAACAGAGATTATTAGGACCTGAGAAGAGTGTTTACTTCCACTATAAAAACAACGAGCGTGATAGAGATGGATGATCTATTAGGAATAAAGGCAACCACTGGTCAGTTATTCGGATTGGTGTGTCAGAGTTTGACAACTCAATTTACAGGCTAGATTCAACAAATGTGACGACCAATTTTTAAACTCGTTAAAAAGTTTCATAACTTGGCTAATATCTTAAATATTTAGAATAAGAAAAAAAGTGTGACCACCTAATATTTAATGAAATTAGCAACCCAGTTTGTAAAAGAAGTATTTAAAAATCTGTCATTTATTGATTGAATAAAAGGAAAATAATAAGAAAATATATACATATGATTGCCCTATATTTGATCAAGGTCATGTCATTGAAGTAGAGAATCCACTAAACAAATATTATAATTTAAAGCTTAAAAATAAATGACACTTCATTGTATAAGAAACAAGTATGAACCTAAAACTTAAGCAAGTGGAACATGAAACGTAAAGGAGTGGAGTATTACCTTTTTAAGGGTAGCAAATGGAGACAAAAATTTTATTAGAATGAATTTCCATACCAACTTCGAATATGTGCAATAAAAAAGAGGAAGTAAGTGTAAGAGGAGTGCATCGAAAAATAGATAAAATAGAGCAAAGAATTATCGTAAAATTAGAGAATACAAGATTATAAAAACTCAAATACTCCCTAAGCTTTCTCTTGATTCCTTCAATGGAAAAGGGGTTGATATTTATAGTTGAAAGAGTCCATACAAATTACTATAATAACTATTTTAGAAAGAAAAGAGGGGTGAAGGCCTAAATTCTAAAAAGAGTGAAAGGAGATGAAAACATATCTCCATAAGATAGACTTTATTGTCACACTTCTGATTCAGATTTCATTATGGGTGAAAATTTAAGAAATTTATATGGAATTCAATTGAGATGTCAGATACGGATATGGACATTAAACCAGGGGAATTCGAAAGGGAACAATTTCTGATTTTTGTATGTTGTTTGTCAATGTTGTTGTGTGAGAGGGTTGAAGCAAGATGCATTTGGGTGTTTAAAAGATAATGTCGGTCGGGTCGTTAATAGTTTGGTCCAGATAACTGTTAAGTCTTATAATTTATAAAGATCAAACTAGATGTTGAAGATGAAGGTTTAAAATATGGTTATGATTGGATTTAATTTGTAACCAAACTGAACTAAAATTGTGACCAAATTGACTCAAATCATTTGAAATTTGCAAAATCAAAGCTAGAAAAATTATTTATCTAATAAGAAAATCAAGCTTCTTACCCAAATAAAATAATTATTTCTAAAATATACTAATTATATTGATTAGACTATAACTTAACCAGAACGCTAACTCAATTAAATACCTATTTTATATGAAAATAATTTTTTGAATAAATATTGAAATTATGTATGACATACATAAATGGGACATAGAAATATATTTTACTCTATTGCAAAAAGATGATAAAATTCTCTTGAAAATATTTTAAATTTTATTTATAAAATAATTATTTCAAATTATTTGAAATTGAAAAAGCTTAAAAATTAATTATATTGCATGGAGCCAAATTTGGTGTCAACATCAAGTACAACAGTTTCAAACATTAGCCCCATTTTATTTTATGTAAAGAGAGGACCATATATGTTGAGGAAGTCATTTGAATTCTTGTTCTATTTCCTGTGTGGGAAAACAAAGTTGGGGTCAAGGTTACCAAAGCAAAAGCTACAACTCATATAATAGAAATCACCCAAACTTATCTTGGATTGGAAACTAGAGAAAATAGTAAACACATTTAGGGCCATAGATGAGTAATTCAAACACAACAAGCTCCACAAAAGAGTATTTCCCTTGAAGAAACACTAAAGAATTTTATGACTAAGAGTAGCAAGCTCAATAGGTGCAGATACAAATGAACATTGAGATGAAGAAAGTTATTTCTAACCTGCATCTATATATGGGGAAACTTTCTATTTCTCTTTATGATAGACCTAACGATTCTTTTCCTAGTAATATAGAGAGTCCCAAATAGGTTATCACAATCAACTTAAAAAATAGGCGAGAGTTTTAAGATGTAGAGTCTCCATAGAAGATAGTGTTTCATGGGATCAATTTAAGTACCCACATCATTTTCTGCAAAGATTGATTCTATCAATAATTCCACATCCGAGACTATATAAGCGGAGGAAAGAGAAAAAAGGGGCTACTGAGTAGTCAAAACTTATTATTTAAAAGACCCCATCACTATTTCCCGAAGATTCCAACAAAGAAAAGAAGATGCTAACTTTAAATATTTCTTGATAACTTCAAGCAACTACTTATCAATATTCACGATATTGATGCCCTAAGGGATGTACAGAAAAATGTTAAGTACTTTCCAAATATGGTGCCATGTAAGAGACATATTGTGCGATTAGAGACTAAGGCACTTACTAGGGAGTTTAGTTCATAGTTGGCAAACAATCTCTCTCAAAAACTCAAGAATTAGGGAAGTTTTACCCTCCCCTAAGAAAAAGGGTCAAACTGATATGGGTTATGTACCATTTAATTTGGGGCTATTATAAATTTATTGCTCTTATCTATGTTTAAGATACATTTATTAGAAGAGGTACATCTCGCCTCCATCGCTCTATCGATAACTGACTAATCACTAATTTGTTCAGAGGGAGTGATCGAAGATGTGCTTATTAAGGTTAGTAATGTGTTAAGTCCTTATTTTGAAGATAAAGGCATGATATTGTTTATATTGGGGCACTTATTCTTAGCTGTCATGACTCGAACATGGGCCTATATATAATGGGCATCTCAAGTCCAACTAGGACTGGGGACTGCCTCCTAACCCAACCCAACCACCCTTCACAGCCTGAGATAAGCTGAATTTTTAGCCTATAACAAGATTGTATAAATGCTCTCAGGAATACTTTGGGATAGGGTCACAATCATGACCGATCCAACCGAGTAAACCCACACCAAATTAACCTTCCATGCCACACCAAACCAAAGAGCATATTAAAGCATAATATGATAACCAAACAAAAAATATAATATGATAGAACAGTGAGAAATCATGTCCGATGATGCCAGCCTCCCAATTTATTCTAATGCCAAAGCCGGCACCAATACCGGTCCTGCACATACCAACCCCCAGAAGTACCACAAAGCCTCTATACAAAAGAATACACATATCTGTTTGGGATATTCCCCCAACCATGCCCAAAACTAACATCCAAAACAAAAGCAAAATGTCTAAGAATGTCCATATCATGAAATAGAGCCTTCCAGAAAGATAGAAGCTCACCACTTCAATCCAAAAGTTGTCCTCGAGTCAATCAGTTTATAAGAGGAGTCGAACGGTCGATTCCTGCATAGTGTGGGTATACTGCCGCTAGTAGATGGGTTAGTGAATGACCGCTAGCATGTATCTCGAGATAAGGATAAAGTAATACCATTTAAATAACCAAGTAAAACCATTCATAATGTATATAACCATACATGTATATAAGTGTGAGGAAAGGGAATCCGGGTTTACCATGCATTTAAAAGCTTTACCTGGGCTGTGTAACCTTGCTGTTTTACCATACCCATGGGCCGTAAGGGTTTAACTCCCCATGCTGAACGAGTCCCAGTGCATGTAGCCGCACAACCAGGAAATATCCCATAGGATGACTAGTTCATCCCTCCAATATATAATGTGACACTCGCACGTGGTTATCGAAGACCCCTCATATCGGCAAATATGAGTTTCCAATTTTGGTGCTCTCAAAACCACCACCTTCCCCGACTTAGTTACACATCCTGCCATTAATGCCCAAATTAAAACCTTGTCTAAACAATCAAATTACCATTTATTAACCAAGGCCATTTATTATGGTACCGTCATACCAACCGTACTTGAAGAATTTATCCATAGCCAAACTATTTAGGTTAAGGGGACTATCAAGTACCCATTTTGTTTACCATATTAACCTCTCCAGAGACTAACATGTGCTCTATAAGCATAACCAATTAGCCTTTAACCTTTGTAAACCATTTAAACCATTTATAGTTTCACATATAAGCTGAAAACAAACAAGAGTTCCCTTTAAAGAAGTCAATGCAATGAACATATCATTATAAATATTTTATCAAACACCTTGGGGGCATAATATAACCAAAACCAATTCCAAAGACCATTAAACCGTTGCCATGCAAACCAATTGCCTAAAACGACCAATAATGCATATGAAAGCATAATTAAACCATAGGAAACCATAACCAAGCGATTATAAACAAAACCCCCAATTAATAGTTGAAAACCATAAACCATGCAACATTGAAGCCATGAAAACATCCATAAAATCCATACCTTTTTAGAAGTAAGAAGTAGGGAAGAGAGACATGCCTTAAGCTGATAAAGATGATGGAAGAAAAACACCAAAGCAAGCCCCAAAGCAATCCCAAAGTGGAAACCCTATCTCTCTTGCCCCAAAATCTCCTTAGAGAATTATGATATGTTTTAGAATAGTATTTTAAGTGTTAATGAATAGAATAATAGGGTAAACAACCTCCTAAGTATATTAGAAGTTGTGGGTCATAATTAGGGTAAGTAGGTAAATATCCAGAATACCCCCACTGAAATCACTTAAAAACCCATCATAGGGATACAACTGACCCTTTTACGAGTCGCACCCTTCCTTAAAATTGTTTTTCACCAGTCGTACCCTGGAATTAATATTTGTATTAGACACTATCGAGTATGCGACTCATCCAACCAAGTCGTAACCTCAGCATACAATCCATACCCATGATCCTTAGAAGAATGAATTACTAGGAGGATTAAACACTTCCCATCATACGAGTCACCGATATGACCCTTACTAATCCTTATGACTTGTACCCCTAAGTTGTGACCATTCCAGTGATAAAAACCATTCCACCAACTGTAACTTCTTTACTCTGGTAGTTCGGATGCTACACGATGCTAACAATCTCGAAGGACCATTAGCTAACCCATGACTGATATTTGTAATTGCGCACTAAATAATAGTAATATTGTAATAACAATATAACTGAACTAAATTCAAAAATCTAGCAAAAAACTTGCCATAAGATTCAAAATACTAAACAATACTTAATAAAACAATGTCTGAACAAGGTATGATAATACCAAGACTGAAATAAATGTTTGAGCATGTTATAGTCTGAGAAAGCCTCTAAATTATCTAAATAAGGAGTTGATAGGACATGTCCCCAACTAACTTCATCTATTAAAAATGACTAAGTACTGAAATACTGATAGAACAAAATAATCATGTCCTCAAAATATGAGGACTCACCACTGACTCTGAATGCTGATATCTGAGCTGCTAAGCACGATCGGGAACCTGAGCGTCCGAACCTATAGTATAAAAAACCATAGCGCAAAAGAAAAGTATGTTTCAGTACATGTGAATGTACTGGTATGCAAAGTGAGGTATGGCTGAATGCAAGATTTCATATGCATGAACTAAACTGACTAAATAACATAAACATGACTATGTGAAGATACATGCATGAATACATAACTGTAACTAAAATCATAAGGATTCTAAATACTGAGTTTACTGATAACATGGATTACTGATAACTAATATAACTAATAACTGAGTGACTGTGTCTGAAAGTCCTGATTCCAATGGAACTAGCTGAGTTTCATACTAAGTTGAGTGACTGTATCTGATAGTCCTGAAATCCGTAGAACTATCTGAGTTCTTTAATAAAGACTGAGACTGAGACTGTGGGAGGTAGTCATCTAACCGACATGCCCCTAATAAGATATTATAACTGAGTTGGTGTCTTATCTGTAACCCCAATTGGAAGGGTATCAATATCGTATCACTGGTAAGGATAAGCTATGAGTGACCCTAATCTATCAGGTACTCTAATAAGAATGGTGGGACCCTCATCTAACAAGTTAAGCCAACTCATCAACCCTCATTTGACAGGTTTTGATGTCTCAACCTATATTGGCTAGGACTGCTTCTAAGAATCACACCCTCTGCTGGTAGGTGAGTTCTCATCCTTGGGTTCACTCGGTGCTGAATCCTACTCCTAATTGAATAGACACTAAACTGAGTATACCGGACTGAACTGGACTGAGTTTACTGAATTCTGTTGACTGAGGGAATATTACTAAATTCTGTTAACTGACTTAGTTGCTGAGGACTGAACTAAATACTGCTGAGTTTTCTTGAGTTCTGAGACTGACTGAATTCTACTGATCATAGCTTGACTGAGGTTATCTTGAAAACTAACATTGGCTCTAATCACATAGCTAAATTGTAGGGTATTAAATACCCCCAGGACTCGGTAGCATAAAAATAAATGAGACATGACACTAGTTGAACACATGACCATAGTCAACAACTCTTAATACTATCATTGAGGGATTTCATAAAGCATTCGCAAGTCATAAGCTTACACATGAATGAGAATACATGCTAACATATCATAATTTTACAAATCCATACTTATAAGCATTTCACCAAATCATGACAAGACATGGCTTTTAGCATGGGAATCATTTTGAACATATAGGTACATCATAAGTTCATCATACAACTCACAAATAGGTTATAATGCACAATTCTTAATCACTTAAGTATTTTAACAAACACACGGAAAGTATAACCTTTTCTAGGGCATGGATTAATAATTAATACATCATGGCTATATCAAGCACTTCAATTTAAGGATTTCAATCCACATACTTAACATAATGTCATGAGAATTCAATAAAGATTCAATCTTGGAAATCATATCACAACATAAACATGTGGACAATCAAACCAACAACATAGAATTGAAAATTCATAATTTGAAAAGGGTTTCTTAAGCTCTAAGGGTGAAAGGGACCCCTGGATGAACACTTTACATACCTTAGTTGACAATTTCTTGAAGATTAATGGAAGAAAGCTTGAGTTCTTGAATTGAAATTAATCACCCAAGGTTTCTTGTTCATGAGCACTTGTGAAATAATGAATGTATTTATCCAAAAGAGGGCTAAATTTCGTGTTATGAGGGCTGAAGGTAGGGGAAAAAATAACCTAATTACCCTTAAGGACGCGAGTTTAAAAGACAAAAAAATATACATAGCGACGCTACATCCGATATAGTGTTTCGAGGGTACCAACACAATAAGCGACGCGACGCGCCGATATTTTGTCGGTTCACTGGAAATTGGCTTAAGCTGAGAAACATTTTCTCTGTCGACGTGATTGGCAATGCACGCGCCAACATCGCGTCGACTCACTGTTTTGGGATTTCAAATAAGGTCTAAATGAGGTCCAAAAAATCTGAAACTTGTCCCAGAACCCCTATAGACATTCCTAATCATGAATTAACAAAAATATAGACCATTAAAGAACATTAAGATCGCGAAAATAGATTGCCAACTTTCAAAGGCTAAAATAAACAAAGTATGGAAACTTAGCTAGAATTTTCTGAAGTCTGGGACCCCTTGACAAGCTTATTTTGTAGTGTCTTACACTAACTAACACTAGTCAGCTTATGACAGGAGCATATCGCTCGTACCCCAGCATATGGCTTGTACCTTGATGTCGTATTGGGTCCAGAGAACGGATTTCAAGGAAAATTTCTAAGGCCAAAACCAAGGATGTAATATTCATACCAACTAGGAACATTTATCCCTAAATAATGCATAAGGTAGGGGTAACCATACACAAAATCATTTAAATTATCAAATATATTACCAACCTTCATCAAAGTTCAGAAATAAAGAGGCAAAGATATTAATCTTTCCTTTAACAAACTCAAAAAATAAAGATGTGTTCAAGAACGCATAACTTCTGCACGAATACTAGGAGCAGAAAACAAGAATGGATACTTGGACTCCATCTTCTCTTCTGCTTCCCACATAGCTTCTTCTACCTTATGGTTCTGCCACAAAACCTTAACCAAAGTGACATCCTTGGTCTGCAATTTATGAACTTACCTATCTTATATCTTAATCAGGGCCTCTTCATAAGATAGAGAATCCAAGATATCCAACCTTCCAAAGGAACGACCAAAGAAAGATCATCAATACACCTCCTCAATATGAAAATATGAAAGATCGGATGAACCAAACCCAAACTAGGTGGCAACTCTAACTCATAAGAAACATTACCAACTCTCCGTAAAATAACATAAGGACTAGTAAACCGAGGACTAAGCTTCCTCTTCTTGCCAAACCGTACTACTCCCTTTACTGGAGACACCTTTAGGAACACCCTGTCCCCTACCTCAAACTCCAAATCTCTATGCCTAACATCTGCATAAGACTTTTGATGACTCTGAGCAGCTTTAAGACTATCCCAAATAACCTTCACCTTCTTCATATCTTGATAGACCAAATCGGGACCAAACATATCCGTCTCACCAAGCTTAAACTATCTAATAAGAGATCTAAATCTCCTACCATAAAACACCTTGAAATAAGACATGCCAATACTAGAATGATAGCTATTGTTGTAAGCAAACTCTACCAAAGGTAAATGCTCAACCCAACTTCCTCCAAAATCAATCGTGCATGCCCGAAGCATATCCTTCAATGTCTGAATCATTCTCTCCATTTGCCCATTCGAGAACAGATGGAATGTCGTAGTCAGACTAATCTTAGTCTCTAATCCATTATGGAAAGACCACTAAAAATGAGACACAAACTACATACTACGATCAAAAATAATTATAATAGGCACCCCATGCAGCTTTAGAATCTCTTAAAGATACAACTTCGCATAATCTTCCACCGAAAAGGTAGTCCTTACTAGAAAAAAGTAAGTAGACTTGGTCATCCTATCAACGATGACCCAAACTAAATCAAATTAGTTTTAAGACTAAGGAAGACCGGTAACAAAATCCATATTGATCATCTCCCACTTCTATTCAGGCAACTCTATTTTTTCATGCAATTTAGTAGGCCTTATGTGCTTAACCTTAACCAATTGACACATCATACACTTATCAACGAAGTCATCTGCATCCCTCTTCATGCCATTTTACCAATAGATCTCCTTAAGATCATGATACATCTTTGTCAAACCATGTTGACTCATACGTTTCAGCCAAAATCCTTTGTTGCAACCCTTTGATATTCAAAACACACAGCCTCCCTTAGTGCCATAAAGTACCATCACCACTAATCTCAAACATCACCACCTTTTTCCCACCAACATCACTCTTGATTTTCATTGAAGTTAGATCCAACACTTGATTCTCCTTAATCTCTGCACCAAGAGATGATCGAACCACTTCTTGTACCATCACACCACTATCTTTAGAATCCAAATGACGAACTCCAAGATTAGCCAAGTAGTGAATATCCTTAACCAATTCTTGCTTCCCTTCCTCCACATTAGCTAAACTTGCTATTGGCAAGTTGCTAAGAGAATCAGCAACCACATTAGCCTTACCAGAGTGATAGTGATGACATATTTTATTCTTGAGAATCTCAAGACATCTACTTTGCCTGAGATTAAGCTCCTTCTGCATGAACACGTACTGAAGACTCTTATGATATAAAAAGATGTCTACGTGAACACCATACAAATAATGCCGCCATATTTTTAAAGCAAACACAACTGCCAAAAGCACCAAATAATGGGTAGAATAATTCCTCTTATGTGCCTTCAACTGTCTGGAAGGATAGGCAATCAACTTTACATATTGCATCAAAACTCAAACAAGCCCTACCCGTGATGTATCACAATAAACCATAAACCCCTCATTGCCTTCCGACAAAGTCAAAATTATAGTTGAAGTCAACTAATCCTTCAACTTTTCAAAACTCCCCTCAAAAGCATCCGACTAGGACTTTACCTTTCTCTGAGTTAACTTAGTCAAAGGAGCAGCTATTGATGGGAAGCTTTCCACAAATCGCCTATAATATCCGACTGAACCTAAGAATCTCTAAGCATCTGATGGACTATGAGCATAGGCCACCCCTCTACCGCAGCAACATTTTGAGGATCAACCATTATCCTCACACTTGAAATAATGTGACCCAAGAAAGTCATGGCATTCATCAAAAACTCACACTTGGAGAACTTGGAAAACAACTGATGTTCCTTTAAGGTCTACAACACCACACGGAGGTGAGTAGCATAATCCATCTCACTCCTTAAATACACCAGAATGTCATTAATAAACACATGACAAAGAGATCCAAATACTTCCTGAACACCCTATTCATCAAATTCGTAAATGCTGCCGGAGAATCGATCAACCCAAATGACATCATCAAGCACTCAAAATGCCCATACAGAGTACAAAAAGTTGCCTTAGGGATATCTACCTTCCTAATCTTAAGCTGATGGTACCCAGATCAAGGATCTATCTTAGAAAATAACTTGGCACCCTATAACTGATCAAACAAATCATTTATCCTTGGGAGAGGATACTTTTTATTGATCATTACCTTGTTCAAATGCCTATAGTCAATGGACATCCGAAGGGAACCATCCTTCTTGTGCACAAACAACACCGGTGCACCCTATGGAGAAATACTAGTATGAATAAACCCCTTATCTAGAAGATTTGTAATTGTCTCCTTGAGTTTTCTTTACTTATCCGGAGCCATTCTATATGAAGGAATAAATATTGGACAAGAGTCTGAAAGAAAATCAATACCAAACTCTATCTCCCTATCTGGAGGAACATAAGGGAGATCATTTGGAAAGACCTCTAAAAACTCATTAACTACTAGAACTGACTGTAAAGAAGGACCTTCCGAGTTAGAATATTTAACTTATACCAAGTGATAAAGACACTCCTTAGAGATTAACCTACGACCTCTAAGATAAGAAATAAATCTCCTCCTAAGAGGTAAAAAACAGCCCTCCCATTCTATTTTCGGCTCACCAGGGAACCTAAAGATGACCTTATGAGTCCAACAGTCTAAAGATGCATAACAAGAATGCAACCAGTCCATACCAAAAATTAAATCAAAATCCACCATCCCCAACTCAAACAGATCTACAAGGTTTGCCTATCACCAATAGATATCACACACACCTTATAGACCCATTCAACAATGATCGAATCTCCTACTAGGGTAGAAAAACAAAAAGGATCTGAAATAATTTTTAGATCAAAACCAAATGGCACAGCTATATAAGGAATCACATAAGTAATAGTGGAGCCTGGATCAAGAAAATAATATGCATCACGGGAAAAGAGTTGTAATGTACCTGTAACAATATCAGGTGATTCCTTACATTCCTACCCGGACGCCAAAGCATACATTCTATACCGACCAATACTAGAACATGGAGAAGTTACAGAAATAGATGCCACACCACTAGGTATAGGAGCAAAAGATAAAGCCACCAAATCTTATTAGACCCTGTAGCAACCTTGTTGATCGAAAAATCCTTGAGTCGATGGCCTATCAGACCACACTTAAAGCACTTATCTCTATTTTCCTCATAGAATCACTAATGAAGACAACCATAAAACTGATAAGAAGAGCATAAAGAAATAGACATACCTACACTCACCTGAGATTAGTCAATCTGAGTCCAAGAATTATTACCACCTTGGTGATGCCTGTCGCTCGACTACTGTGGGTAAGGAGCACTAGCAGCAGAGAAGGAACTAGAACTCCCCACTTCTTTTGCTACCATTTTCCACCATCGCTACCACTCTAATATTATGTACATCACTAATCAGAAAACCTACCCTACTTTTCCTACCTATCCCTAAATTTTGCCTACTTTCTCTTCTTATCCTCAACTTACTGCATATGAACTGCCAACCTAAAGATGTCCATATCCCTAATGATCAAAGTAGTCTTGCTCTTAAAAATCAAATCTCTATTCAACCCAAAGGTGAACTTTGTCATTCTCGACCTTATATCAACCACCAAATAAGGAGCATACCTTGAAAATTGATGAAACTTCAAGGCATCTTCCATAACAGACATCCTTTCTTTCTAAAGGTTTACAAACTTCTCCATCTTAGCTTCCCTCAACACTTAAGAAAAGAAATGATCCATGAAGGTATTAGAAAAGGCCTACCATAAATTTTCCTCTTCCATGTCACCCTTATCTCTATCCTACTCCTCATTCTACTGATAAGTAATATCTTTGAGATGATAAGCCGCAAAGCTAACTCCCTCTACATTACTAGCCTACATAACCTAAAATAGCTTCTCCAGTTCATCCATGAATCCCTATAGGTCTTCCTCCACCTTTATTCCCATAAAAGTATGAGGACTCATCTTCATAAATTGGCCAACCCTTATGGCCACAACAGATAAAGTACTAGCTACACCTCACTCAGCCTAAGTGGCGACCATCTGAGCAATAACATGAATAGACTGACAAAACTCCATATTTATGTTATCTTGAGGGATTGGAGAAGCAGTAGGAGGAATAGAAGGAACTCTATCATAATTGGGAATAGGACCATGAGATCAAAGATGTACTTTAAATGTAGGAGGTACCCCTGCAAGATTATCCCTAAATGGGATGGAAGAATTTCCTTGTGTTTAAGATCTAGGAGGCAGATCTGAAAGACAAACAACCAAGGATTAGAGAAGATTCCAGGGCTATGAATTTCAAGAAAGTGAAATAGTTATAAATGTATCGCAGCCTCTCTCTTATGAGTGAGGCACTCTTTACACATCTGAAAGAGACTTAACTTGACACGACTTTATGGACTCCTAGTTGACCACAAACCTAAAGCCCCTAACCAAGACTGGGGACTGCCCACTTTACCTAAACCATCCATCTTTCATGGCCTTAGATGAGTTGAATTACGAGTATATAATAAGATTGAATAAATGCTCTCATAAAGACTCTGGGATAGGGTGACAATAAAGACTGACCCAACTGAGTCTACCTTTACCAAACTAACCATCCATACCATACCAAACCAAAGACAATATAAAAACATAATATGACAATCAAACCCAAAATGTAATACGATAGAATAGTAAGAAATCATGTTTGATGATGCCAGCCTCCTAGCTTATTCTAATGCCAAGGAGGACATCAATACTGATCACGCTAACACCAACCACCAGAAGTACCACAAATTCTATATCCAAAAGAATAGAAATATCCAATTGGGATATGCACCCAACCATGGCTAAAACTAATATCTAAATCAAAAAAAAATGTCAAAGAATGTCCGTATCAAGAAATAGAGCCTTCCAGAAAGATGGAAGCTCAAAACTTTAATACAAAAGTTATACCTGAGTCAATCACTATATATGAGGAGCTAAGTAGCCAGTCCCTGCACAGCGTATGTATACAGCCGCCAGTAGATGGGTTAGCAAATAACCGCTAGCATATATCTCAGGATAAGGATAAAGTAATGTCATTTAAAAAATAAAGTAAAACCATTTATAACGCATACAAACATGCATATACAAGTTTCAGGAAAGGGAATCCAGATTTACCATGCATTTTATAACATTTACCTGGGCTGTGTAACCTTGTCATTTTACCACACCAATAGGCCATATGCGTTTAGCTTCCCTTTCTAAAAGAGTCCAGTGCGTGTAGTCGCACGATAAGTAATTACCCCATGGGATGACTAGTACATCCCCAAATATAAAATGTGACACTCATATGTGGTCGTCGAAGACCCCTCATATCAGCAAATATGAGTTTCTAATTTTGGTCCCTCTGAAACCTCCACCTTTCACGACTTAGCTACATATCCTTCCATTAATGCCCAAATTAAAACCATGTCCAAACCATCCAATTTCCATTTATTAACCAAGGCCAATTATTAGTGGTATCTTCATACCAACCGTACTTGAAGGATTTATCCATAGCGAAACCATTTAGGTTAAGGGGAATATCAAGTACCCTTTTCATTTACCATATTAACCTCTTAAGAGACTAATATATTCTCTATAAGCATAACCAATTATCCTTTAACCTTTGTAAACCATTTAAACCATTTATAGTATCATATATAAGTTGAAAACAAGCAAGAGTTTCCTTTAAAGAAGTCAATGCAATGAACATATCTTTATAAAAATTTTATCAAACACCTTGGGGGCATAATATAACCAAAACTAATTCCAAAGACTGTTAAACCATTACCACGCAAACCAATTTTCCAAAAATACCAATAATGCATATAAAAGCATAATTAAACCATAGGAAACCATAACCAAGTGATTATAAACAAAACCCCCAATTAATAGTTGAAAACCATAAACCATGCAACATTGAAACCATGAAAACATCCAAAAAATCTAGCCTTTTAAGAAGTAAGAAGTAGGTAAGAGACACATGCCTTAAAATAATAAAGATGATAGAAGAAAAATAACAGAGCAAGCCCCAAAAAAATCTCTAAGTTGAAACCCTAGATCTCTTGCCCTAAAAGTTCTTGAGAGAATTATGATGTGTTTTGACATAGTTTTCTAAGTGTTAATGAATAGAACAATAAGTTAAACAACCTTCTAAGTGTATTAGAAGTTGTGGATTATAATTAGGGTAAGTAGGAAAATATCCAGAATACCCCCACTTAAGTCCCTTAAAAACTCATCATAGGGATACGATTGACCCTCTTACGTGTCGTACCCTTCCTTGCGATTGGTTTTCAGCAGTCGTACCTAGGGGTTAACCTATGGACCAGACACTGTCAAACATAATTCTTATCCAAAGAAATTGTAACCTCAGGATATGATCCGTACCTATAATCTGTATCCCTGGCAGAATAAATTTCTGAAGGATCAAACACTGCCCACTATACGAGTCATCGATACGACTCATACCAATACTTACGACTCATACCCCTACGTCATAACCATTCCAGAGATTGAAATTATTTCACCAACAAATACTGGTCAACTTATGATAGGACCATACCACTCGTACCCCAGCATATGGCTCGTATCTTAAAGTCATATTGGGTTTGAAGAACAGATTTCAAGGAAAATTTCAAAGGCTAAAACCCAGGATATAACATTAGACACTGGTGGAACTCTTATATATTTAAGAAAAGTAGAGTTGAAGATTGGAGTACATAAAGATGAGATGCCATTAAAGGTGTAAAAAACACTAAGGGTATACATCAGTCGTTTCAGTTTGATTTTGTATTAAAGATTAGGCTTTTGGCTTTGTTAAAATATTAAATTTATTATAAAACCAACAAGATGTTTTTTATCGAGTTCCAGTTAATTAATTTTGGGTTTTTAAAACTTTGGTTTCTTATTTAACCGATAAAAAATGTTCCTCTATTTTTTTTATTTTTCTTGTATTTTTATCTATTCATATGTGTAGTACATTCATACATAAAAATCTACAAATATTAAAAGCAGAAGAAAATTCAAATATGTTATTCCTAAAATATACTTATTTTCTTTTCCATTATGTAGCATACTTGAATGCAGTAGAGGTAGTGGCAATCTCTAAAATAACAAGTCTAATTCATAGTTTTATTATTATTCCTAGAACCTCATCAAAGCAACGGCTGTAGAAAAAGAAAACTAGCACTAAAATAACAACTATAAAATGTTAAAACTAATAAGGTATGTATTTAAAATCTAAAGTGATTAATATATAATTAGTGATAAAAGATAATTTAATATAGCCTTATTAGGTTATCAATTTAATCATTAATAAAAAAATTTAAATTGAAAGCCAAACCAATATCCTAATAAAGAAATTTAGATATCTATTTAAAACTAGTTAACCCAATAAACCAATATTAATAAATCAATAGCATTTTCTTGTTTGATTTATTAGTTAAACACTTTATTGGACACATTTATAAAACCCTCCGCACACCTTAATATTATAGAGACTTATGTATGATAACAAAGGTGGCCGACAATATGTGTGTGGCGAAAGACACTAAGCCCATAGAGTTTGAAACATTAAAGAATGCTAAGGATATGTTTGATGAGCAGAAGAGAAATTGCTCATGCTATTGCTAAGAAATAAACATATGATCAAAATTTCTCAAATGTGAGATAGAAATTAGTGCAGAGGTTAGAAAAATACTGAATACTAAAAAAAGATAAGCCTATGGGAGAAGGATATGAAAGCCTAACCCTAAGCAGAGGAACTGGCTGAGAAATTCATGAATTGAAACATGCAATGCGCTAGGATGTTAATTTAGTTAAGAGGTAAAACAATTTGTAGTTGTGTAATTATGAAATACATACTTTACCCAAATCTTATTTATGTTCTATTCTTTTTTGATAAGGATCCTATTTAATCCAGTAATTTTTACTTTTTATGATAGTTTTCATCTTTATTTTTCGGTAGAAATACTTTTCTCAATGATAGATGTTTGACTACTATATTAAAGGTAGTTAGTCAATAAGAATTATAGTCTTTAGAACTGGTTTGATGTCATGTTTTGGCATATAGTTGACTAAATGATGTAAGTTATATTTGTAATCAAAAGTATGTTGTGAAAAACTAAATGACTTCTTTTCAGACACCTAGCTTCTTTTCTTGAATCTTATACTATTATTGACTTTATATTAAACTCTTGTTGTTGTTTTCTTAATTAAGGGTCAATAAGAATCCATCTAAACATGTGGTATGTGTGTTAGAATATGTTTATCTTCCATGCTTGCATGTTAATGTCTTGAACCTGCTGAGTAAGTTTACAGAATAAAATAAAGAATGCTAAGTTTAGGAGATGATATAGATGTTTCTTTGATTAGTATAATTTTATCCTTCTTTATACCTACTCATAAGTGATATCATCAGTTAAACACGTTGAGCTATAGACAATCATTTTGATAGTGATATCAGAAGCTTAATGCTTTTGTAATTGTAATACCCCTCAAGATCCTAGACAAGTTGCTAGCTATCCTTCACATGTTTAGAGGTCACTAAACAATTATTTCACATTAAGTATAAGTGACATGGCCATTTTAACACCCCAAAATCTCAAACATTTTATTTTTGGCTTTCCTAAGAACGTTGATTTATGAGTTAAAATATGTTTAGGAACATTAAAAGGGTCATCTAAAAGAGTTTTGGAATTTTAAGAATATGTTTGGAATAATTTTGAACCACAGAGACAGTAAGCCTCCACAATTTTAGTGTTTTATAAAGTTTAGTCTCCGTGATACATAGCTTGTCACAAAGATTAGCCTCCACGATAGGCAACGTATCATCTAAGCTGTGTAAAGTTAGGCAGTTTGCTTAAAGTTAAAGGGACACTTTGGTCCTTTTCCTCTCTCTAAACACCTAATTCACAACTTAAAACCCAAGAGGGGAATTATTTGCCTCGTTCATCATCAGTTAACGACACTCAATATCCTCCATTCTCAAGAACACAATGAATCAAAAGATTCTTCCAAGAATGCACCCATCAAAGGTCTCAATTAAAACTTTTCTTTAAGAATTCAAGAAAACTCAAGTATGTGGGATATTTATCGATGGGTTCCTTCCACCCATTGAGTCCTAAGAATCCCTGATTTTAAAAGTATAAACCTTTTTCCCTCTTTTTATGAAATATCAATGTCAAATATGAATTTACTCAATTTTTTCTTAATAGTTTTGAATAAAAATAATGAGAATCTGTTTTCCCATATGAATTATGTTCTTATATGCTTTATAATCTCATTCACCCATATCATGTTCAATTGACACCATGTTAATTATCATTTTATGGATTGTCCATCTCATAATTTATCCACCATTATTATGATTAATTGTGTTAACTTATTCTAGTGGGTTATGATCACCTGATACCTAGATAGTCATGCATGTTTCATATTCCTTCGTTACAAGTCATTAAGACCATGTTTGAATCATGATATTTAGATAATAAATGCACTATTATTTTCAGCATACCCTATTTTAGAAAATCAGATATTAGTGAATGTACTAGTTTATGCTTCCATGTAAGTTCAGTTAGGAGTAGAACTTAGAACTGAGCAAATTTAGGGATGAATACCTTCCTGCCAGTCGAGGGTGAGACCTTTAGTAGAAATCCATGAGTTCCAAAAATATGCGGCCAATGTAAGTATGAGAGGTACTTATGCTAGTAGAGGGTTGATACACTGTAGGGGAATCTACCATTCAGGGGTAACACCGTAGTCCTTTAGGTCACTATTTTAGTTGATCCACACAGCCAGTGTCAGTACCCATGGCAAGGTATTGACACCCTTCCAACCGGATTACATGTTGGACCCTTAATAGCTTAGAGTAGAGCATGTCAGTTAAATACTAACTCCCATAGTCTTAGTTTAGTATTCAGATCATATCAGCTTAGGTTTGCATGATTAAGGGGCCAATTTATCAATAAATTAATTTTTTAGTTTTATAGATTATTTAAGCACATGTTTTACTTGGTCTTGCATTCATCTTCAGTAGTTATATGTATTTTATTTTTCCCTATATCATGCACCAATACATTCAAAGTGCTGATCATATACTCTCTTTTGTGGTATATTGTCTTATAACATAGATTCGAAAGCTTAGTTCCCCAGTAGCCCTTAGTCAATTCAGGTGACAATCAGCAGTAGTTATGAATCAATTCATCTTTTGAGGACAATGTTATTTGAAGCTATTTTTAGTAATTCCTTTATTTTACTTAGTTATATTTAGTTAGGAGTTGGTCCCATCAACTTTTTATGTTTTAGAGGCTTTCATACAGTCAGACTTGTTTTAAGTTTTTATCAGCAATTCAAACATATTAGGTATTGTTTCAGGATTACATTATAACAAAATTTTTATCATTTTAGATTTTTTCATATGATGTTTTATTATTACATACTTCAGTGCTTATAGTAAATAGCAGATCATGGGTTAGCTTAGTGTTACTTGTGGCCTTAAGTACCGTGTTACGACTAGGGGGTAGTCTTGGGTTTTGACAAACATGGTATAAGAGCCTAAGGTTTTAAAATTTCCTAGGTTGTGTGAAAGCCGTGTTGATTAAAGTCTTATGCATGGGTGTGAAGTGCACCACAATTATGAGCAAGAGGCTGCGAGATGTTTTAGGAAAGTTTCCCTTCTTTTAGTATTCATGTCATACGAAAGAGCTTGCGCTCTATTGAATTCTTTTTTATGAATTATCCTTCATCTATTTATAGAAAATACCTCCTAAAAGAAATAAAAAAAAAGGAACAGGGACCAACCCGCACCTCTACCTATTCAAGATGACCCTCTGAATGAACATGTTTCCCATGCCAAATTAAGGACCACATTCGTAATTTTCACCCAGACTATGGCTGCTCAAAATAACCAATAGGCTATGCCCCAACTAATATAGTAGTTATCATAACAGTAACTAGGATTCGGGACTTCACACGAATGAATCCTCAATTTGTTCTATGGATCTAAGTTTGAGAAGGATCTACAAAATTTTCTTGATGGTGTGCAGAAATTAAAAGATATCATGGGTATTACTTATAGTAAGAGTGTTGACTTAGCTACTTACCAATTTCAAGGAGTGGATTATACTTGGTTCAAGTAATGGAAGGATCACAGAGGTGTTAAGGTAGGGCCTATAGTGTGGGATGAGTTCACTACGGCTATCTTAGATAGATTCTTCCTACTCGAGTTGAGCTAGTTCAAGGTGTTAAATTTTATAAATCTGAAGCAAGGTAACATGAGTGTGAAGGAGTACTCACTCAAGTTTACCTATTTGGTGAGGTATGCTCCAACTATAATGGCTGATTCTAAGACCAGAATGAGTAAGTTTGTGTTTGATGTGTCAGATGGTGTATTCAAGAAATGTAGAATAGCTATGTTGATTAAGTAGATAGAACTTTCTAGTGTAATGGTATGTGCTCAGTAGATTGAAGAGGGGAAGCTCAAAAAGATGGAAAGAGAGAATAAGAGGGCCAAAACCGGTAGCTTTGAGTTCTCACAGTAAAGGTCAAATAGTGGGAATCATTCTTAGTGCGCTAATTCCTATATTTAAAAAGGATAATTGGGATAGAGCGTTGTGCTCTAAGTCCCAGGGTAGAGTAAATAGTGGTCTCACCAACTTACTTTATAAAAATTGTGGGAAGAACCATCAGAAGGAGTGTAATCTAGAAGTGATGTATGTTTTGGATGTGCCAAAAATGTCCACAAGATCAAGGATTGCCCAGTAGTGGGCCAAAAGAGTAAAGATTATGTCAATCAAGCCATTCAAATTTCTCCTCATCTCCTACAGGTTTCCTGACTCAACAGAGAGCTACCTCCAGTGCCTCCAATGGGCAGTGTAAGAACCAACTTTTTCTCTCCAGACTCGACATGACCTAGAGAGTTTTTTTGATGCAATTACGGGTATATTATAGGTCTTTTATTTAATTTTTATGCATTGTTAGACCCCGGATCTTCAATATCCTTTATGACCACATATATAGCCATTACCTTCGACATAGGTCTTGACTTATTAGTAGATCCCTTCTCAGTGTCTACCCTAGTGGGTAGTTCTATTATAGCCAGATAGGTATACAAAAATTATCGAATCAAAATCTTTTAGAAAGTAACATCAGTTGACCTTATAGGGTTAGAGATGACTGACTTTCATGTCATTCTCATCATAGATTGCCTCGACTCGTGGTATGCCTCAGTTGACTATAGAAACTAAATTGTCCAATTCCCGTTTCCTAATAAGCCTATTATTTGAAGAGGTTGTACTTCAGTGTCTATAGGTTGATTTTTCTCCTATATTAAGGCAAGAAAGATCATATCCAAGGTGTGTATTTACCATCTCATCTGAGTCAAGCACTTAGTTTTTAAAATTTTGAGTCTTGAGTCAGTTCCAGTAGTGAATGAGTTTTAAAAAGTGTTCCTTAAATATTTTCCTAGAGTGCCTTCCAAGCGGGAAATTAACTTCAGAATAGATATCCTCCCAGATACCCAGCCTATCTTAATTACACTTTAAAGAATGGCTCCAGCTGAGCTTAATAAATTGAAGGAGTAGTTGAAAGACCTCTTAGATAAGGGTTTCATTAGGCCTAGTATTTCTCTATTGGGTGCTCCATTTCTCTACGTGTTCAAGAAAGATGGTTCCCTTTGAATGTGCATTGACTACCATTATTTGAACAAAGTCACAATAAAGAATAAGTATCCTCTCCCTAAAATTGATGACTTGTTAGACCAACTTCAGGGTGCAAGCTATTTATCAAAGATAGACCTTAGATCCGGAAATAATCAACCTAGAGTCATAGAATGGTACATCTCAAAGATGACATCCTTGATGACTTGGTCATAGTATTCATAGATGTCATCCTCTTCTATTCTCATAGTGAAGATTGTAATGTAGACAATTTAAGGACTGTATTGTAGACCCTTAAGGATAACCGGTTATTCTTTTAGTTAAACAAGTGTGAATTCTTGTTGAGATCAGTAGATTTCCTTGGTCCTACTATTTTTTGTGGTAGCATTCAAGTTGTTCATTAAAAGACTAAACCAGTGAGAAGTTAGCCTAGTCCAGTCTCTAGATCAGATATCAGGAGTTTCTTGGGTTTAGTCGGTTACTATCGATGGTTTGTTCAAGGATTTTATTTCATTGTTTCCCATGTATCGACTAACCCAAACTAAAGTCAAATTTTAGTGGTCAGGTTCCTACGAGAAGAGTTTTCAGGAGTTGAAAAGTAGACTTACTTCTACCCCGGTATTAACTGTACTAGAGGATTCGGATGGATTTGTATTTTATTGTGATTCTTTTAGAGTTAGTCTTGGTTATTTATTGATTTAGCGAGGTACGGACATAGCCTATGCCTTTAGATATCTTACAACCCATCAGAAGAATTACCCAACCCATGATCTTGAGTTGGCAGCAGTGGTCTTTGCCTTGATAATTTAGAGGCATTACCTTAATAGGATTTATGTGGATGTGTTCACGAATCATAAGAGTTTATAGTATGTGTTCACTTAGAAAGATCCAAATTTTCATTAGAGAAAGTGTCTTGAATTGTTGAAACACTATGATATGACTGTGTTGTATCAACCGGGTAAGGCCAACTCAACTCTTATGGACATGGGAGGTTCTTATAACCATCATAGACCATGTAAGCTACATGAAGTACAACATTTTTTCCCTCCTAAGGAGAGAACCCCACATTAGCGGGAGCATCGTACTCTTGCCCGGGAGTACAACCTAAATTTAGTAATCACGATCTCATACTCAGCCTCTGGCCCACAATTATCGATATCAATCCTATGGTAGCACATAGTTTTGAAGAAATACCATATTTCCCTCTCGGTCTAAATACTACTTCCAGACACAAGCTCAGAACACGTTAGGAAATCCACCACAAATATCACAAGGGTCTATCATGAAGACCAAATCAAATCTCTTTCTCATTTATCAAATAATAATCAATTTATGGATTCCTAACTCGACTCAAATCAATTCAATCTTTCTCAAGATCAAAATGTATCAATTCATTAAATCATGGCAACATCAACAACTTTGAAGAAATATCAATACTCATTGTAATAACTCAAACTCATGAATCAATATACTCAATAATCCAGTTTGTCATAAGGAAGCTTAAATCTTGACACATATCTTGAAAGCACTTGAAATATCAACTCATGGTAGAAATATGAAATTCACAATATTAAATATCAAGTCATAACTTGGGAATAGCAAAATAATCATGTATAGCAAAGCTTGAACAATTTATATTCTCATAATCTCATGATGAAGTAATTTAGGTATAAACCCACTGTCAAAATCATATAAATCCATGATAGAAATCAAAGCTTTGGGCATAAGAACGAAAAATTGCTCTTGTTAAAAACCCCACATACCTTAATCTTTGAAATTGGATGAATTCTAGTGCTTGAGACTCTATCCACACTTGTAATAAATGATTCTTGAAGCCCATACTATGAAGAACTTGATTCTTGAAGAAATCTTAAAGATTTATGGATGATTTTTAGATGATTAAATTTTCTTGATTGAAACCCTAATATATATTATTAAGAAAATTGGATGAGAGAATGAAAAAATTAGGGTTTGGATGGGGATTCTCATATATATATAGGCCTCCAAAAGATGGGAAAAGACCAAAATACCCTTGCAAAAATGTTCCTTAATTGCTGAAAAAAATAGCTGACGACATTCGTGACAAGTCGTCAGACTTGTGACAAGTCGTCACGAAATTTCATCACAAAAGGGTGGATTTTGTGACTTTCTTATTATGGTGACGACATTTTGTGGCAAGTCTTCAGGCTTGTGACAACTCGTCATGAAATTTCTAGGCTGACACACTGGATTAAAATGGTCATAACTCTTTGCTCCGATACCAAATTCGGGTGAAATTGGTACCATTAGAAAGCTAATTCAATTATCTTTCTGTTGGTAGGTCATAAGATCAATAATTCTTAGCATAATGAGAGATATGCTCATTTGAAGTTGAATATGGAAATATCCTTCCCAGGAATTCAATATGTAAGGAATGTTTTGATTCACCTAATCGCTAGGACATCTTTGAGGCCTTAATACATATCACCCTTGATTAGAAAACAACCAATGCACTATAATTTAATTCTCATGAGTTTGAGTCATGGTTGTACTATTGGTTAGAGTCTCGGGGTATTACAATATCTCCCCCTTGGAAACATTCATCCTTGAATATTGCCAAATAGGCCAAGAACAAGAGAAAATGAGGACGTATAGCTGGAATGACTCACTCAAAGGGGTTACTTCACTCTATACCTTCGGATACCATACAAAATGGAAAAATTTGTGACAAAAGTACACACATAATTGAATCTTTAATAAGAAGGGGGAGGAATTAAGAAAGAATGGTACCTTCTGCTCACTCCGCACTCATAGAAAAGAGGTAAGGGTACTTGGCTCGCATATCACCTTCGGCTTCCCAGGTAGCACCCTCAACAGATTAATTTCGCCAAAGCACTTTAACCAAAGGAACTTATTTGTTCCTTAGCCTACGAATTTGAAAATTCAAAATCTCAACTGGAAACTCCTCAAATGAAAGGCTATCCTAAATATTCAAGCTTTCAGAAGGATAAACCACGACAGAATCACCAATACACTTCTTAAACATAGAAACATGATATACAGGATGAATACTAGACAACTCCGCGGGTAACTAGACCTCATATGCTACTTTCCCAACACGGCTCAGAATCCTATACAGACCAACATAATGGGGACTAAGCTTTCCCTTTTTCCAAAATCTGTTTACCACTTTCATGGGTGAAACCCTCAAGTACCAAATCATTAACATTAAACTCAAGATCTTTTCTTCTCACATCCGCGTATGACTTCTGATGACTTTAAGTGGTCTTTAATATTTCTCGAATCAACTTAAATTTATCCATATCCTCGAACATAGCATCAGGACCAATCACAGCTGCTTCTCCTACTTCAATCCAACCTATAGGAAATCTACATCTTCTCCCATACAAAGCTCTAAATGGGGCCATCTGAATACTAGCATGGAAACTATTATTATATGCAAATTTGATCAATGGGAAGTGCTCATCCCAACTACCTTTAAAATCAAGCGCACATTCCCTCACCATATCTTCTAAAGTCTGAATGGTCTACTCAGCTTGACCATCTATTTACGGATGGAAAGAAGAACTTAGATGAACGTGTGTACCGAGACCCTTTTGAAAAGCCCTCCAAAACTGAGAAGTAAACTGAGTACCCCTATCAGAGATAACTACCAAAGAAACTCAATGAAGTCAAAGGAATTCTTGAATATACAATCTAGCATAATCCTCAGCTGTATAAGATGAATGCACTAGCAAAAAATGAGCTGATTTAGCCAACCGGTCTACAACAACCCAAATTGAATCATGATGATGATGAGAAGGAGGCAAACTAATTAAGAAATCCATATTCACTTCTTCCCACTTTTAAGTAGGAATGCTAAACTCTTGCATTACACCATTGGGCCTTTGGTTCTCTACCTTAACCTGTTGACAAGTAGAATACTTTGCCATAAATCCTGCTATGTCTTTCTTCATACCATTCCACCAATAGATTTCCTGCCAATTGCGATATATCTTAGTAGCACCGAGATGAATAGAATATCGTGCGCCATGTGCTTCAGCCATAATTTTCTGCCTTAGATCATCAACATCGGGAACACACAATCTACCCTACAATCTCAACACACCATCTCCCCCTTGGGAGAAAATCTCTACGTTTTGGTCCTTAACTGACTCATTCAGTCTGACCAAACTAGGATCCCTGGCTTGCTTCTCTTTTACCTTTGAGACCAAAGAGAACTCAGAACTACTTTGAACTAACATACTCCCTTCAGCGGAATAAAGTAATCTAACACCCAACCTAGCCAAATGATGCACATCACGAGGCAATTCTTTTATATCATTTTCTCCATGAGCTACGCTACCCAGAGACAACCTGCTAAGAGTATCTGCCATAACATTGGCCTTGCTCGAGTGATACAACACACTCATATCATAATCTTTTAATAGCTCCAACCACTGTCTTTACCTAAGGTTCAACTCCTTCTAGGTGAACACATACTACAGGCTTTTGTGATTAGTAAACACATCTATATGAACACCATACAAATAATGTCTCCAGATTTTCAAAGCAAAAACTACAGCAGCTAATTCAAGATCATGGGTTGGGTAATTCTTCTCATGAGGCTTCAACTATCTAGAGGCATAAGCTATAACTTTACCTCTTTGCATCAACGCACAACTCAAACTAACTCTAGAAGCATCACAATACACCATAAAACCATCAGTACCAATGGGTAAAGCTAACACTAGGGCTGAAATAAGTCGAGTCTTTAACTCCTAAAAACTCTTCTCGCAAGGTTTTGACCACAGAAACTTCACTTTTTTTAGGTCAATCGAGTCATGGGAGATGTAATGGAAGAGAATCCTTCAACAAAACAATGGTAGTAACCATCTAGACCTAAGAAACTCCTAATGTCAGATGGGGAGGTAGGTTTAGGCCAATTCTTTATAGCTTATATCTTTTGGGGATCGACTCTAATACCTTCGGCGAAAACAATGTGACCCTGAAAAACAACTAACCTTAGCAAAAATTCACACTTCCTAAATTTAGCGAATAATTGATGATCTCTAAGAGTTTGCAAGACAATTCTAAGATGGTCGGCATAATTATCCTCTCTTTGGGTATACACAAGAATATCGTCTATGAATACAATGACAAACATATCAAGATATTTCTTGAACACTCAATTCATGAGGTCTATGAAGGCTACTGGAGCATTGGTTAACCTAAAGGACATGACAAGAAAATCAAAGTGACCATAACGTGTTCGGAAGGTTATCTTTGGAATATCACACTCTCTCACTTTAAGCTGATGATAGTCAGATCTAAGGTCTATCTTTTACAAATAACTTTCACCCTATAGCTGATCAAATAAATCATTGATTCTAGGAAGAGGGCACTTGTTCTTGATAGTTACCTTATTGAGTTGACGGTAGTCAATGCACATACGCAATGTACTATTTTTCGGACACATGAATAGAATAGGTGCACCCCACATGGAAATACTGGGCCTGATAAATCCTTTGTCTAAGATATCTTTGAGTTTCTTCTTCAACTCTTTAATTTCTGCAGGAGCTATACGGTGCAGAGGAATGAAAATAGGCTAAGTGTCGGGAAGGAGATCAATCCTGAATTCTATTTCTCTATCAGGTAGGACCCCTGGAAGATCTTCTGGTAAAACATCGAGAAACTCATTAATAATGGTAACTGACTGAATAGTCAGAGTCTCAAACTTGAGGTCTTTAACTCAAACTAGGTGATTGATGTAACCCTTGGAAATCAACTTCCTAGATTTGAGGTTGGATTTGAAATGGCTCTTCGGAGTTACAGAACTGCTGGACCACTCAAAAATGGGCTCATCAGGAAACTAAAACTTGACCACTCGGGTATGATAATCTATAAATGCATACTACGAGTGAAGCCAATCTATACCCAGAATGACATCAAAATCAACCATATCTAGCTCAATCAAATCAGTACATATGATCCGATGAAGAAAAGTGACAGGACACTTCTTATACACTCTCTTAGAAATAACAGATTCTCCTACCGGGGTAGAAACTAGAGTAGGCTCAGGAATTCGTTTAGGGTCCATCTCAAAATTTACAGCAACCAGAAGTGACACATAAGAGAAACTCGAACTGGGGTCCATCAATACATATATATCAAAATAAAAGACATGGAGCATACTAGTGACAACATCTGGAGAGTCTTCCTACTCCTGGCGAGGTGGTATAGCATTGAAGTGATTTTGGCACGAACCGCCAGAAATACTAGAAAAGGAGCCCTAAGGAGGGACTGGGCAAACTACAGGAGCTGGGGAACTGGTAGCCTGGCTTTGGGGATGAGCATCTCGACTCCTCTATCTAGAATACAAACAATCTCTAAGTCGGTGTCCAAACTTGCCGCAACCAAAGAAACCCCTCTAATCAATAAAACACTTGCCAAAATGATCTCTACCATACTTGGAACATAAAGGAGAACGAGGCTGGTTACCTACACTTTCCTAAGACCTGGATGGGATAGGCCTATTCCTCTACTCCTGCCTGCTTCTAGGTGTGGGAGCACTAATTGAGGAAGGTGCGGGCATTAATGGACATCCCTAAAATTGATGGTGATTCCCTCTATAGAATTTGGACTGACTGAATCCTTGCTGCTCTGATCTAGCTCTTTTATTCTCTCTTACTCTCTCCCTCTCTTTCACCTTATCCGCTTTAATATGTTGGGCATGTATCATTAACCGAGAAAGGTCCATCTCCCTATTAAGCATAGCAGATCTACACTCTTTCACAATATAACTCGACACACCGATCACGAACTTACTCATGATGGTCCTGAAGTCAGGCATCATACTAGGAGCATATTTTGATAACTAATTGAATCTAAGGCAATACTCCTTAACAATCATGGACCCTTATCTAAAATTCCTGAATTCCTCTATCTTTGCTTCCCTCATCTCAAGAGAAAAGAATCTATCTAAGAACACATCCTGGAATAACTTCCAAGTTATGGGAGTAGCTTCCTTCCCCTACTCTTCCCCCACATCTCCATCCAGTCATATGCAACATCTTTCATTCGATAGGCAGCCAATTTAACACTCTCCTCCTTAGTCACATGCATAATATGGGTTATATTTCTCACTTTATACAAGTATATCTATGGGTCTTCACCTACCTTCGACCCATAGAAATCAGGTAAATTCATCCGCATATAGTCATGAACTTGAGCTGCAGCAGAATTATTCTCTTGCGGAGGTGGAAAAGTAGCCTGGGCGTTAGCTCTAGCATTGGCGATAACTGCCTGGGCTAGCACCTGAAAGCTGCCTAGAATTCTGCATGAGACACATGCTTGTTCAAGGGATCAACGGGTTGAGGTTGCTTGTTGTATCTACGAGCTCAACGAGGAGGCATTTTTTATTAAAAGAGAGCACGAGTTAATCATAGATAAAGAGACAGTTGTAGGCACAATAAACTTTAGAAAGAAAGAAATAACTTTTCCTAAAATGTTCTGTAGACTCTTGATCATAGATGTGATGCGCTACACACCGATGATCAAGACTCTACATATCGCCGTTTCTCAGACTCCCTAAGACTCCTTAAACCTTAGGCTCTGATACCAAGCTTTTAACGCTCTAAAATTTCATCCCAAGATGACATACGGTGCTTAGGGCTACATGTATCCCCAAGCTAACCCTCGAAGCCAGATATTACTTCAAGGAATTCAATTCGACAATAGTCATGCACAATAAGGAGATATACCACATTGGGTTCAAGAGAAATACTAGAGAATAATAAACTGTACAACCAAAATATATTGAATGTCTGTACATACCCACACTCTAGTCTGACAAAGCCTCTATACATCAAAATCAAGGAGCCATTGGGACAAACCCCCAACTGACTCAGACAGTACTGAAATCCATAACAACAGAACAATATCACCAAAAATATAGACACGGTCCTCAAACCATGAGAACTCGCCACAGAAGGAACGTAGTTGAGGAACTCAAATATCGCTAACACAGCTGCGGCTGAGTACCTAAACCTACATTACGAGAAAATATATCCCATAGAAAAATATGTGGGTCAGCACTTTGGAATGAAGTGAGTATGTGGGGGTGCATGCAACAATGCTAATATCTTCATCAATTTCATAAAAATATGCATATGTATAATGATGTCTCACTTGGCTTAAGTTAGATTGAAACATACTTTTCATGATCTCATAGTAAATAAATCATATGATAAAAACCTCATAAATCTTCATGAATAACTCAGCTCTTCAATGTAAGACTCAGAGTGACTCGGTAATTCAAGAAACACAACTCTTATGGACATGGGAGGTTGTTATAACTGACATAAACCATGTGAGCTATATAGAGTCCAATATTTTTCCCTCCTAAGGAGAGAACGCCACATTGATGGGAGCGTCGTACTCTTGCCAGGGAGTACAACCTAAATTTAGTTATCAAAATCTCATACTCGGCCTCTTGCCCACAATTATCAATATTAATCCTACAGTGGCATGTAGTTTCGGGGAAATACCATATTTCTTTCTCTGTGCTAAATACTACTCCCAGACATAAGCTCAGAACGCGTTAGGAAATCCACCACAAACATCACAAGGGTCTATCATGAAGACTAAATCAAATCTCTTTCTCATTTATCAAATCATAATCAATTTGTGGATTCCTAACTCGACTCAAACCAAATCAATCTTTCTCAATATCAAAATGTATCAATTTATTAAATCATGGAAACATCAATAACTTTGAAAAAATATCAACACTCATTGTAATAACTCAATCTCATGAATCAATATACTCAATAATCCAGTTTGTCATAAGGAAGCTTAAATCTTGACAGATATCTTGAAAGCACTTGAAATATCAACTCATGGTAGAAATATAAAATCATAATATTAAATATCAATTCATAACTTGGGAATAGCAAAATAATCATGCATAATAAAGCTTGAACAATTTATATTCTCATAATAGCATGATGAAGTAATTTGGGTATAAACCGACTTTTAAAATCATATAAATCCATGATAGAAATCAAAGCTTTGGGCACAAGAACGAAAGAATTGCTCTTGTTAAAAATCCCATATACCTTAATCTTTGAAATTGAATAAATTCTAATGCTTGAGACTCTATCCGCACTTGTGATAAATGATTATTGAATCCCACACTATGAGGAACTAGATTCTTGAAGAAATCTTGAAGATTTATGCATGATTAAATTTTCTTGATTGAAACCCTAATATATATTATTTAGAAAATTAGATGAGAAAATGAAGAAATTAGGGTTTGTATGGAGATTCTCATATTTATATAGGCCTCCAAAATATGGGAAAAGACCAAAATACCCTTGCAAAAATGTCCCGTAATTGTTGAAAAAATAGCTGACGACATTCGTGATAAGTCATCAAACTTGTGACAAGTCATCACGAAATGTCATTCCAACTGGGTGGATTTTGTGAATTTCTACTTATGGTGACGACATTTTGTGATAAGCCGTCAGGCTTGTGACAAGTCGTCACAAAATATCATCATGAAATTTCCAGGTTGACACGCTAGAGTAAAATATGCATAATTATTTGCTTTTATACTGGATTTAGATGAAATTGGACCGTTGGAAAGATAATTTGATTATATATCTGTTGGTAGGTCATGAACTCAATAATTATTAGTAAAATTAGATATATTCTCATTTGAAGTTGAATATGGCAATATCCTTCCTAAGAATTCAATTGGTAAGGAATATTTTGATTCACCTAATCTCTAGGACTTTTTTGAGGCCTTAATACATATCACCCTTGATAATAAAACAACCAAAGAACTATGATTTACTTCTCACGAGCTTTATTTATGGTTGCACAATTGCTTAGAGTCTCGGGGTATTTTAGGTATCTTTAGAGTTTTGTAGATTTAGAGTTAAAATTGCCTGCAGAATTGGTATTAGTGCATTCGGTGTTTCATGTCTCTTTGCTAAAGAATGCATTGGTGATCCATCTTTTTTCATTCCTTTAGAGAGAGTAGGAGTGAAATATAGACTTTTCTACGAAGAAGTCCTAGTTGAAATCCTTGACTGTCAGATTCGTTGGTTCATGAGTAAAGAAGTTGCCTTGGTAAACATCTTGTGAAGGAATAAATCCATTAAGGGGGATATTTAGGCAGCAAAAGCTGATATATGAGCCAAGTATCGCCATCTTTCCTCTATGAATTCAGATTCATCTTGAGGTAATGGTTTTCCTTAAATTGATTCTCTTATTTTCTATCTCAGCTAAATAACCATCCTTATGTCATAGCATGCATTCATAAATTCAAAT
This sequence comes from Capsicum annuum, assembly GCF_002878395.1. Lineage (NCBI taxonomy): Eukaryota > Viridiplantae > Streptophyta > Magnoliopsida > Solanales > Solanaceae > Capsicum > Capsicum annuum. Next base: position 127,068,587 of record NC_061115.1, on the reverse strand, counting down.
CAGTCCATGCTTCATGTTTTAGATTCAGTTATTTAATTATTAATTAGCTCATAAGTATTCGGTGCATGATATCAGTCTTCTTAGTATCTAGGATAATAAAGTTTCATTCAAGGAAAAATGATCCCAATAGGGAGATATTATAATATCACGTAAGATCTTAGATAAGTTTCTAGCCATTCATCACATGTTTAGAGGTCACGAAGAAATTATTTCACACTAAGTACAATTGACATGGACATTTTATCACCCCAAGATTTCAAACATTTTATATTTGGCTTTCCCAAGATCCAAATGTTGATTTATTGGTTGAAATATGTTTAGGAATATTAAAAGGGTCATCCGAGAAAGTTCTAAAATTTTTAGAAAAGGTTTGAAATAATTTTTTACCATAGAGGCAGTAAGCCTCTGCGATTTCAGCATGTCACAGAGGTTAGTCTCTGCGATATGCAACATGTCATGGAAATTAGATTGCTCGATACATTATGTGTCATGGAGCTTATCCTCTATGATGGACAGCATGTCATGGAGGCTATCTAATGTCGGGTAGTTTCCTTAGTGTTCAAGGGGCATTTTAGTCCTTTTTCTCTCCCTAAACACCAAATTTACGACTTAAACCCAAGAGGGGCATTATTTTCCCCATTCATATTGAGTTAAGACACTCAATCTCCTAGTCTCAAGAACACAAATAATCAAAAGCTTCTTCCAAAAATCCACCCATCCAAGGTCTTAATTCCATCTTATATTCAAGAATTCAAGCAAACTCAGATATGTGGGATATTCATAAATGGGTTCTTTCCACACATTGAGTCCCCAGAATCCCTTATTTTTAAAGTATAAACTCTTTTCTCTCTCTTTATGAAATCTTAATTTCAAATTTAAATTTACTCAATTTTCTCTTAGTATTTTTAATATAAATCATAAGAATGTCTTTCACCATGTGAATTATGTTCTTACATTCTTTATAATATCAGTCACTCATATCATGTTTAGTTTAAACCATGGTTATTATAAATTTATGGATTATCTATCTAATGATTTATCCATTATCATTATGATTAGCTGTGTTAACTTATATTTGTGGATTATGAACACCCGATTCCAAGATAGTCATGCATGTTTCATATTTTTAAGTTACAGGTCACTCAAACCATGTTTGTATCATGATATTCAGATTATAAATGCATTGTTATTTTTAGTATACCCTATTTGAGAAAATCAGTTATTAGTGCATTTACTATTTTATGTTTTCATGTCAGTTCAGTTGGGAGTAGAACTTAGCACTAAGAGAATTTAAGGATGACGTCTTTCCTGTCAATCAAGGGTAAGACCTTTAGTAGCAATCCCTGAGTTCCAAAACTAGGTAGCCAGTGTAGGTATAAGAAGTCTTCCTACTAGTAGAGGGTTGATACTTTTTAGTGGAACCTGCTAATCGAGGGTGACACTCTAGTCATTTGGGACACCATTTTAGTGGATGCACATAACCAATATCAGTACCTGTGGCAAGGTATTGACACCTATCTGGGTTACATGTTCGACCTTGATTAGCTCAAATTGGGACATATCAGTTAAATGTTAGATCCTACAATCTTAGAGTATTCAGACCATATCAGCTCAGGTTTGTATGACCAAGTGCCCAGTTTACCAGTTAATCAGTTATTTAACTTTACCAATAATTTTAGCACATGTTTTACTTGGTCTTGCATTCATCTTACTTGTTCATGGATTCATGATCAGCACTTCGATGTATTTCAATTGTCCATATCTCACATACCAATACATTTGAAGAATTGATCACATCCACTCTTTTCATCTATGGTGTCTTATAACATAGGTTTGGGTGCTTAGTTCCTCAATCGTCATTAGTCAGTTCAGGTGCCACTCAACAGTAGTTGTGGTGAGATATCATCCTTTGAGGACAATATTATTTATAGTTATTTTTAGTACTTCCTTTATTTTAGTCAGTCTGAGTTAATTAAGGATTTGTCCCATCAACTCCTTATGTTCTAGAGACTTTTAAATAGTCAAACTTGTTTTCATCTTCTTTCAACAGTTCAGACATGTTGGGTATTATTTTAATATTATATTGTAACAAGATTTTCATCAGTTTAGCTTCACATATGATGTTTTATTATTACTTTCTTCAGTGCTCATATAAAACACCCGATCATGGGTTAGTTTAGGGTTTTTTTGTGGCCATAAATGCCATGTTACGACTAGGGGGTAGTCTTAGGTAGTGATAGTAATGACCCAAACATTGTAGCATGTGAAATTCCTCAAAAAGATTTTGTAACAATTAAAATGCTCTAAATTGACCTAGGAAAACTATTTTTTGGAGAAAAATGATGCCCTAAGCGATTTGGGCCAAAAGGCCAAAAAGAAAATTTGATTGGTCTGTCACCTATAGCTAAATCGTTAGGCTAACCATAGGAGTTATCCTATTGCATTAGTAACATATTAACTGTAGCAGAACCTGATATTAGATAGCTATGGATATTTTAAAAACCTTTTTTACTTTAACCCTTCCAATAGCCCTTTCTTCTAAATACTACCAAAACAAAACCCAATTCCCTAGTTATGAGATTCAAAATCCTGGCTTTATGAGGGATATTTCAGGGCACACCCAATGGAATCCAACATGGGAAAATGCTTGGCACCCATGAGAAAACTCTCCTTTTTATAGCACTATTGTTTTTCTACAAGATACGTTATCATTTATTTATTATTGAAATAAGACTTGGGCTAAATTAATATAACATAAAAAGTGGCTAGGAGTTCTCTGAGGCATTAGGCCTTCGGGCATAGTTTTTGGATGGATGTAAATATTAAAAATTTTGTTATGCATTAATAATATGGTTAATTATTAGTGTACCCTATTGATTTTAAATTTGTAGTTTGGAGGGGGTTGAATATGGTGAGGATCTTTATTATCTAAGTGACTAGTGTGATTTATAACCATGGTGTGAGTTATGTACTGTAAAAAGTAGTAATATTATTAAGCTAGGTTGTGATAGAGGTAAATCTTAGTAAATTGTATCATTATGACTTGTATTGAGGAAGTTTAGTGAAATGTAAATGTGGAGTAGGGACAAAAAGTAATTGAAATGAGTTTTAGGTGAACTATGAATGCAAATAAGAGGTAGGACCATTTAAAAGATAACTTTAGACACAACGCATTGCAATATAGGTTAGCAAGGTCGAGTATGATTATCATGACACATATATTTATGAAGAAATGAGAGGGTTACGTCAAAAATATTTATGAGAGTGGTGAATAACCTAGGTTGAATAATACCTAGGTGGAACTTTTGTAATCTCGTAGGGGGTGTAGCATAAAAATAATAATAATGCATGTACCTAAGGATATGTATGCAACTAAGAATAATATCTTTATGATCACATATGGTAGATAATGATTGTGTATTCTTTGGGCAATGCTTGTTATTAGTGATTGCATTATATATTTACACACTTTGATGTCATAGAAGGGATATGATGTCGATGTTAATAATGATGATGGTTATATTTTTACTACAACCATGATGTTCATGAAGTAGTTATTGGTGAGTTGATGATGATAATGATTGTGATATTGTTATTAATCATGATATTTGTGATGTGTATAATGATGTGATGAGGTTAAGGAGAGAAAGTGATGGTGCACACATCTTGCATACATATATTCTTTCATATACCATTGCATTCTATTATTTTTTTTATATTATGTTGATTTGTTAAGCAAATCGGTTTGTTGGTAGTGTAGATGAAATATAATGGCACACCCCGAGTCTGAGCTGCATCAAAATTCAAGTTTAATGTAACTGTTCAAAGTAAGTATTTATGGGATCTTATTGTATTGTATTGTCCCTTCACATAGGGTTGTTAGAATTCTAAGCCTTGATGATGGTAAATTCATAGTGCATTATAATAGTGAATTAGTGAGAACTGGTCTAGAGTAAGTTAGGAGTTGCACAAAAATATTGTGTTAGTGAAAGGTAAAAAAGTGTTGGTTAGAGTTGGTGGTCAAATGACTAAGATATGCAAAAAATTTAAATGGCAGGTAGGTCCATAGATATTAAACATGATGTAATGAATTCATAACTTGGGATTAGAAATTAAAACATTTCTTGATGTTATGATCTCTCCCAAATTGCTATTAATGTTATTTGTTTCTAACATTGGCTAGTTTATGATGTCTATCAGTACATGTAGTTGTACTGATGCAACAATAACTATATCTCCAATCAGGGATATAGACATGGTGTAGATCATTTAGGTCTCTATAGAAGCAAAGGTGATCACTTAGCAGCAACTCCTACCCTCTCTATTCAACGTAGATGCATTGTCATAGACTTTCCTGTTACTTGTCTGGTGCTGTTATATCGATTTACGCTAGTTTCTAGGGATTCATTGTTGATTATATTATACATCATTTTAACTTAACAAATGTATTAAATCGGAGTTATCATGTACGAGTCCACTTAATTATGTTGTTGAAAAATGATTTTTTAAAACTTTTGCATTAAATTGATGGTTGGGTAGTAAGGGTTCTCCCATCCAAAAGTAGGTATTAGGTAGGTTCTAGGTAGGGGCCAGACGACTCCTGGGTTGGTTAATGACAAGATGGTATTAGATCCTATGTTACTAGTCTCCCAATACAAAATCAAATGGAGAGTATATTCTTGTAGATTGGTGTGTTAACATCTGCATTTGCTTGAGGCTACAAGGAATCTAGGAAACTATCTTGCAGTCTTCTCTTCTATCCTGTTATTTTAGTTTCTTATCCCTGAGTTGAGAATAATTCGTATCACAAAATTCTAATTTGTATCTCAACCATTACAATTGGGATTAATTGGTCCTAATTTTCATCCCTCTAATGGTTGAAAGGTTGGAGCAGAGTATTTCAACTAGTAGTGCTCAATAAGGAATGTAGATATTGAAGTGATATGGTATAAAATACATTTGGTATTGTATTAAAGTACCATTTCTGTAAATGTTTTTGTTATGGACTGATAGAATGCACCGCATATTACTTATATGGGTGTTTATTGTTTTATCATACTTTCTTTCAATTGTTTGATTGTAAAACTCCTTAAGTACAAATGGTGTCACGACCCGAGTTCTCAAGTCATGATGGCACCAACCTTATTCCACTAGTAGATAAGCAAAGCCATAGTCTAGAATAATAAGTAATGGGCCAATAGGAAAAAACCAAAAAAGATCGCATACAATGATAGTGATAATAATAAAAAGTGATAACCAAAAAAGAAACATATATAATATATCAAAATGAGTGAATGAAAAAGGGCCAAATATAAAAATGAATCTCTCCCAAGACCTGTTAAGGTCAGTACTAGAGCCATTAATAAAAGATACCCAAAGTACTAGACAAAATCTAAAATATACACAACATATACAAGTAGTTTCAAGTACAAAAGACCAAACTGGAATAGATAGATGAGGATCAGCCTCGGATGGCAGTAATCTCACCCTGCTCTGAATCAGTATTGAAAGGTAGGAACCACGTCAACACCGACTGTTAGCACGTAACTATGCATCAGGAAAAGATGCAGAAGTGTAGTTTGTGTACCAAAGCAAAGTGTACTTAGTAGGAATCATCGGCCAAATAAGCTTAATACAGGAAAAGTATAACTAAAATACAAGGGCATAATCTATGTCAACTATAAATAAGATAGAAAAGTTAACAACCAGTGATCTACGCAAATACATTAAAAGAAATATGTATAAGTGGTACAAAAAGATAAATAATATAGTAATAAAAGTCAAATCAAATATAACCTAATTGGGCCCCCATAAGCACGCTAGGTACACTAAAGAAGACAATTAACCCAAATGTGCCCCATAAGATGGTGGGACATATAAAAAGTAATTAAAACAAATAAACATAAATAATCCATAACTAAGCCAATACAAATAAATTATAGTAGTCATCCAGATGTGCACCGTGCTTGAACTGGCACCAATGGGTATTAATGAGAGACCAGACATCAGGGTCGATCTAATAGTGGTGGATAATAGCAAGAGGCCATGCAAGGATTCTAATCAAAAAATAGTGGGTAATAATGAGAGGCCACCTGTATGTTATACAACAAAACTCACAACCATATGTCGAACAAGAACCGGAACTTAAAGGAACCACTACTCCCAGAACAACAGTAATCTGTACCAGAACTCCCAAATCATCATAACCATATGTCGGACTCGAACCAAAACTCATAGTAACCATAACCAATTATACAATTAAAATCCAAACCATTCAATAACCAATGCCAAAGTAGTGAAAAAATTCACAATTAAGGGCAGAAATAAAGTATATATTGAACCTAAACTGAAACTAAAATACATTTAAATAACATTCGCATTTCTTAATTAAAATGGGGAACAAATCCAAAGTTCTATAAATTAATTACACGTCCTAAAGTGATAGATGGTATATTATATATATATATATATATATATATATATATATATATATATATATATCAAATGTTAAGAAAATTACAAATACTTGTCCAAAACTAACATAATAGTACACAATTACCGTAAATAAGCTCAATCTAAAGGTAGGAAAAGCCTAGCCTACCTAGACGCCAAAGCTAAAAACATCTCTGTGAAGCCTCCAAATAATGCTCTACTAGAACCCGAGCTTGAATAACTTTATGTAGATAATTGATTTTCTTTCCCGAAATAAAATAATTTTAGTTTGAAATTTATATCTCACTAAGTCTTCTTCAAGATCCTTAATACAACTGATGAACAAAAATATACATATATAGATAAGAAATTTTTGCCAATAATTCAATATCCTCTACCTATAACTACTTTGTAACATATATATTTATATTACCCATTATTGAAAAATTAGGCGAATCTCTTATAGGTGGAAGAATTCCCACCATAACAAGCATTACTGTTTACACGTAGAGGTGCAGGTGGCAGCACAACACCTCTAAAATTTTATTCATTGAGTACAGACTCGGGTATTGCATAGGTTTAGGGTAAAATAATTATGATATTTTGAATATACCATAATTAATAGAAAATTATTTCTAATAAAACTTCTATTATATAATAGTAATATTTTAATATTTTTAGATTTACTATCTCCGCTTAAAATATTAATAAACTATAAAAACTATCATAAAGTAATATAAATATAGCATAACTTAAAGAATTTTATCAATATCAAAAATATTTTAGAAGCGTAATAAATTATATTTCTACCAAATGCTAATTTAAATTAAGTATTCCACAATATATTTGGTATGACTAAAACTCTCAAACGAACTGCCAGAAAACCAAACTATCATTCCCAGCAAGTCATAAATAACTTTGGACGGTTATAGTAAAGCTCTAGACCTTGAAAATGTATGAAAACAAAGAAATTTACTGATAGGGTCATTACAATATCCACTACTAAAATGACTTTCATCCGTGAAAGTAAAGCATACTTATATACCTAAGGGATTAAACAGGGAGGGATATTGGGCCCTCATATAACACTCGATCTCCCAGGTAGCCTCATCAACTGGATGGTGAATCCACTAGGCCTTAACTACCGAAATATCCCTGGAGTACAATCGACTGACATCTCTAGGAAAAATAGACACAGGATCTTCTACATACTCCAGCCTCCTATTGTAACGACTCAAGACTACCCCTTAGTGTAACACGATGCTTGGAACCACAAATGATACCAAGCTAACCCATGAACTAGCATACTGTTAAGCAACTGATTTATAATACATTAAATAACTGGTTCTACTATGTGAATATATAATCATGACAAAATCAAGGATGAATTATAATACCGATACAATTTACAATCTGATAATACAATTTACCACTAATCAATACATATGAATAATAAAATAAAGTACATAAACAATATCTGACTGGAGTCCCAAAAATAGGAGAACTCATCACCTGCTGGCTAGAAACTGTAACTATCTATTCATGATGTGCGGGCTACAACTAGTACCTATATTATGAAACAATGTAGCCATACAGACATATATATGGATCTCTACTTTTGAAATGTACTGTGTAAGCAGGGGTTAATGCAATAAGCATAATTGATTTTATATGGAATCTTAAAGCATGCATGCTAAGTGTAAGTAGACTCACTAATAGACTGAAATAGACTAAAAGCTAAAATATCTTAAAACATGAGTAACAAACATAATCTAATAAGTTAGTGAATCTCTACGCTTAGTTTCCTAAAACTTTACATTTATAATATAAGTAGAACTGATGTTGAAAGAATGTAAAACATAGGTACTATATGAATACTGGGTCTGAAACTACGGAGTAGAAACCGATATAACACAAGGATCTAAATACATAAATATACTGAACATGAATGCATGAAAACTGTGATATCTGAGAATGCAAGACTAAGTGTATATCTGGTATGTCACTAAGATAAATCTAAAATTTTAAAGACTAAAAGCGGTAAAATCTGAGAACGCGTGACCAAACCTATAACATGATTCTAAAATAGTCTGTAAAGTGAAATACTAAAATTTGCTAATTGAATAACTTATGAACTATATGCTATGGTCAAGAAAACCTGAACTGAATTTTATACTGAATATTTATCTGAGGCTATGGGAGATTACTATAACTGACATGCCCCAAATCTATTGTTGGGGTCCAACCTGTAACCCTAGTTGAAAAGATATCAATATCATGCCATGGGGTACTAACATTGGCTGTATGGATCCACTACTCCAATGTCCTGAAGGACTAGGGTGTCATGCTTAAAAGATAAGGGACCCCTCAAAGTATACGGCGGCGCTGTAGGCCTGGAACTTAGGTACTGTTACTAACATCTCATGCCTAACTGATGAGGGAGATAAGTGCCTCATGCCTAACTGATGCGGGACACAAGTGCCTCATACGTAACTGACAAGGGAGACGCCATCCCTACGTTCACTCAATGCTAAGTGTTACTCCCAACTGAAAGACACTAGTTACTCGACTGAACTAAGCTTATCTGAACAAATAAGTGATTATAATAACTGACTGAATGGGAATGCTCGTAGTTTATCTAAAATCATTCTGAAGATACTAAAATTATGTAAACAATTATGTATCGAGCGATCATAACCCACCAACACTTAATAGATATAAAAATGATGACATATCAGGATTTAAAAAATATAGTAGGGGATCATTACTCAAAACCCAACATTTAGACATTCCGGCCAACACATAAAAGTCATGAACTTGAACATCGGAATATGGTATACATGTGAAAACAAGATGAGTACATGACTAAATTCATAAGTTGGGGATTTAACATGGAATCAATGGAGTAGAACATGGAAACTTGCAACTAAAGGCATGAATGGATTAAATCACTTGGAACCCTTGTAGACATAGTAAGGTTTATCATTCGATATTATAACATGAAATTCAATTGGATACGTCATAGGAATCAAAACTTAAAGCATTATATAACCTAACTTTTCCTAAAAACATCCTTGGACATGAATTTAGTCAAATTACTAAGGAAATCATGATTTAAATACATCTTGAACACATGATAATTCATAAACAAAAGGAAAAGTTCATATGTTTAACTAAAGAAAAGCTTTTTAGGATCCATGGGTCAAAGGGGACCTATCGATAAACTCTGACATACCTTAAACACTTAATCTTAGGAAGGAATCACCATTCTTGAAGCTTTATTGAAAGCTATAGAACTTGGGGAACTTGATTCTTGGTTTCATTGGAGAGAAAGTAATGAAATTGATGTTCTTGGGAGATGAATAGGGTTTCTTTGAGAGGGGAGTCTGAGAAGAAGTCCAAGACATACTCTTTTCTTCCCTGAACGTGAATTAACTTAAAAACTGATGTCTCAAGGTCGGGAAGACCAAAATGAAAATCCTCAAAGTTTAGGGGTCTTGAAAATGACTAAGTCCCCAACACTTAGTGAAAATTTAAAGCCTTAAGCCCCTTAAGCATGCAACTAAGCGATGAATTGAGCTTGGATAAGTATGGGGCATTACAATATCTCACCCTTGGGAACAGTCATCCTCGAATGAGACTATTTAGACTAAGAGTACTGTACTAAGGTAACTGAGATAATATACTGAATGTGCATGACATGGAACATGATTTCATGATTGAGTATGAAACATGATACATAAACTGAATGTCATGAACTAAATTGATTCTTGAATACATGCAATGACATGAGAATGGTTATAAGGCTGAGATACAAATAAGAGAGTCAACTATTGAGTAACCATTACTTTAGGATGGATCTAATTTCGTGAAGAAAAAATGAAAGGTTTAGGACGTGAAAACTTTAGGTATCACCACATCTCCCCCTTAGGATACTTCTTTCCCTGAATAATACTGACTTTGCTAAAATACTAAGGAAAGACTGAGATGATGCACAGGACACTTAAGAACTAAATGATGACCGAATATCTGAATCTAAAGCATGATACATGAACTGAATTGGATTCACAATTTACATTGATGTGAACAAACTATCTCTTAGAATGGCCCTATTCATAAAATTTCAGATAGTAAGACTAGATCGGAAGATGGAAAACCATAGGAACTTGTCTTTCTGACTACTAAACTGGACTTCTGGCTAAACGGACTGAATTATACTAAAAACATATAATCAACTATATGTTTCACTTCAAAACTGCACTTCACTTGAGGCTACTTAAAATATTCACATGGGCACTGATAACTCTATCTCCTAAAGTCTGAGCTAAATTAAATTCTCTTACTATGTTCAAGCCTACTCGAATCTACAAAGTGCACACATAGCACTGTAATACTAGTCTGAATCATGAATTCAAGGCATCCTGCATTTTCACAACTCCTCATCTCAAGAATAATTCTTATTACCACTTCAACAACTACATCAACCTCTTACTAGGAATTTACTAATGTGCAATGCATTCATCCACATATAAAAAAAACATGACATTCAAGCATATCTTCATAACCGCATATACACTTCGAAACAAACACCCATAAAAGCATCTTTCTCATATCCTCTAAACCTCTATCACTAATTACTTCCATGCACTACCTCAAGAAAACACAGAGAAAATTTCTACTAACCATGACATGTATCAAAAACTTTGCCTCAATCTTACTTCACACTTACAGCCTTAAGTAAAAACAAGCATACAACAATCTTTCATCAACAAAAAATATTTACTCTCTCCTATCTAAACTATTGTTCATCATCACTATCGTGACCTAAGGAAAGGTCACTAAAAGGTTAGAACATAAGTACTTGAAGCATGAAAAAATACTAAGCATAATGTGGACACTAAATTGAGGCCTGAGGAATAGAGTATTAAAAGCATGAATTCATCGAAGAGAGCTAAACTAAGGACATATATGACATAATCTGAATTTCGCTAATTATTAAGAGTGTAGCATCAGTACCTAGAACTGAACTTACTGTAAATCATGAGTACATAAGTCATGAGCTACATGACCTAAGTTTGGAGTTCATAAATTTTATGGAATATGATACGTACTGCTGAGTGAAGTGGAACTCCTCATATGAGAAACTGGAAGCATACATGATTCTATGGAAAGTGCATGAATATGAGTTATGATCATGGAACTAACATGTCAAGCATGAGTAGATATCATGATAACTGAAAAACTTTTTATTGAGATGAGAATGGGTTGGGCATCATCCTCCCTTACTATTTTTCTACTCACACTGGCATCACTACTAGAATTTGAGATCCTAACTTGGTTACTTGTTCTATTATCTCCCCTTTAGCTTTAAGCTATCATTCTAAATTTGTGAACCTCTTAATATCTCTAAACTGAACTGAAACTATATTAGTCTAGAGTCTGAGATATAGCAATACACATAGATAATTTCACCCTGAAAGACTACACTTGAAAGTGTAAAACCCATTGCTAATACTTGTTTTTGAGATACAACTCTTAGCTTTCTATAGCCCCACAATCATCATATAACAACTTAAACACTTACTAACTTAGAATCTTCATGAGTATCACCATACCATGAGTTCATACCATCTAGAATTTTAACTTTCTTTCTATTAGCTCAATCATCCACAACTAAAACTTAGATTCTAACAGTTGACATAGATATTCCCAAACCATTAATGAACCATACTAACTTCCTTCATAGACTACTAAAATCATATCTAAATTATGAGAATTACCATTATACCAACATACCCAACATCAATAATATATAATTTCAAATCAACAAACTTAAATTCTTTCATACACTATTTTGAGCTTACTGGTTCACCCTTCATACAACTAGCTCCATGAATACATAATCTGTCGAAACCAGATAAACACTATCCCACTTTACTGGTGCGAAACTTCTGGGTTCATACTGCTAACTCTAGGTCATATTCTATCATAGAATTTTGGGAAGGGATCAGAAAGCATATTTGACTTCATGTCAATGCATAATTTTTCATAAACCTGAATGAAATATTTCATACTTTGAAACATAAAGGCACTGGTGGGATACTTTTAATCCTTCGTGCAATACCATAACTATCTATAGGGACTTCCTGAGAAAGCTCTATGGATAAGAATTTGAGATTGATAATTTTTATTACCTAAAGAATAAGGTAGAGTTGGCATGAATGTATTAATGTAAGAGTCTGCATAAGTTCCTGAGGGAACACCTCTACTGTACAATCGGAAAAGTACATTTTCTAAATGCCTTGTAGCCTCTCAATGAAAAGTACAAACATCTCTGTATTGTTCTGCAAGACTCTACAAGACACGGCTTCGTAAACACCCTAGGACCTTTGAACACTATGCTCTGATACTAAGTTTGTCATAGCCCGAGACTACCCCCTAGTCATAACATGGTGCTTTGAATCATAAGTGATACCAAGCTAACCTATGAACTAGCATAGTGTTAAGCAACTAATTTGTAATATATTAAATAACTTGTTCTGTTGTGAGGAAATATAATTATGACAAAATTTCGGAAGAATTATAATACTCATACAATTTATAATTTGATAAAACTGATGAGAGAACTAAAATTACATAACTGACTCTGACTGACATCTGTGAAGCCTATACTATATTAACTATAGATAGTTGGGATATGTCTCCAACTACCACTAATTAATACATATGAATAATAAAATAAAGTACATGAACAACATCTGACTGGAGTCCCCAAAATAGGAGAACTCATCACCTGTTGGTTGAAAACTGCAACCGACTGGTCATGATATGTAGGATACAACTGGTACCTACATTATGAAATAATATAGCCACACAAACTCATATATGGATTAGTACTTCTGGAATGTACTGAGTAAGCGGGGGTGAATGCAATAAGAAAAACTAATTTTATATGTAATCTTAAAGCATGCATGCTAAGTGTAAGTAGACTCGCCAAAGAGACTGAAATAGAATAAAAGATCAAATATCTTAAAACATGAGTAACAAACATAATCTGATAAGCTGGTGAATCACTGCACTTAGTTTCTTCAAACATTATATTAATATATAAATAGAACTGAAGGTGGAAGATAGTAAAACATGGGTATTGTATGGATACTGGGTTTGAAACAATGGAGGCGAAATTGACATAAATCAAGGATCTTAACACACAAATATACTAAACATGAATGCATGAAAACTGTGATATCTGAGAATGCAAGACTAAGTGTATATATGTTATGTCATTGAGATAAATATGAAATCTGAAAGACTGAAAGCTGTAAAATCTAGAACGCTTGACCAAGCATATAACATAATTCTAAAATAGTCTGTAAACTATAATACTAAAATCTGGTAACTAAATAACTGATGAACTGCATACTATGGTCAAGAAAACCTGAACTGAATTCTGTACTAAATATTTAACTGAGACTGTGGGAGTTAGTTATAACTGACATGCCCTAAATCTATTGTTGGGGTCCAACCTATAACCCTAGTTAGAAGGGTATCAGTACCGTTCCATGGGTACTAACACTGGCTATATGGATCCAATAATCTGATGTCCCACAGGACTAGGGTGTCATGCTAAAATGATGAGGGACCCCTTAAAGACTATGATGGCATTGTAGGTTTGGAACTTAGGGACTACTGCTGATGTGTCATGCCTAACTAATAGGGAAGACAAGTTCCTCCTTCATAACTGACATGAGAGATAAGTGCCTCATGCCTAACTGACAGGGGAGACGCCACCTTACGTTCACTCAGTGATAAGTTTTACTCCTAACGAGCTAACAAGTAGAAACTAATAAAGATCACCTACAATGATAGCATTAGTAATAATTAGTGATAACCAGAATGGAAACATATATTATATATCAAAATAAGATAATGAAAAAGGACCAAGTATAGAAATGAATCCCTCCCAAGACCTGGTAATATCAGTACTAGACCTATTACTAAAAGATACTACGAGTACTAGACATAATCTAAAATATACACAACTTATACAAGCACTTTCAAGTACAAAAGACTAAACTATAATAGATAGAGGAGGATTAACCTCTCATGGAAGTAAGTTCACTCCACTCCAAATCAATACTTAAAGGTAGGAGCCATGTCAACACCGACTGCTAATACTCAGATCTGTATTAGGAAAAAAATGCAGAAGTGTAGTATGAGTACCAAAACAATGAATATTCAGTAGGCATAATCGGTCGACTGAGCTTAATACATGAAAAGTATAATTAAAAATATAAGGGTATAATCTAAGTCAATGGTAAATAGGGATAGAAAGGCAAAGAACCATCATTCACAAACATGATAAAAGAAACAAGTATAAGTAATACATATAGATAAATAATGCAGTAGTAAAAGGAAAATCAAACATAACCTAACTGGGTCCCCATAGGCCGCTAGGCACACTAAAGAAGTCAATTAATCCAATTGTGCCCACATAAGCATATGGGACACATAAGAAGTAATAGAAGAAATAAACATAAATAATCCATAATTGAAACAATCCCAAAAATCATAGTTGTTATCCAAATGTGCACCAGGCTTTAACAAACACTAATGGGTAGTAATGAGAGGCCTGACACCAGGCTCAAACCGGTAATGATAAATAGTAACAAGAGGTCCTAAATCGGATTTGAACCAAAAATAGTGGATAATAATGAGAGGCTATATGTATAATGTACAATAGAACTCATAACCAGATGTCAAATTCCATTCAAAACTCAGAGGAACCGCCACTCCCAGAATAGTAGTAATCAGTACCAAAACTCACAAATCATCATAATCAAATGCCAGGCTAGAATTGGAACTCATAGTAACCATACCCAATCGTAAAATTAAAATCAAAACCATATCATAAACAATAACAAAGTAGTGAAAATACTCATAATTAATGATAGAAATAAAGTGTATGCTGCACCTAACCCGAAACTAAAATTCATTTAAAAACCATTCACATATCCTAATTTGAAAGGGGGTGAATCTAAAGTTTCGCAACTTAATTCCACATTTTAAAGTGATAGATGCTATATTATACTGAAAGATAAGTTATCAACATCTACTAGAATGGGGTCCTAATTGGATAAATAAGGCATGATATATATATATATATATATATATATATATATATATATATATATCGGATAGTATGCAAATTACAAGTACTTGTCAAAAACTAGCATAATATTACACAATTACTATAAATAAGCTCAATCTAAAGGTAAGGTAAGCTTAGCCTACCTGGATGCCAAAGCTAATATCCTCTCCGAGAAGCCTGTAAATAATGCTCCACTAGAACCCGAGCTTGAATAACTTGATGTGGATAATTGATTTTCATTTCCAAAATAAAATATTTTGATTTTGAAATATATTTCTCAATAAATTTTCTTCTAGATCCTTGATATAATATATGAATACAAAATATATATAAATAAAAAATGTTTACCAACAATTAAATATCCTATGCCTATTATTATTTAGAAACAATCTATATTCATTACCCATTATAGAAAAATTAGGGAAATCTATTAGGTGGCAGAATTCCCACCGTAACAAGCACTATTTTTTACTTGTAGGGGTGGAGGTGGAAACACCCAACCTCTAAAATTTTATCCATTAAATATATACTCAGGTATTGCATAAGTCCAGGATAAAATAATTATAGTATTTTAAATATACTATAATTAATAAAAAATTATTTCTAATAAAATCTCTATTATATATTAATAATAATAATGATATTTTAACATTTTTAGATTTACTATTAACAGACTATAAAAGCTATTAATAAGTAATATAAATATAGCATAACTTAAGGAATTTTATCAATATCAAAAAAATTTTAGAAGGGTAATAAATTATATGTCTACCAAATGCTAATTTAAATTAAGTATTTCACAATATATTTGGTATTACTAAAACTCTCAAATGAACCACCCAAAAATGGAACTATCAGTCACAAATAACTTAGGCAGTTATAAAAAAAAACTCTACACCCTAAAAATGTATCAAAACAAAGAAAATGACCATGAGGGTCATTACAAAAGGTTTATTATGTATGCTGGTTTATATATTGTACTGCCAAGGGACTAGCAATCATGAGGATCAGTGCAATCTTTATATGTATCTTCATTTTTGTGACTTGAGGCATGCCTGATCTTCCCATGATTTGGAGAATCCTTGGTTTCTATCAAATCTTGATGAACAACCTAGGTGCCTTGTCATTATGTAAGAAAGAAGTATAGGATGTTTTTATTGAGAGGGAAAGAAGGTAAGAATGTATTAGAATCAATTGGGTTGAGGAATTAGTTGTAAGTATGATAGTTCGATCGTAGTATAATCACTTTATACTTTGAGAACTATGGTACATAAGAGTTAGAAACTATAATAATTTTAAGTGGATAGCGTAGTGTGAGAATACCTGGTAATAGTTAGTAAAAAGGGGAAAAGTATAACCACTAGGGTTACCACTACAGCAGCTACATTTACCACAATAAGACTATCCATTGCAGCGGCTCCAAGTAGTGACCTTTCAGGAGTTCCCTTATTTTGTGATTTTGTAATTTTTCCAAAGAAACCCTATATTTGTGATTGTTAAATATAAAAATCAATTTCAACACACAATATAAGTTAAAAGTTATTGTTATTAAGAATGCGGAAACAAAGCTCTCTTAAAATGCAAAAACAAAGAAAAGTAATTATTTATTACATGCCCCAATCCAGGGCAACCCAAATCTAGAAATAATAAGTATAAATGGGGGCATCTAGCTTGTGGAACTATCTCCAAGGCCTGAGGCATCCAAACTCTCTTTATTCATCCTAATGAGGAAGAAGAACTCCTCATCTTCCATCTTTGTCACCTTTATGAGTTTCTTGGTAGGGGAGGCACATTTGAACATCACCTTGCACTACATTCCATATACTCACTAACATACGGTCCCAATAGGGGCACTTTTTCTTATCCATAACTAGCTCATTTTATCAACATAAGTTTGGGATGGTTCCAGAGATGTAGTAAAGCTCGAAGAAGCCAACTCGGGTAGATGTTGATGAGTCCTCTCTAGGCATCCTAAAACATCATCTCGGTCATCCTCCAAACCCCTAAGAGATGCAGGAGCCTAAGTAAGAGGGGTGCTAAATACCTCACCTCTCCAGCCCGACTACCCTTACCTTCCTCTCCTATATTTTTTTATTCTTACTTCCTCACTTTATACCCCTGGCCCTCAGAGGCTTACATAGAATAATGCACTCCTCCTAAGTATCATGATCCTCCATGGTAACATCCACCGTATGGCACAACTCGATGATTAAGGAAAGAAAATATCCCTCACAAACTTTCCCTAGCATAGAAGTATTGCTACTCATCCACTATATGTGCCCCACATTCAATTTTATCCCCATGAGAGAACAAGCCACCATAATAAAAACCATATTTTTCATATTTCTAGAATGATAAATACTAAGGATACTAGTTGTAAACACACTTTAGTCTCCATCGAGAAGTAGGTACTTTTAGTCCCGTTGAGACCGAACCGCTTTACCTTCCTCTCCTGGCCCTCCAGTGCTAATATCCTACCTCCCTAATTAAAGCTTGATACTAAGACTTTAGCCTCAAAAGTAGCATTGGAGGGGTTTACGACCCCTAAGGAATAATTAATATTGGTAGCATCATTAGAACCTTCTATCACTGAATACGTATGAGTGGAGGGGCACAGACCAATCAACAGTTAGGAGGATAGCATAAGAATCTCGAATCAGCTCCAGGTTATATCTAGGGATGGATTCAGTCAGCATAACCATCCAAATACCCTCAGTTGGTTGTATAACTTTTCTGATCATCCTCTAAATCCTTTATCTTAAAGCCCCAGTCATTGAGGAAGTCCCTAGTACTTTACTGTTTCTCTTAACAATCTTAGCTAGTAGTTTCAGCAAATATTTGGTAGCATTATTGTCATTCCATGATAATTCTATAAACATCAAAAGTTTGGATTTAGAAATCATAATGAGAAGCATGGGAGGAAAGAAAATTTGAAAAACTACAACAAAATAAAACCTAGAGAGGCTTCTGCCAGGTACTGCCGAAGTGGTTAGTTAACTATTGTAGTAGTATGCCATAATGGTAACCTACCACTCAATGGTATTGTTGTGTCATAGAAGTTACCGCTGCAGTGGTCGATCATCCTCATCCTACCAACCTATCACGACCCAATTTCTCAGTTAATGATGGCACCTACTTTGACCCACTAGTAGGTAAGCTAACCCTAATCCAAAACAGCTAGTAATGGACTATCAAGAGAAGTGAAAGAAAATAGCAGAAGTGAATTTAAATAAAAGACTAATATAGAACGAAACCCCAAGATCTGGTGAAGTGAGTACAAGAGCTTCTATTACAATAAGAGTATAAAGCAAAATGTAGGGTAAATATAAATACAAGTCATATCTAAACACAATATATAGATCAATCTAATCAATAAGATGAAGATTATTAATACTACAAATGTTAGATAATCTCCCCACATCTCTAATCAATAGCTACTCTACACGATTCATATATCAATGGCAAGAACTCACACTATGTTCTGCAGGCTGAAAAAGTGTAGTTTGAGTACCAAACACGTGGTACATAATAGGTATCAGCAGACGGAGCTCCAAAGATAATGCAAACATAAATAACATGTAATGTAGGAATAGCAACTATAGAAAATTATCCAGGAAGTTAAACATAATAATACTAGTAGGCAAATAAGGATAAACTATCTTATTACAATAGTCATCAGGGTCTAAAGTGCAATACTATATATCACTAGTTAATATACAAGGAAATAGTGAAAGAAAGTTATATAATAGTACACAAGGATAAGAATATATGTATAGATACAACATGAAAAGGCAAGGAAAAGAGGATATACGACATTAATATACCTATATATGTGTGTATATATATAGGGCTAAATCAAGGTTGTTGCATAAGGGATCCAACATAGGCTTACCTCGTGGGTCATGACCAGATAGGTGAGCTAAGATTATCATAATGAAAGTCCCTAATCCTAATGCCTAACTATGGGTTAACAATTAATAATATAATTTACCATAAGAAAGAAAAGGATCAGAATCATACCTAAAACCTCGGGTACCAGTCCATAATCAATCTACCACAAACTAACCATAATAAAAAACTATAAAGCAACCATCTTGTCCGTACAAACAATACCTAATCAGGACCATATAAGATTGGAAGGAAAATAAACACTCGAAAAACAACAATCATAGCTTATACATATACATCCACATGTTAGGATGATAAATATAAGTACCAAATAACTGTATAGGTGGTAGGCAATGCATATGATGAATGCAGCATAAACTAATAGTAAACCATAACCAATATGAGTGCAATAATTTATCAAGTGTGTAAACCTTATCCTGCTTAGTAACTCATAAAGGCAGGACCTACAGTGACGACTTTTCTCTGGTATTGTGGCTTTTATACAAAGGGCCCCCTAGAGGATTCAAGAATATTGATATATGTTTCCTAGTCATGATCAAGAACTTCTAGTAATCATAATTGTCAATCTACTATGTCCAGTACCAAAGAGACATATATATAATAAGTAAGAAGACTCAAACCATGACTAAAAAAGAATAAATCTATGAATTCATTGATCGAGATCAACTCTGGGGTTAAATCAACATAATACCATAGAAAGGGTCAGAATTTCTCTAGATCAAAGTACATAGTTATAGTGAAAGAGGGAAAAACCATGGACCTGAATCAATCTCAATCTAAATTCAAAAATATCATCTTCAGTTCTAAAAGCTCATAAATCATTAAGTAAGGTGGTACGATTCTCGTTCTAAAAGAATATGTTTTAAAAGTGAAAAGTGGGAAAAAATTCCTTCTTAGAAAACAATCGTAAAATCATTGTTTTGGCTGGAATAGTACCACTAATTGAGCATACATGTACTTAATAGTATGCATTCCTACATCGGTATCACAACTATACAACACTACACAGCTAAGGGTCTATAAACTAGAGTCACGCCTTCTCTAAGGGATGAATACTCACCTTGAGTCCAATTGGTATTGTCCCCTCGACCTTGAGGCCACTAGTATATAACAAGCGTAATTAAATACCATAATCTGAGAAACTATGTTCCAAGTAACTGAGTCAAATAATAAGTGTTATACTAAGGGATCCTTAATATCTAATTATTGTTAACGTGATTATAATTCAGGGTGATAGGATTCTATAGCCATAACCAGTATTTCATACTAAGGTTCGGGTCACAAACATATCCCCAAACTCCCTAATCAGGCTAAGTCATGCTACAATAGTAATAAATATGCCCTATCATCCTTACCTAGCATGTAATCTAATATTATTCATCATCTCATGGAGAAAAGTAGACCAAAGCCTACCTTACTACCAAACTACAATTTTTGAATCATGGGAAAATCACTCGTTATAGCTCCACAATCCTAAAATAGTGCCACACTATCCCAACAACAATGTACAAGTCAATAGGAGTGAAAGAAGACTCATATTGATATAGAAATATAAGGGTCAAAATTAGGGTAAAGATTGAGCCTGCAGGGCCCGCAAATAAATTTGAAGTTAAATCTGTCACAAGGTCCTCAAAAGTTAAGCACAAATAGATCATAAATCAGCACCCAAATCGACCCCTAAAGTCTATGGATTTTAAGACCAGAATTCTATGAATTTACAATGAAAAAGGATGGAATTTGATAGGAAAAATAATGGGAAATGACCAAGGAGTGTTGGGCTAACTTACCTTAGCTTCAATGGATGATTCCCTACAATTTCCTATAAACCACTGTCTCAAAAATAGAGGAAAGGGATTAAGAATGAGTGAGAAAATGGGTGAAAAAGGGGATTTATTCCTAGCAGTTGCCGCCAAAGTGAAAAAATGATCGCTTAAGCGGTCAAATAATTTCTTAAGAAATCCTCAAAAAAATTTGGTCTTCGCTTAAACGGTCATATGTTGCTTAAGCGACCACCAGTTATGCGATATGGCCATTGCTTACACGACTATGTGGTACCATAGTTGACTGCTAAGGCGATCCTCTGAAGTCTTAAGTTACCACCGCTTAAGTGACCAAAGGTCCACTAAATTGATTGCACTAATAGATAGCAGGCAAAGATTTTTTAAATCAAAATGAACACCAATAGGGTGCTTGAGATTCGTATGGAATCTCATGTGCATAAATGAAAATTTCATTCGGGATTGTTTAAACTAAATATGGGTCCTACACACATAGTTCCACTTTTACTAAATTCTATCCAATAGCCCAAAATGAGTCTGTAAGCCTCGAGACCTACACCAAGGGCCTAGCCTAAAATAAACGTTCGGAGCTAATGGCGCTATCGAAATTCTCATTTGAGCTTGTTTATTAAGAATATTAGTCCAAGATAAATTCATTAACATTGATAGATCCAAAATATGAAAATGAGACTAAAATCCAAACAAACTGCTCCATAACTAAACAGACAATTTTGGTAAGTCATAAATGACTTATGGTGCTGTGGGAAGGCTTAAAATGCAGGAAATATGCAAAAATTAAGGAAATGACCAGGTAGGTCATTACAATATCCACTACTAAAAGGACTTTTGTTCGTGAAACTCAATGGATAGAAAGAGCCTGAAATGTCAAAATAATGAGGTATTGGACCCTCATGCCCAAGCATAAGTCCTCAGATAGCCTCTATGAAGAGACAACGCTTCCAAGAGATTTTCTATGGTCATCCCTTTTTCCACCAACTTCCTTACTTCACTTTCCAAATAGCCAAGACTCAACCTCAATGACCTAGTGGCCTATAATCAGACATAGAATGGCTGATGCAGGCAACTACAAACAATAGCACTGATACAAGCACCACCCAGTAAAAACTCAACCAAGTTAAAGGTAATCCAAGTCTTGAATATGTAAACCAACTACAAATCAAAATACAAACGTTTTTTTCCTTTCAAAATCTACTATCTACTTTGAACCATCAAAATGTTATCTGAGTCCTATCCGCATACATACATCACACTATCCTCGAAAGGCTGGACTCGCCACTAAATATCTGCAATGGCAAGCATAAGAATAAGCCCATAAAGTGCTACCTGGACACACAGATAGAGATGGTCAAAGCCTTTAATCTCCTGCCATGGCTATAACTAGTTTGAATGACCCTTGAAACTGATAGGAAGGAATCTGAAATAAAACTCATGAAACTGAATGATCTACTCTAGGACGCCCTACCAATTATGGGATGAAACTATGATTAGCTCAAGTTAAGAACATTTCTTCCGCTTAGTCAAACTTGAAATTTCTAGCAAAAACTGAAAACCAAGGTCAAAAGCAGAAAAAACCATTATATAGAGCCAATGAGCTATTATCCAAGAATTTATCAACCACAATCTCTACGAACTAAAGAAGGCTGAATATGCAGGTAAATGCTAGGCATATCCATCCTATAAACAAATGCTTAACTTACACAAATCTTGATATAGAGGCTATCCCTAAGCTACATAACCCATAGTTTTTGCTACAGCACTAAAACTGAACTAATCAATCTCAACTACCTAGGCCATCTTGTTGATGACTATGCATCTAATGCCAAAGTCTAGTATAACTCTTAAGCCACCAATAAAAAGAATAAAAATCCCAAACTTAGAGCAAACAATATAAACCAAGGCCAAACACCCAAATCAACCTCATTACCAAAAGTAAGGCATATCCTACTGGTTCCCATAATTGCCAATGTAACT
Organism: Capsicum annuum; assembly: GCF_002878395.1. Lineage (NCBI taxonomy): Eukaryota > Viridiplantae > Streptophyta > Magnoliopsida > Solanales > Solanaceae > Capsicum > Capsicum annuum. Next base: position 127,045,325 of record NC_061115.1, on the reverse strand, counting down.
GAAGCATAAAACCATAATTAGGGGAGACCACTGACAGAAAACAAAAGCTATCAACTTAATATCTTCTTAATGGCATAATGAATGAAGGCATAATCGATAATACTTGAGGCTATAAAGAATATGAATAGTAGCCAAATCTTAAGCAACTCTAAGTAATACAACCTAAACCTAAATTTGGTAAGTCAAATATTAGATATATGATAACGAATACCCAAAGGCACATATCACTAAGGAAAATCGCTCCACAAAGTCACATTAGGATAAACAAGTACAAAAAAGAGAAATTTATGAATCCACCCATTTAAAACAACCTTAACAAAATTAGAACCATGAATCACATCAGAAAAGAATATATAAGTATCAATATCAATGCCAATGTCAATACCACTACCAGATAATGAACCAAGAAAATCAACATATAGAATTCCTAATTATCCAACTTAAGAAGCGACTATATAAAAGAATCACCCATTTTTAACCACTCTTGATTCAACAGGATCAAGAACCATATCATGGAGAGAATGGAGTATCCAACTCTACACAAATACCTAGAATAAAGATTTCACCAAAAAAATAAACCCAACACCTAAAAAGGCAAGCCTTAAAAAATCAACCTCAAAAATAGGCCTTTAGAATTGAATTGCAAAGTCTAGAACCACAACAAATTATGGAATGCCAAACCTACCTTCACTTTTAAAAACTACTCAAAAACTTGTCTAACCTCAATATAAGGGAGAGAATCAACCAATAAAGTTAGTTGTCTAGGCCAAAAAATAGAATGGAAAGGAAAGGGACTCTAACTAGATAACTCTGATCTATCCATATATCAATAATGAATCAATAACAACCAAAATAATAGCAATAGAAACAACAATAAGCCGCAGGAGGCACCAAAATAGAAAATGTAGGCAAATACCACTCCAAGGTCCTAACAAGGTCATAATGCCAAGTCAAAGGGACTTTAACCGAATGGTACACCCCAAGGGAAATACCACACTAATCCACTTAATCTACTACTAAAAAAATCATCAACGAGAGTAGTCACATATGTATGAAATATACACCGAGGCATAAAATAACAAATAAAAATACCAAGACATATAGTCATCAATGGGTATGAAAACCACAAATCAATTCAAATAGAATGTAAAAAATAGGAAATCACATGCACCTATCATAGCAAAAATTCAAAGTCATAAACCTGATATTCTTGAAGGAGTATGAATCTAAGTGGGTCCAAACTCGGATTGATCATCATAACAACCAAGTAAGACACTAAGTGCACTACCTTTAACTAAGGTACTATATCTCTATAAGGCTAATATGGATGATATGTAACCTGATGGGACTATTAATCTTTTAGCTCCAGATATCCTACTACATGCTCACCCTGTGGTCATTGTATGATCAACAACTTGAAGAAAAAAAGACTCAGTTGATATCAAATGCTCTAATTCCAAAGGAAATAGAAAAGCTAATCCACTAAAATCCACAAAACATCTTATGCTATAAAGGATAAAGAATAGGGGTATATCTAGCCTACCCAAGAAACCCAATTTCATATTATAAAACCAATAAGGCATCCTACTAAACACCAACAAACCCAATTTTGGTTTGAGACTACTCAATATATCAGATATTAACTCTAGTTGTGAGGAATCCATAACAAGGATTAGAATCCCCAATGCTAAATTTGAAATGCTCAAGTAGACACAGACTCTACCAGAGCATAGGTTGGCTTCTGGAAATAAAGATCTTTGGTATTAATCTTTGAAATCATAGCCTAATAGTGATCTGAATCTCTAGAAAAATGTAGGAAAGTCTTATCTACACCTATCTATAACCTTGTGTCATCCATCTAGAAAAGAATAGAGTCAAAGAAAGTATTAGGTGTTCATAAAAATATGGTTACATGATAGAGAATCAAGAATACAATTTGCTAAGAATGCCATGTGGCCTCTTAAAGATAGGATATAGAAATCTCCGTATTAATTTGTAGGACTCTACAAGATGCTTTGCCCTATTCTAACACACAGATAAATCAAGGCTCAACAATAAATTTATCATGACCCCATTTCTCAAATCATGATGGTACCGATTATGACCCACATCTAGTTAATCCATAATCAAAAATAGCTAGTAACAGACTATCAAGAAAAGTGAAAAAAATAGAGAAAGTGAATTTAATTAAAATACTACAATAGAATGTAACCCCAAGACCTGGTTAAGTGAGTACAAGAGCTAATAAAATAAGAGTACAAAGTGAATACAGAGTAAATATAAGTACAAGACACCTATAAATACAATATAGAGATCAGTCTAATCAATATAAGAGAGAAGTAATACTCTAAATGTCAGAAGCTTAACCTAAATCTTCGATCCATAGCTTTTCTACATGGTGCACACGCTAACAGTAAGAACTCATACTATGATCTATAGGCTATAGAAGTGCAGTATGAGTACCAAACATGTGGTAATCAATATACATCAGTTGACTGAGATCTAAACATAATACAAGAATAAATAACATATAAAGCAGGAATATAAAGTACAGCCTTCTATTCAGAAGCTAGATATAATAAAGCTAGTGGAGCAATAAGGATAAACTATCCTATTATAATAGTATTCAGGGTCTAAAGTGTAATACCATAAATAACTAGTCATTATACAAAGGAGAAGTGAAATAAAGTAGTATAATAGTATATGAGGCCAAGTATATATATATATATATACACATACAACATAAATAGGTAATAAAGAAAGGGACATAAGACAATACCATACATATATATGTATATAAATAGTGCTAACTCAAGGTGGTAGCCTGAGGAAACCAACCTAATATCCGATGTTCATGATCAGATAGGTACGCTAAGACTAGCATAATATGGATCCCTAATCCTAATGCATATTTATGAGATAACTATTAATAATGTACTTTACCATAAAAAGAAAATAGATCAGAATCATACTGACAACCCTGAGTACTAGTCCATAATCTACCTACGATAAACTAACCACAATAACAACAATAAAATAATTGTCTAATCCGGATAAACAATACCTAAGTGGGCTTCCATAATCTTAGAAGGTCCCATCAACACTCAACAAACAACAATTATAGCTTATACCTATACAACCCCCCATAAGGCTGATTTATATAAAAACCAAATAATTATACGTGTGTTAGCCAATGCATATGAATAAATATAGCATAAACTAATAGTAAATAACAACCAATCTGAGTCTCATAATGTACTAAGTGTATACACTTCCTCCTACTTAGTAACTTGCAAAGGCAGTACATATGGTGACTATCATTCTCTGACATTATGGCTCACGAATGAAGAGGCCCCTAGGGGATTCAAGAATTTCCTTTTACACTACTTGGCCCTAATCTAGAACTTCCAATAATCATCGTCATCAATCTACTCCATCAAATACCAGAGAGAAGTATATATAACATGTGCCAAGACACAAACTGTGATTAAAAGAGTTCAAATCTATGAATACATTGCTCGAGATTAACTTAGGGAATAAATTGGATTAATAGCATAGAAATGGTTAGAATCTCTCTTGTCCTAAGTAAATAGTAGTTGTAAAAGAGTGGATAAACCATGGACCGCAATCATTGATGGTCTAATTTTGTAGAAATCATCTTTAGTTTTGAAAGCTCATAAATCATTTAATAAGGTGGTATGATTCTTAAACTAAAAGAATAAATTTTAAAAGTAAAAGTGGGAATAAATCCCTTGTTAAAAAAACAATAGTAAAATTATGGTTTTGGTTATAATCGTGCCACTAAAGAGGATGAATAAACCTAAAAGTATGCATGCCTCCACCGATATACAAACAATACAACACTATGCACCTATGCATCCATAAACTAGAATAACACCAGATCTAAGGGTAGAATACTCACCTAGAGTTCAACTGGCATTGTAAGAACGATCTCGAGCCTATAGTATATAATTAGCATAAATAAATACCATAATTTGGGAAATTACAATCCAAGTAGCTAACTCAAATCGTAGATCTTATACTAAAGTAACCTTTATATTGAACTATAGTAAACATGCTTATAATCGAGGGTGATATGTTTCTATAGCCATAATAAGTAGCCCAAACTCCTTAATTTGACTAAGTCATGATACACAAGTCATAAATATGTCCTATCATCCTTACCTAATATTTAATCTATACTACACATCGTCTCATGGAGAAAAGTGTATCGAAGCCTACCTCGATGCTAAAACATAATTCTTGAACCATCCATAAATTACTTATTTTTGCTCCTCAATCTTGAAATAATGCCATGCTATTAAAATAAAAATCTATATGTAATTAGGAGTAAAATGAGACCCATATTACTATAAAAATATTCATGTCATATTTTGGGTCAAGAATGAGCCTGTGAAACCCTCAAATAAAACCCAAAATTGAATACATCATGAGGTCCCTCGATGGATATGAATGTGTTGTCACAATATGATTTCTCAGGTCATAATGGCACCTACTATAACCCACCTGTAGGTAAGCTAATCCATAGTCCATAACCTCTAGTAACGGGCTAACAAGAAAAATAAATAAAGATAGCAGAATAATTATAGTAAAAGATTAATATATGTATAAGACAATCCCAAAATATGGTGGAATCAATTTCAGACCTTCTAATATATTACGAATACAAAACAAAGTACAAAATGAATATACAGGTATAACACATCTCTGGTTATAATATTGAGATCACTCTAATATATAAGAGGGAAACTAGAAAAACTCCAAACATTAAGATCTCACCCTAAACCTCTGATCCAAAGTTGCCCCGCATGATACAAATAACCATGATAAGACCCGTACTATCATCTACATACTATTGATGTGTTGTAAGAGTACCATACACATGGTATTTAGTAGGAAACTACCAACTGAGATCCAAATATAATGTAAATAACGATAACATGTAAGCAAGAATGGTAACTATATCCAAATATGTAGGAAGCTATCATAATAAAACTAGGGAGGCAATGAGAATGGACTATCTTATTCTAGTTGTACTCAGGCACTAAAGCACAGCACTATATATATATGGACATTATGAAAATAAATTATAGGAGAAGGATATATAGTAGTATACAAGGCCATGAAATATATATACAACATGAATAAACGAAGAAGGAGATGGATATACGGTAATACTATAGCTAGATATATTTATATATATGATACTAAATGAAAGGTACAACCTAAGTTAGTCATACTAAAATATTTAAGGCCTACTAATCATAGTAGGAACTAGTGCTGACATAATCAGGCTCCCTAATCCTAATGTTCAAACATGAAATAATTTTCTATGATAAAATAACTGTAAGTGAAAGGAATGAGAATCATGCCTCAAATTTTTATATCGGTTCATAAACAACTTATGATGAACTAACCTTAATAATAACAATAGAGTAACATGTTAGTCTGGCCAAATAATACCTAAACCAAGCCTCATAACCTGAAAGGCTCAATCAGCATATAACATATAGAAAACAACACTTATAACCTATACCTATGCACACCCCCCCCCTTAAGACTGATAGATATAAGAATTAAATAGTATACTAGTGATAGGAAATGGACAAGAAAAATTGTATTCAAAGTAAACCCATCATACCATAACCTATCCAAGATCCATAAAGTAACCTAGTGTATACACCTCCTCTAGTTCGATTGCTCACAAAGGCAGGACCTACAATGACCTATCTTCTCCTGCACGATGGCTCACAGATGCAGGGGCCATAGGGTTTTGAGAGTATCCATATCAACCGACATTGTCCCAATTAAGGATTTACAATTATCATCTTTATCCTCATCAATCTATTTTGTCCAGTAATAGAGAGATGTATATTTAATAAATGCATGGACTTGAACTATGTCTAAATGAGTATAAGTCTATAAATCTATTGCACGAGATCAACTTTTGGACTAAATCAGTATCAAAGAGTATAAAGGGACAAAATCTCCCTCGACCAAAATAATTAGTAGTAGTAAAACCATGGGCGGGAATCTATCTCATTAAAATCTCTAAAATATCATGTTTACTAATAAAATCTCATGAATCATTAATTAAGATGGTAAAATTTACGTTATGAAAGAATCTCTTTTATAAGTAAATATTGGGAATAATTCCTTTTTTAAGGAAAATAGTAGTAAAACTATGTTTTAGTTGGAATCATACCATTTAGTGAGCATGGAAGTACCGAATATATGTAATGCTATCAAGAATAAATTGATGTATTTACTAATATCATAAGGACAAATTGTAAGTCCTCTACAAGGATAAATCGCTCATCTAGAATCCAACTAATATCATAATCATGACTATGAGCCTAATAATATATATAAATATATATGCAGTATAACTGATGTGCCATGGTTTCATAGCTCTTTTGATGCTTAAAACCGAGAAATATATAAGTACATAGGCTTAAGTTAAGAGATATTATTCGTTTTGTATCTTATTTTTAAGATAACCGAGTTTTGGTAGCTAAACAGAAGAAAATAAGTTGAAATCTAGATTTGGGACCACCTACGATGGCACCTACATAGAGTAGATAACAGCAGAGGCATCAGAATATAAATTTTTATAGAATCAGTGGTTAAGAATTTGGTATTACTACATATAAATGGCAACCCATGGCTTGTAAGTGCCACCTATGATGTCGAAGATGCTAGTACAAGTGCCAAAAGATCATATTCAGAGAAGCTATAGAAGTATAGAGTGCACGTCACCTTTGTGGGTCCACCTATGGGGCATAGGTGCCACCTACAGCCCATAAGTGGAACTGTAAGTGGCGACCGACTCAATTTTCATTTTATGTTTTTGAAAGGATTCCTAGGGTTTCTGTGTAGTCTATAAATACCCTTTTTTATATTTTTGTATTAGCTTACGCTCTTTATATTGTTACAAATAAATATTAATTTCAAGATTACTTTTGATCTTGGAATACTTTTGTTCTTGGTTTTTAGTTACATAATTTATTTGAGACTTTGGGTTTCTTTTTCATTATTATGAAATTAATTCTATGTTTTCTTTATTGAATTCAATAGATTGTTTTGCGAATATGAGTGGCTAATTCCCTTAGCTAGAGTTGTGGAAACCCAAGTAGGTTAAGAAATTAGGGGAAATGTGAGGTTCATCTAAATCATTATTATTGCATGTATTGTGATCTTTGTCGTATTCTTTGCTTTATTTGATACTGCAGAAGCTAAGGACTTACCTGTGTGAAGATTTGGAAAAGAAGGTTACAATAGTGATTCAAGGCTATAAACCCTCATCTAATAACTTGATACCCTTAAGGTGAATGTTAAACCTAGATGAAAGAAAAGTGTTAGTAAGGCAAAACCTTGAGAATTGTAAGGTAAAGTGTAAGATTCACCAAAGGCATTAACAAGATAGTTGGTAATACATAGCTTGTTATATTTTACATATATGACATTGAGATATTCTGATTGATAATAATAAACCTATGGAGTTAGAAGCCAAGGGAACACAAGCCTAGTGTTTATTTTAGATTGTTTACAACCAAAAGAATTTAAATCTTATTACTTTTACTAATTACTATAAAACCCAATTTACTTTCTTGCACTCTCAGCTATTTCAGCAAGTTTGAGGTATGAGTTCAACCAATTCCATGTGGGATATACCCCAACCTAATTGGTTTACAATAATTTGATAGAGACCACATTGTATCTTTTTGGAGGGTATAGTTTGAATGACATCAAATTTTGGCATTGTTGTTAGGGAATATGGTTGCGGAGTTATTATTTAAAATTGTTGAGGTTTTTGGGTTTTATTTTGTTGTTCTTCTTGGGGAATAAGTTGTTGTATGCCTAGCACTAGGAGTCAAGGAAATCCCTTACTCCAACCTGATCTTGAGCTAAAGAGAATTCTATAATCGAATCGTATAATGTTAGAACACGACTATAAAGGTCTTCTTGAGGGGCTTCGAAATAATCCTACTAGCTTGCTTCCCTCTCCTCCTAGAGAAATTCAAGAGATGATTTATCAAACCACTGATTAATTATTATAAGAACTAAATTCTTCTAATACAAGGAGCAATGTCGATGCATGTCATATAGATCAGGAGGCAGAGTTAGCTAGGCAGAGATAGCTAGGCAGAGAAAATGAGTTGATCATCAAGAAAAACTTAATGAAAACTAAGATAAAGATAGAAATAATAGAGCTCAAGTACTTCTAACCTATCAGTACATGCCACTATATGATGAGCTGAAAAAGGAATTGGGATATGTTGAGGCTACCGAGATAAGAGTCTATCATTCCTTCTAGATTGCTACTAAATGTAAAGTTCAACATTACTAGTGTTATGATCTAGTTGTTGAATATGAAATGTGTTGTTGTGGTCTTGCCGATGGATGACCTAAATATGCACCTCATTAACTTTAATAGAATTCACACTTTAATCCCTATATCTAAGGTAGATCAGGAAGCTTTATGACTCAAGTTGTTCCCTTTCTCTCTAACTGGTAAAGTAATATTATAGTTAGGGAAACTTTCTTATGAGTCCATTACTACTTGGAATAAGTTCTATAGGTATTTTTTAGACCACTTCTTCCCTTTATCAAAAATGTTATAATTTCTGGCAGTTTTATTTTGAATTAATGTATGAGGCATAGTTTTGATTTAAGAAGAAGTTAATGATGGTGCCTAATCATAGAATGGTGGGAAGTAGCTTACTTGAAATATTATGTTGAGCCCTTAACACCAGTTGCAAAGCAATAGTGGATACTATTACTGGTAGAGTATTCTTGCGCCTGCATTGGGAAGTAGCATCGAAGATATTAGATTAGATATCTCTCACCAAATGAGGGTGGCATACTCGGGAGGTAGAGAGAGGCACTGTCACTTATGCAATTGGGCCTTCAAGCAATCATAGAGTTGCAAATGACACAGTAGCACAAGAGGTTTCTCAGTTAAGTATGGAGGTTGGGTTACTAACGAAGCAATTTATGATGATGAATTCTGAAAGATGAATGAAATGGGTACGCAAAGTAGGGCCCCTTGATGATATGATTCATATTTGGATAAAGAGGAAAAATATCTAGATAGAGGATAGGCGGGTTTTTAATCCAAGGGCCAATTTTTTTCTTAAGATAATTGGAACTGTAGGAAAGGGAACCAAAGTTAGAAATACTATAGGTATAGGTACAAAGATCAGAGAAAACCTGTCAATCCTAGAGGGAACCAAATTTGGAAATACTATAGGTATACTATGGTATTGGATGTATAGATTGATTTATGGTTTTGGTTATCGATTAGGTATTAGACGGTTGGACTTGTTTGGGTTGGTCACGATTATGGACCTATCCTAGAGTCTCAGGTTGCAATAATGTGCTATTTGTTGTATGGTTGGAATTCATCCAAATAAAGGTATGTGTTTGGTTGGTTAGGTTGGGTAACGGGGGTGGTCCTTGGTCCTAGTCGGACTTAGGATGCCCATTATGACAAGGCCCTGGTTCGGGTCATGTCAATATTTGAATTGTAATCTTTGTAGTTTAAATGGCTAAAAAGGTTTGAGTTCCTAAATGTTGAAATGAATAGATGACTTTGTATATACAATGGGTTTGAGACCCAAAGTCGAATGATAATGGTTATGGCATGTTATACGCTTTCAAGTATGTTTGGTATGACAATACCAATGGGATGACTTTGGTACGTAATTGGACTGATAGTTGTGTGCATGTGTAAAATGTTTTAAATTAGACTTTTAAGTGGGATGTGTAGTCGGTCCGTGAAAGTGGAGTCCAAGGGACCAAAATCAAAAACCACGCTAGTCGGTGCGGGTGTCTACATGATTGGAAGGTTTGAGTCCCCTAAATGGATATTGAATGGGAGGTTCGAGTCCCCCATATTGTATACATTGGTTCTAAGTCACCTTGACTATGATGGGAGTTTCAATTCCCCCATACTGGCATATACAGATATGAATATTCTCTGGTTTGTGCGGCTACACGCACTGGACCCTTCCAGCTAGGGGAGAGCTTGGCCTATATAGCCTGTGGGTGCCTTGTATTATGACGATTATGCTACACAACCTAGGTTAACATTTTTAAAGTTCATGCTAACCTTTTTCCCTATACCGTCATGATATATATATATATGTGTGTGTGTGTGTATGTATACATGTGATTGCATATGATGGTTTGACTTTATTTTACATAATAGCATTATTTTATTCCTATATCCCTGAGTTACATGCTAGTGTTCCAACCGCTAACCATCTTCGGGCACTGTATCCCCACATGATATAGGGACCGGAGTTTCTTCTTCCCCTATGTAGTGACCAGGTGATCCAGTGGTTTGTGAGATTGAAATTGAAGTGGTTAGCTTCCATAATTTGGAAGGAATTCATTTCATGGTCTTTTATTCTTTGTCTAAGACTTAGTTTAGACATTGTTTTTGGATATTGTCGGGGGCATGCCTCGACATTTAATTGACTTCGGTTTTGTAGAGGCTTTGTAGATTACTGTGGACTTGGGTGTAATGGCTTAGTATGTTATTTGGTTGATTGACTTAGATACTATATGAGTTATTATTAGACTTACTTTCCGCTATTTTTCTACATGTTCGAAACTCATCCGACACTTGTGGTTGATAAGTTGGTTGGGTTAGGTAAAAGAGGGGTGATCTTTGGTACACATAGGATTTGAGATACCCATTATGGTCAGTCCCTAGTTTGGTTTGTGACATAATTAGCATCCCTTATCTAAACATCCATAAATACGATAGATGTCCATAAAAAATAACTATGAGAGAAAGGAATCAAAATTAGTTCTGGGGTATCTATATTTGATTATAACCAACCTGTCATAAACTAACCATAATAATAACAAGAAAGTAACCGACCATTCCAGACAAACAATACCTAAACTGGGCCTCATAACTTGGAAAGATCATTTATCACACAACAAACAATACTCATAACCCTTACCAATGCAATCCCCATAAGGGTGATCGATGGAGGAATCAAACATCATATTGGTAATAGGCGATGTCCATGCAAGAAAGAATGCAAATCAAACCCATTATACCATAACCCATCAAAGAGTCATAAATTAACCTAGTGTATACACTTCCTCCAGCTCAATGACTTACAACATCGGGACCTATGGTGACCTCTCTTCTCTAGAACGATGACTCCCAAATAAAATGGCCCCTAGGGGGTGTTGAAGAAACTATATACACCGACCAGGTTTGAATTTAAAATTTCTATTTATCATCATAATCAAGCTACTCTGTACAAAACTTGAGAGATTTATATATAATAAATTATGGACTCAAACCATGAATAAAGAGTTTAAGTCTATAAATCTATTGTGTTAGATTAACTCCGGAACTAAATCAATAACAAGCAATAGAAATAATGGGAATCTCTTTCAGCTGAAGTAAATAGTAGTAATAAAATTGTGGATCGTAATCTATCTTGGTCAAATCTCTAAAATATCATGTTTAATCTAAAAAACTCATAAATCATTTATAAAGCTGGTATGATTCCTGTTATGAAAGAATTTGCTTAGAAGGTGAAAAGTGATAATAATTCCCTTTATAGTAAAATAGTAGTGTTTTAGTTGGAATCGTACAATTTAGTGAGCATCGAAGAACTAAATCAATGCAATGTTATCAGCAGTATAGAAATAATATAATTAAAAGCCTTTAAATATTAATAGACTAAACCACGTCCTTTACAAGGATAAATCACTCACCAGGAATCCAACTAATATCATACTCACGTTCTCAGGCCCTATTTCATATATATATATATATATATATATATATACATCATAACAATAATACCGTAATCTGAGAAACTATGATAATCCATCGAGACAGGTAGTAAGCCTCATAATAAAGTGTTCTTAGCCTCAACTATTCCTAACATGCTAGAATCCTAGGGTAATAGAATTCTATAAGAATGACAGATATTTCAACTCAAGGGTCTACTCACCCTTCTATTCCCTAAAGTCATAATTTAGGCTAAGTCATGGTAATCTATCTATTATCACATCTTAACATCCCTATCTAGCATGCAACATATATAATACACTATCTTGTGAGAAGAGTAGACAGAGGCCTACCTCACTACCGAACCACAAATATTTGAATTGCCCACAAATCATCCACTATGCTTCACGATCCTAGAATACCGCCATGCTGTTAAAGTAATAATCTACACATTATTAGGAGTAAAATGAGATCTATATTGTAATATAAAATTTTGGGTGAAAATTTTTGTCAAGAACGAGTTTGCGAGGTCCACAAATAGAATCCAAAATTGAATATGTCAACATACAGGACAAGGAATGTATACTCAAAAGTTGAACATAAAGAGTTCAAGAATCGAGGCCCAAATCAGCCCCTACAGTGTTGGAATTTAAATATCTAATTTCAAAGAATTTATCATGAAATAGGATGAAAACTAATGGAAAATGATCAAGGAGTGTTAGTCTAGCTTATCTCAGGTTCATTGAATAATTCCCCACTTTTTCCTCTCTTTAAGCTCTATAATTGGTGTGAAATGATGAAAAAAATGATGGAGAATCGGGTGTAGAAAAGAGATTAAAAACCCCTAGGTGGCAATAAAGCGGACAACTTGGTGCTAAAGCGTCTACCGCTAAGTTGGTGGACAAACAAAACAAAAACAGAGAGGAAATTTTATTAATTAAATAAAACTTCTTCAATCAACTTATCTTATACAAATAGATACTATCATATAAAAAGAAGAGGCGGTCTGAATAAATCAATGAAGTGAATTTTTAAAAAACATGATCAGAAAAATGAGAAAAATGGAGTTTTTGAAAAGAAAAATCTCAATTGGTAAAGAGGTCTGGTAGCTTGGAGTTGTTACCGCTAAAGCAGCCCCAATGGCACTAAAGCAGAGTCCACTTAAGTAATCCCCTTGTCGCTGTAGTAGGACTACCTAAATGCCAAAGGCCGCTTAAGTGGCTCATGGGGAACGAAAGTTCACGCTACTAAAATGGCTCTTTAAGCACTCAAGTTGCCACATCAAGTACCAGATACCAGATTTTTGTAAGTACAAAAATAGACTTCAATAGGTTGATAGGGATTTGTTCAGAACCCCATGCACACAAATGAACTATGGTACCATAGAAAATTCAATATTTCAGACTCAATGTAACCATCAAAACTTTCATCTAAGATTATTTAGACTATGCATGGGGTCGAGACCTATAGTTCCATTTTTTATATAATCCTTCCAAAAGCCCAAAATAAGTCTAGAAGCCACGGGACCTAAATCAAGCGTCCCATAAGCCAAAAATCAATGTTCTGAAGCTAAAGGTGTTGTTGGAATTCTTATTCATGGTCATCTACTAGGATTTTTTGGTCTAAGATCAGATCCTAAACAACAAAAGCTTCAAAATAGAGAAATGAGCCTAAAATCCAAATGAAATGTCTGATAACCAAACCGACAGTTCCAACAAGTCATAAATGACCTGTAACCACTATAGAAAGGCTCGAAACATCAGAAATGTAAGCAAATTAAGGAAATAACCTAGAGGGTTATTACACGTGTGCTCAAAAGTGAGCATAAATTGGGGCCCAAATTGACCCCTAAAGCTTGAAGTTTTCAAGACCTGACTTCTAAAAATTTATAATGGTAAAGGATGGAATTTTATGGTATAAATAATGAGAAATGAATGAAGAGTGTTGATATAATGTACCTTAGCTTTAATGGATAATTCTACACACTTTCCCATGTCCCATGCTCTTAAAAATAAAGGAAAAGGGTTAAGAATTAGGGAGAAAATGGGTGAATAAGGGGATTTATACCCACCAGTTGACACTAAAGAGACTAAACATTTGCTTAAGTATTCAAATGATCAATTATGTGATCCTCCAATAAAATTTGATCTTTGCTTAAGCGGTCGAGTGTTGCTTAAGAAACTTTAGCATAGGTGATGAGGTAATCACTTATGCAACTATGTGGGACAAAGAATGATTGCTAAAGTTATCCTCTAGTTTTTTTAGTGGTTGCAATAGATGATGCTGACACCACATTTTGTTAAGTCCATATGGGCTCCGACCAGGTGCTCGAGAATCATTTTAAACCATGCATGTGTAAATAAAATATGCTACCATACAAAATTTGACATTTCAATCTCAATGAAACTATAAAAAATTACATTATATATAATTTGGACTAAATATAGGCCACACACCCATAGTTCCATTATAACTAAACTCTACCCACTAGCCCAAATCAAGTCAAAAAGCCTCAAAACCTGAGCTAAGAGTTCCCCTAGACTACAATCAACATTGTAGAGCCAATGTCACTGTAAAAATTATCATCCAAGGTTGTTTACAAAGAGTTTTAGTCTGGACCAATGTCTTTACAATAATAGCTCCAAAAAATAAGATAAGCCTAAAACCCAAACAAACTGTCTGATAACTAAACCGACAGCTACAACAAGTTATAAGTGACCTGTAGCCACTGTGGAAAGGTTTAAAACATTGGAAATGCAAGAAAATTAAGGAAATAACCTAGAGAGTCATTACACAACTTCCTTTCCTATGGCAGATTTTTGACTTTTCATAATAATTTTAAGAATTTAGGATAGATCAGGCTTAGTAAAGCTCAAATGAACCTGTTTACTATAAAATGGTAGTGTATAACACTCGATTTCACTCCTAAATTTGTTTTGTAAGATAACCTTTAACCATTTACCCCTCTCATGGCCAAAATAAACTACCTGAATCTCACGCTTGAGATGCTGCAAGAGCACTGCAGTTGTATGAGAACCTAACATGCTCCTCTTTTAATTAAAAACACTATCAAAAGTCAAGTCCTAAGAGTTGAATCAAAATAAACCCAAATTTATCTGTTCTAATGAATTTTCAAGATTCTACAACTATTAATATGTTAATAAAGTAGTAGAAAAGAAGATATTATCATAAAATTAAAGCGGTGGGGAGATTATGCAGAGGGGGTTTGAAGTGAGAGTGAAAATGGGGAAAATAAAACATTTTCCCTCTATGAAATATTGTGAATTATTTTTGTAGTTAATTGTAACGCCCCAAATCTGGAACTCGGAATGCTACACGGTGCTCATGATCTCAAAGGACCACAAGCTAACCCATGACTGATGTCTGTACCTGAATATTGTATAACATCATGTAAAATTTATAAATAATGGACTAGAACATGCCATAAGGATCAAAACGGATAAAACATAGTATCTAAGAGTACGGTATATCAATACCAAAACATGAACTAAAATAAACTATCTGAACATATTGTAGTCTGAAAAAGCCTTTAACTGACTGAACAGTCTGAATAAGGAGTTGATGGGATATGTCCCCAATTAACTCCATTTACTGAAAGCTAAATCAAAATAATGAAATAAATAATAATATCATCCTCAAATGATGTGGACTCACTGCTAAATCTGGCTACTGAAATTTAAAGTGCTACTAATGCTCTGGAACTTGTGATTCTGGACCTATGGTATAAAACACTATAGCACAAATGTGTCAGTACGATTGAATATACTAGTATTCATATGAGGTAGGCTGAATACAGAAGGTTCAAATACATGAACAATGATAACTGACTATATAACATAAACGTGAGAATACATGTATAAATAAATAACTATAACTGAATTCATGATGATACTGACTACTGAGTCTGAACACTGATAACATAAGTTACTAATAACTAATACTGGGTGATTGTATCTGATAGTCTAGGTTCTAATGAAAATAGCTGAGTTCTTTACTATTCTGAGTTGACTATATCTAACAATCCTGAATTCCGTAGAACAATCTGAATTCTATTACTAAGACTAAGACTGAAACTGTAACTGTAGGAAGTAGTCATCTAACCAAAATGCCCCAAATAAAGAAATATAGTTGAGTTAGGCTCTAATCATTAACCCCAATTAGAAGGGTGTCAATACCGCACCACTGATAAGGACAAGCTGTGAGTGACCCTCAACTGGTAGGTACTCAAATGAGAATGGTGGGAACCCTCAACTGGCAGGTAAGCCACCTCATCAACCCTCAACTAGCAGGTTATATGTCTCAACCTATACTTGCTACGTAGTTCTAGAACGCAAGGATTACTTCTAAGAATCACACCCTCTACTGGTAGGTGATTTCCCATCCTTGGGTTCACTCAGTACTAAATCCTTCTCCCATCTAAAAAGACATTGAACATGATTAACTAAGCTGAACTGGACTGAGTTAACTGAGTTCCATTGACTGACAAAATACTACTGAGATTACTGAATTACTGAGCTTTCCTGAGTCACATGACTGACTGAGTTCTATTGACTATGGATTGAGTGAGACTATCATGAAAATACGACACTGGCTCTAGGTACATAGCTAAGTTGTCGAGTACAAGTACCCTCAGGACTAGATAGAGAGAAACTGACAAGGCATGACGTTCTTGAATACATGACCAACAATAATATATAATATAATAAGTTGGGGATTTCATAAAGCACAACGTTATCATAAACTTGTACATGCTAGGAATGCATATAATAAGTATCATAGTTTCATACCCATAACATCATAAGGATTCCAACAAACATCTACATTGGACATCAATAGCATGGGAGTCATTTGAACATAAGGCTAAGACATGTATTTATCATATGGGTTACAATTGAGCTATAATACACAACTACTATCCTCTTAGGCATTTTATCAAACACCTTACATGCACAACATAGGGCATGGATGTAATCATCAAATTACACATTCTTATCAACTTCATTCATTAATTTCAACTTGCATGCTAACTCAGTTTCATAAAAAACAAATAAAGATTCCAACTTGAGAATTGTACAACAAGATAAACATAGTTACAAAATGACCCACAATATAAACATCATGATTTATAATTTGAAATAGGGTTCTTGAGCTTTATGGATGAAAGGAATCCATAAATATATACTATGCGTACCTTGGATGGAAGATTCTTGAAAACATATGGTGAAATTCTTAAAATTAGATCCTCAATTGGAAACCCTAAGCTTGTTCTTGATGGATCTAACAGAGAAACCACTATAATTTTTGTGAAATAAGGCTGAATTACGTGGTTGTGACTTATATAGGGGTGGAAAATTAACCCTTTTGCCCTTAAGGATGCGGTTATTTAATGACTAAAAATAGGGTGTTGACTCTACACGTGATGCGGTGCGTTGATGGTTGTGATGCGATACTTAATAGATCGTACCATAATCATACCAAGCCTCAAAAGTTTTGGCTCTGGAAGTCTTCACAAATATTGACCAACGCAATTAGTGACGCGGTGCGCCAAGATTTGGTCCACTATTTTAGGACTCCGAACATGATCTAAACATGTTTTAAAAAATCCAAAACTTGTTCGGAAACACCTATTGACCTTCCTGATCATAAATTATTAAAAATATGGGCCATTAAAGGACATCAAGATGGAGAGATGAGATTGCCAACTTTCGAAGGCCAAAATAGGCAAAGTTTGGGAACTTGGTTAGAATTTTCTAAGTTCAGGACCCCTTGACAAGCTTAAAGGACTAAATTAAGTTCAGAAGTTTCAAGAGGTCTTATAATATCTCCCTCTTGAGAACATTCTTCCTCAAATGAGACTGACTGAGATGGGAAAACAGATAAACTGATGTACATATTGAATATGAGCAACTGAAACATGATTCCAAAACTGACATGAATGATAATTAAATACACTATATTGAGCATGCATATCTGATGCATGTGTAACTGATTAATGAATACATGACTGACTGTTCTGATGAATTGAGTTTCTCATAATGAGAATGCATATCTGATGCATGATTATATGACTGAATTGATACATGAATGCATGACTAAATATGCAATGGTATTTAGTACCAAGTTTATGATGGAATTTTGAACATGAACTGGATAACAAGTTATAACTGGAATCTGAACATGAAACTTAAAAGCTTAAGGAGAATTATTACCTTGAGCTAGATCTAAGTTACTGGAGAAGAGGTGAAAGTACTTGGTTCGTATCTCTGCTTCTGCTTTCTAAGTAGCTCCCTCAACAGACTGATTCTACCAAAAAACTTTGACTGGAGGGACTTTTTTGTTCCTCAGTCTACGAGTCTGATAGTTAAGAATTTTGATTGGAATCTCTTCATAAGAGAGGTCATTCTGAACATCTATGCTCTGAATAGGGAATATGACTGTTGGGTCACCTATGCACTTCTTGAGCAAAGATACATGGAAAATTGGATGAACTGAGGCTAGATCTGAAGGCAATTCGAGCTCATAAGCTACCTTGCCAAAGCAACTGAGACTTTTGAAGGGACTGACATATCGGGGATTGAGCTTTCCCTTCTTACTGAACCACTTCACTCCCTTTATAGGAGAGATCTTTAGATAAAAACAATCACCAATCTCGAACTTGAGATCCTTTTTGTGCACATCTGCATAAGACTTCCATCAGCTCTGGGTAGCTCGAAGCTTTTCTCTGATCAACTGGACTTTTTCTAAGGCATCGAATACTAAGTCAGGCCCTAGGATAGCGGCCTCACTAACTTCGAATCAACCGATTAGATATCTACATCTCCTACCATAGAGAGCTTTGAATGGAGCCATCCAAATACTGAAATGATAGCTATTGTTGTATGCAAACTCAATCAAATGCAAATGGACATCCCAACTACCCTTAAAATCAATTGCATACTTCTTTAGAATATCTTCTAAAGTCTTAAAGGTCCTTTTTACTTGACCATCTGTCTGAGGATGAAAGGTTGTACTGAGATGAACTTGGGTACCAAGACCCTTTTGGAATGATTTACAGAAATAAAAGGTGAAATGGGTACCTCTATCTGAGATAATAGATAACGGTACATCGTGCAATCTGAACAACTCTTTGATGTAGAGTTTGGCATAATCCTCAGCCGAATAAGAGGTATGGACTGGAAGAAAATGAGTTGATTTAGTCATCCTATCTACAATGACCCAAACTGAATCATGTTGATGACGAGTACGTGACAAACTCATCATAAAGTCCATGTTCACTTCTTCCCACTTCTAAGTAGGAATATTGAACTCCTACATAAACCCCCTAGGTTTTGGATGCTCTATCTTAACCTGCTGACATGTAGAGCACTTAGCCATGAAACTACAATATCTCTCTTTATC
The DNA here is from genome assembly GCF_002878395.1 of Capsicum annuum. Classification (NCBI taxonomy): domain Eukaryota; kingdom Viridiplantae; phylum Streptophyta; class Magnoliopsida; order Solanales; family Solanaceae; genus Capsicum; species Capsicum annuum. The sequence goes on along the minus strand of NC_061115.1, from coordinate 127,026,115 downwards.
CCACTCGACCAATAGATCTCCCATAAGTCACGGTACATCTTAGTGGCCCCTAGATGAATAGAGTAGCGTGCACCATGCACTTCTGTAAGAATTTGTTGCCTCAAGTCATCTACACCTAGCATACAGAGATGACCCTGACAATGGAAAACACCATCTCTACATTAGGAGAAAACCCCTACTTTCTTATCCTTGACTGACTCTTTCAACTTGACAAGACTAGGATCTCTATCCTAATTTTCTTTTAGCTAAAAAACTAGAGATGATTCTGAACTACTCTGAACCTATATATTACCCTCTGCTAAATCAACTAAGTGGACACCTAGTCGGGCAAGCTGATGAACTTCCTGATCTAACTTCTTCATACTGATCTCAACATAATCACACTACCCATATACATTCTAATGAAAGCGTCGGCCACTATATTTTCCTTGCTCAGATGATAAAGGACACTTATGTCATAATCTTTCAAGAGCTCTAACCACCTTTTCTGACAAAGATTGAGATCTTTCTGAGAAAAGACATATTGAAGGCTCTTATGATCTGTGAACATATCTACATGCACCCCATACAAGTAATTCCTCTAAATCTTTAAGGCAGATACTACGACTACTAACTTGGGATCATGAGTCGGATAATTCTTCTCATAGAGTTTAAGTTGTTTGGAGGCGTAGTGTATGACCTTACCATACTACATGAGGAAACAACCCAAACCCACTCTGGAGGCATCACAGTACACCACAAAACCATCTGAACTATCTAGAAGAGCTAAGACTAGAGCTTTGGTAAGTCGAGTTTTCAACTCCTGAAAACTCTTCTCGCAAGGATCTAACTACTCAAACTTAACTAGCTAGCCAAACCCAAGAAACTCCTAATATCTAATGGAGAGACAGGTCTAGGCCAGTTTCTTACTGCTTCAGTCTTTTGAGGATCAACCCTAATGCCATCATCGGAAATAATATGACTAAGGAATGCTACTGACCTTATCCAAAATTTGCACTTACTAAATTTGGCAAATAACTGATGATCTCTGAGAGTCTGAAGCACAATTCTGAGATGGTCTACATGATCATGCTTACTATAGGAATATATAAGGATATCATCTATTCAAACTATGTTGAGCATATCCAAATACTTCTTGAACACAGGGTTTATCAAGTCCATGAAAGTTGCTGGGGCATTGGTAAGACCAAAGGACATGACTAGGAATTTGAAGTGACCATATCGAGTATGAAAGGCAATTGTCAAAATATCATATTCTTTAACTCTGAGCTGATGATAGCCTGATCTGAGGTCTATCTTATAGAAATAGCTGGCACCCTGAAGTTGGTCAAACAAGTCATCGATTCTGGGAAGTAGATACTTGTTCTTGACCATGACTTTATTGAGCTGATAGTAATTAATGCACATTCTAAGAGAATCGTCTTTTTTCTGCCTGAATAAGATTGGTGCACCATATGAGGAAATACTGGGTCTGATGAATCCCTTATCTAAGAGGTCCTTCAACTATTCTTTTAATTCTCATATTTTTATTGGTTCCATTCTGTATGGTGGAATAGATATAGGCTGAGTATCTAGAAGAAGATCAATGCCAAAGTCTATTTCCGTTTCAAGAGGAATTCCAGGAAGATCTTCAAGAAAGACATCTGAATATTCATTCACGACTGGGACTAATTCACGGTTGGTAGTTTTGGATCTAAAGTCCTTAACACAAACAAGGTGATAGACACATCCCTTAGATATCATTTTTTATGCCCGAAGGTAGGAAATAAGTTGGCCTCTAAAAGCTAAAGTATTACCCCTTCACTCCAGTATAGGTTCAATCAAAAACTAAAACTAGACAATTGTGTTTCTATAGTCGACTGTGGCATAGCATGAATAAATCCAATCCATGCCGAGAATGACATCAAAATCAGTCATCTCTAATTTAACTAAATCTGCTGAGATAACTTTTTAAAATATCATAACTGAACTGTTCCTGTATACCTATCGGGCTATGATAGTTTTACCTACTAGGGTAGATACTAAGAAGGGCTCTGCTAAAATCTCAAGACTGACTCCAAAATCAACTACTATATAAGGAGTAACGAAAGACAAAAAAGCTCCTGGATCTAACAAAGCGTAAATATGCAAGTGAAAAATCTGTAACATACCAGTAACCATATCAAGAGAATTTTCCTGATCTTGTCGGGACAGGAGAGCATAAAGTTTGTTTGGGCATTGCCCACTAGTAGCACTGGAAGTGGCACCCTGCTGATTTGGGTGATCGAATTGAGCTGAGGAACAATTCTGCTGAATCTAGGAACTTATCTGAGGACAATATCTAACTCTGTGGCCAGGCTTGCCATATCTAAAATAAATATTACTACCATCTCTACAAATACCCTGATGGTGTTTGCCACAAGTCCGACAAAGAGGATTAGTTTGGGCATTGCTAATGCTGCCCTGAGACTTAGAGCCTGGCGCCCTCTCTCTATTACCGTCCCTAAACTTAGGAACTAAAGCACTGGAAGAAGAAAGAGATGAAACTAATGACTTAGGATGAAACTGAGAATAGTTTTCTCTCTCTAACTTAGGCTGAGTAAATTTGAAACTACCTATCCTTGCTCTCTTATTCTACTTCTCCTTTATCTTAACCTTTTGCTCTTCTATCAGTTGAGCATGAGTCATAAGCCTGGCTATGTTCATGTCCCTATGCAACATCACAGACCTACACTCATTGAACGCGCTATCATTAGCCCTACTATCTGCAACCACACAAGGAGCATATCTGGCTAGTTGAGTAAACTTAATAGAATACTCTTTCACCATCATGTTTCCCTAACTGAGGTTGATAAATTCTAACACCTTAGGTTCTCTTAGCTATAGGGGAAAGAATCTAAGAATACGGTGACAAACTCTTCTTATTCTATAGATCCTGTATAACCTGACCTCTCTGACTTCCACTGCTTGAACCAAATGTGAGCAACATCCTGCAACTGATAACTGACACCCCCATGATGTCTGTAACCTTATGAACCTTGTCAAGGAATTCCTAAGGATTCTCTTCTGACTTAGACCCAAAAAAGGATTAAGTATTCATTCGAGTGAAGTTCTGAATCCAAGCTATATCTAAATTGGCCACTGGGTTAGCCGGAATAATAGTTGGTCATTCATTCTGAGTAGCAACTAACTGAGCAAGAATAGTTAATACAGCTCTGAAATCTGTATGAAAGATATGCTCGCCCAAAGGATCTTTAGGCTGAGGGGCTAACTGATTCCCAATTCTCTTCTTGGGAGGCATGTTCTGTAAATAGAAGAGAAAGGGATCAAACTGAGATATTAACTTGAGATTATGCTCACTGGTATGACAGGAATATTGAAAAATAGGAAACTATTCCTAAACATCTTATAGCCTCCTGAACATAAGTGTGGCGTGCAAAACACCTATGTACAAGACTCTACTAGATGTAGATTTTGGACTTTATAGGACACTATTGAACCTTAGGCTCTGATACCAAGTTTGTAACGCCCAAAATCTGGTACCCGAAATGCTACACGATGCTCATTACCCTGAAGGACCACAAGCTAATCCATGACCGATGTCTGTACCTGAATATTGTATAACATCATATAAAATTCAGAAATAATAGACTGGAACTTTCCATAAGGTTTAAAATAGATAAAATATACTATCTGAGAGTACGGTATTTCAATACCAAAACATGAACTAAAATAAACTATCTCAATATACTATTGTATGAAAAGCCTCTAACTGATGGAACTGTCTGAATAAGGAGTGGATGGTACATGTCCCCAACTAACTCCATCTACTAAAAGCTAAACCAAAATAATAAAATAAATAATAATATCATCCTTTAATGATAAGGACTCACTGCTAAATCTGGCTGCTGAAATTTAGAATGGTACTGATGGTGTGGAACTCGTGCTTCTGGACCTATGGTATAAAACATCATACCACAAATACGTAAGTACGATTAAATATATAGGTGTGTATGTGAGGTAGGCTGAATGTAGAGGGTTCAAATACATGAACAATGCTAACTAACTATATAACATGAACGTGAGAATACGTATATGAATAAATAACTATAAAAAAATTTATGATGATATTGACTACTGAGTCTGAATACTAATAACATGAGTTACTAATAACTGATATTGTGTGACTATATCTGACAGTCTAGGTTTTGATGGAACTAGTTGAGTTTTGTACTGTTCTGAGTTGATTATATCTAATAGTCTTATATTCTGTAGAACTATTTGAGTTTTATTACTAAGAGTGAGACTGAAATTGTAACTGTGGGAAGTAGTCATCTAACTGAAATTCCCTAAATAAAGCAATATATCTGAGTTAGAGTCTAATATGTAACCCTAATTAAAAGGGTGTCAATACCGCACCACATGTAAGGATAAGCTGTGAGTGACCCTCAACTGACAGGTACTCAAATGAGAATGGTAGGAACCCTCAACTGGTAGATAAGCCACCTCATCAACCCTAAACTGGTAGGTTAAATGTCTCAACCTACACTGGCTATGTTGTTCTAGAATGCAAGGATTACTTCTAAGAATCACACCCTCTACTAGCAGGAAAGTTTCCATCCTTGGGTTCACTCGGTGCTGAATCCTACTCCTATCTGAATACACACTGAGCATGATTAACTGAGTTGAACTGGACTAAGTTAACTGAGTTCCATTGACTGACAAATTACTGTTGAGATTACTAAATTACTGAACTTTCCTAAGTCACATGACTGACTGAGTTCTATTGACTATGGCTTAAGTGAGAGTATCATGAAAATATGACACTAGCTCTAAGCACACAGCTAAGTTTTAGAGTACAAGTACCCCCAGGACTCGATAGAGGGTAGTTGACAAGGTATGATGTTCTTGAATACATGACCAATATCAATAATCCATAATATAATAGGTTGGGGATTTCATGACGCACATGGTTATCATAAACTTGTACATGGTAGGAATACTTAAAATAAGTATCATAATTTCATACCCTAACATCATGACTATTTCAAAAAAACATCTACATTGCACATCAATAGCATGGGAGTCATTTGAACATAAGAGTAAGACATGCATTTATCATATGGATTACAATTGAGCTATAATACATAATTTCTATCCTCTTAGGTATTTTATCAAACGCCTTACATGCACAACTTAGGGCATGGGCTTAATCATTAAATTATAATTATGAACAACTTCATTCATGAATTTCAACTTGCATGCTAATGTAGTTTCATGAAAAACACGTAAAGATTCCAACTTGGGAATTGTACAATAAGATAAACATGGTTACAAAACAACCAACAAAATAAACATCCTGATTTATAATTTGAAATTGGGTTCTTGAGCTTTATGAATGAAAGAAATCCATAAATCAACACTATGCATACCTTGGATGGAAGATTCTTGAAAACAAATGGTGAAATTCTTAAAATTGGATCCTCAATTGGAAACCCTAAGCTTATTCTTGATGGATTTGAGAGAGAAACCACTATAATTTGGGTGAAATAAGGCTAATTATGTTTTTGTGACTTATATAGGGGTGGGAAATTGACCCTTTTTCCCTTGAGGACATGGTCATTTAATAACTAAAAATGGGTGCCGACACTACAAGCGACATGGAACGTTGATGGCTACAATGCAATACTCTATGCGTCGTGCCATGATCACATCAAGTCTCTGAAGTTTTGGCTCTGGCAGCCTACACAAATGTTGACCAACGCGATTGGCAATGCGGCTCACCAAGATTGCATTGGTCCACTATTTTGGGACTCCAAACATGATTATAACATGTTCCAAAAAATCTAAAACTTATTCGAAAATACCTATTGACCTTTCTGATCATGATTTAATGAAAATATGAGCCATTAAAGGACATTAAGATGGCGAGATGAGATTGCCCACTTTCAAAGGCCAAAATAGGCTAAGTCTGGGAACTTGGTTAGATTTTTCTAAGTCTGGAACCCCTTGACAAGGTTAAATGACTGAATTAAGCTCAGAAGTTTCACGGGGTTTTACATTAATTTACTACTATTTTAGTGATCAACCACTATAGGGAAAAACTTTTGGGTGTCCATTTTGCTCTAACTTTTTATGCGTTATGGTATTGTGCGACCTTCGAACATATATAAAACACTTGGTATGTGAATATTTTTGTAATTCTTTCCATTGTTATTGCGAGCCGGTTAAATAAAAGTGAACTGGTGTAAAGGTCTACTAAAATTATAGGGTGGTTAGTATATGGTTCCGTTATTAAATGAAACAAAGGTAGGCTAATACAATCGAGCGAATAATTAAGCTCATCTTCCTTTTTAAAGAATCATACACCAAATTTCCTTGTATAGTTTAACAAAAGACTCTTCAATCCTCACTCATTAACTTTTGAGGACTAATGATGTATAAATTGGTACCTAATGTAATAATCTAAAATGTTGTATTGTGTGAAGTACCTCAAAAAAATTGCGACAATTTAAATGCTCTAAACTGACCTAGAAAAACTAATTCATTAACAAAAATATGGCCCAAAGTGATTTTGGCTAGAAGGCCCATAAGATAATTGGGCTTGTCTGTAGCCTACCACTAGAGTGATAAAATAACCATTGCAACAAAACCCAATAGTAACCATCCCAAGATATTTTAAATATCCTTTTTTCCAGTCGCTCTTTCCTTAAAAATATACCCAAGAAACCCTACATTCCTAGTCATGATGTTTTGAAGCCCTAGCTTCCTAAGGGAAATTTTGAGACACACCCAGTGGGAACCCAATAACATTTGTAGGTCAACTCTATCCACTAAATGGCATTATTTTTCATCTACAAGGTGTGTTATTGTTAATTTATTATAGTATTAAGACATGGGATAGATAAATATAACATTGATAGTATGGTCAGGAGTTCTTAGGCATTTGTCCTTTGGACATGGTGTTTGGAAGAATAAAAATGATAAAAATTATATTAGGTTGTAATAGTATGTTTAACTATTATTGTGACCCCATTTATTTGATATTCATGGTCAGGAAGGCGATGAAGCTTATGGGGATCTTGAATAACTAAGTTAATATTGTGGTTTATAAACATGGTATGAGTTAAGTATGGCAAAAAAGGGGAGTAGTATTAAGCTAAGTTGTGATAAAGGGTGATCTTAGAAAATTGATATTTACATCTTGCATTAAGAAAGGGTAACAAAATATAAATGTGATGTAGGGGTTAAAAGTAATTTAAGAGAGTTTTAGGTGACCTACAAGCATAAATAAAGGGTAGGAAAGCTTCAAAGAAAACATAATGACAGAACGTGGGATGGTAAGTAGTTGATAAAAGTCACAGAATGACAAATGCAAGGTTATTAAGGTCTAGTATGAGTATTCTGGTACAAGTTTTTAGGAAAAAAATTGATGGTTATGTTAGAAACATGAATGAGATTTTTGGATAACCAAGATTAGTAATGGAACCTAGGTGAAAATAATGTGGTCATATGGGGGGTGTAGCATAATAATGATAACAATGCATATACCTAAGGATATGTATGGAACTAAGACTAATATCTTTATTATCACATGTGTGAAAAAATAATTGTATTTGATTTTGGTCAATACTTGTATTATTGATTACATTGCATATTTATTTACTTTTCTACCATTAAAGGAAGATGACGAGGATGTTTTCATGATGATAGTGGTAATTTTACTACAATCGTGATGTTCATGATGTGGTTATTGATGAGTCGATGATGATGATATTGTTATTGATCATGTCATGGATAATGATTTGACAAGATTAAGGAGAGAAAGTGATGGTTCACTCATCTTACATACATCAATTCATTCATATTCCTTGACATTTTAATATATTTTGTATATTGGTGTTGATGTGTTAATTGGATTGGTTTGCTAGTAGTGTAGATAGAATATAGTGGCACACCGTGGATCCAAGGTACTTCCTAATTAAAGTTTAATGTAATTGCTCTAAGTGTGTAGTGATGGGAGATTATAATATGGTATTATCCCTCCCCACATATTTGTTAGAATTCTAAGCATTAGTGATGGTAAATTTTTTAGTTATTATAATAGTGAATTACTGAGAAGGCTTGGTCTAGAGTGGATTCGGAATTATGGTAACCATAATAATAAGTTAGTGAATGGTGAACGATGTAGGTTAGAGTTGATGATCAAAGAACAAAGATATAAAAAATATTAAATGCCAGGTAAGACTCAGATATACTAAACATGTGGTGTTAATGAATTCATATCTTGGAATAAAAATTTGGAACTTTACTCTATGTTATGGTCTCTCTCTAATTATTATAAATGTTATTTATTTCTAACCTTGATAGACCGATGATGCCTACTATTATGTGTGGCTATACTAATGCTACTCTCACTATATATCCAATCAGGGATATAGATATAGTGTGGGTCAATTAGGGTGAAACACCCTAAACCTTGGCCCTTGTAAAAAAAACTCTTGGATGTTGGACATTCTATCCGAGATACAACTCAAAGGTACTATTTGTACCCTAGAATACAACTTGGACCCCTCTCTCGTATGTTATCTAGTAAAGTTTGAGTTATATATTGTCCAAGATATGGTTTAGCCTCTCCTAAGTTGTATGTTAGGGTACAAGTCATATACTACCTAGTATGATATATTGGTCTTGATCTAGTTGGCACTGACTTGGGTAAGGGTTACTTCGTACCAATCTACCTTTAGGTATGAGTCATGTATGTATAGTCGTCTCATAGATAATTTAGGGATCTTTGGTAAGGCCTATGGTTTGAGTTAGGGTACCACTCGTACCCTAGGGTACGATTTGGTGTGACAGTCACACCCTCCTACAGGTTAGTTTCCAACTTGTAAGTTAAGGGCTTTATGGAAATTTCCCACCCAAAATCCCTAAGTTCCCTAACTATATAACATGTTGTAGGCTCTCTTAACACTCATTTGGTGGATTACACATTCTAAATACACTTTCTAAAGTACCTAAACAAATATTGGAGGCTAAGGTTTGAAGAGGTGCTCTTCTAAAGGCTAGAGGGGATCAAGTTCTTCCATCAATTTATGTGTAAAAGGCATGTGATTCTTCCCTCATTGTTAATTCAAATTATTGTGTGTTTTAAAAAATGATTTTGACTTGTAAATAGTGGTTTTAAGATAAAATGTTTAGGGTTTGAAGCATGGTGTTAGGTGTTGTTTACTCTAGCTTTAACTTATGTTTATAAATGTTTTTTGTGATGGTTTACATGTGTGGGTGCCTTTTGAATATGGTTTAACAAATGGGTCATGAGTAACCCCAAATTTAATGATTTTTACCTTGTCCTTGGTCTTGATAAAAGCATGCCCTCAAGGAGTTTGTGAAAATATCTAAGGAAAATAACTAGTCACTTGTTAATATTTTATTGAACTATGACATGGGTCTAATTAATATGAATGAAGTATGAAAATAACCTAAAGAATATGAATTCTTGGTAAATGTCTGTGTGAAGGCCTTGATGGCCATGTAATGAGTTAATTGGGTAACTTTTGTGGTATGGTGGGTAAATGGGTTGGAGTCCCTATGTATGGAATTGAATTGGGTTTTGAACTAAAGTTTGGTATGATAAGAATTCTAATGTAGAATGAAAGTATTGTAAGGGTCTTGATGACCATAAATGTATTTGCATTATGGTAATAACCTAAGCATTGTCCTATTTAAATGATTAGTTGTTAAATGGTTTTGTAAAGACCATGTGGTCATATATGTAATGTTGAATTGTAGCCTTGGTGGCTTGAATTTCCTAAATAGGTTAGATTCCTTATATGTTAAATTAAATGGGATTTAATGCATTGATAAAGAGGTTAGATTGCAAATTTTTTACTAGTAATGGTCATAACAGCTTTTGGATAGTGTCCACTTACTATTTATATTTATGTGACAATTTGTGGTTAAGGTCCACTTGCCATATAATACGGTTTATGGTTAAGATCCACTTTCCATAAAAGATGGTTTATGGTTAAGGTCCACTTTCCATGTAAGATGGTTTGTGGTTAAGGTTCACTTTCCATTTGAGAAGGCTTGTGGTTAGTGTCCACTTGTTATATTTATACGTGGTGACTTATGGTTAGACTCCACTTTCTATATATGATAAGACGTATTGATTTTAGGGTACTCTCTCCTAAGATAATAAAAAAGTTCAATGTTCTAAACTTTAAGGGTGGAATATTTGAGTCCTTCACTCCACGTATAATGAATGAGTTCTTCAACAATGTATATTATGACTTGCTCCTTATTTTTTCATGTTATGTACCTATATATATGTGTGTGTATCTTCATATAAACCTATGTAGATATAAATATGGTTGTATATGATGGTTTGACTTGGCTTTGAAAAACTGCACTATTTATCCTTATCCTTGAGTTACTTACTAGCGCTCTAACCGCTAACCCTCTCTGGCTGTTATGTCCCCACGTGACATAAGGTTTGGAACTCTTTCTTCTTTTCTTATACAGTGACGATGTTTTTGGATAGATCATGTACTGATATTTAAGTGGTGATCTTCTATTCTTTGGAAGGCATATATTTCATAGTCTTTTAAATTATGTCATAGACTTATTTTAGACTAGTTTTTGGCTAGTGTCGAGGGCATTTCCCGACATATTATAGACATCAATTTTATAGAGGATTTATGGATGATTGTGAACTTGGGTATGTTGGTTAGTTATTAATATTAATGAATCAATAAGATGCTTCTTAAGCTATGATTGTAGTCTCATTTCCTCTATCCTATTTTATCACCACAGTTCATCTGGTACTTCTTGATGAGTGCAATGGTTAGGTTGGGTTAATGAGGTAATTTTCGATCCTTGTTGGGTTTAAGGAATAATTAGGTGAGTGGTGATTCTCAAGCTAGTAAGGCCCAATAATTGATGACCTACCCCCTTGTAGATTATGTTGTCAGTATCATCATGGTGAGTGTGAGAAGGGGAGGAACAGGTGTTTAAGATGTAGTCAGATTAGGCACATGCAGCGAGAGTGCCCTTCTCTAGTGGCTTATTGGTCTAGTAGGACCTCTATTGTTACTTTGTCTACACTCCTGCGCTAAAGGGTGTTGTTTTTGCTTCTGCTTATGTTTCAAGTACCGACACTGGCCAAAATTAGTTACATGCACTTCTACTCTCACGAGGAGTCTGAGGCATCCCCAGATATTATTATGGGCATGTTGAAACTCTTTTTACCATGATGTGTATGCTTTACTTGGTACGAGTTCCCCTCTGTCTTATGTGACCCCATCTGTGATTATGTATTTTGGTTTGATTCTAATATTATTTTGGAGTTTTTTTCTATTTCTACCCCGATAGGAGACTATGTGGTTATAAGGAGTCTATAAGGGGTGTGTGAGAGCTATTGGTAGTGAAAAAACTTTTATTTATTTGATAGAGTTGGATATGGTTGATTTTGATTTTATTCTAGGGATGGATTGGTTGTATTCGTGTTATGCTTGCCTAGATTGTCGAATCCACAAGGTCATGTTTAAATTCCCTAATGACATGGTCATTGTATGGGAAGAGGAATTCTTTAGTGCCTAAGGTGAGGTTCTTCTCTTACCTTAGATCCCAAGAGTCGATCTCCAAAAGGTGTTTGTATCATTTGGTCCAGGTTAAACACTCTAACTTGGGAGGTCCTTCTCTAGAATCTATTCCCATGGTTAATGAAAGTCTTGAGTTTCTCCTTGGTGACCTTCCTAGTATCCCGGTGGGGAGATTACGTTGTGGGTTGGTCTTGTCTCGGACACTTGCCCAAATTTGTATTCCTTCTTTCTAGAATGGTTTAGGTGAAGTGTTTTTGCTCTTGCATACATAAGAGGGATGGCTTTCCTTGAAAAATATAAGTTTTATTGGACTTTCCCTCTAGCATGAGTCCCATTCATCCAGTTTTCCATCTCTTTATGTTAAGAAGGTGTATAGGTGATCCTTCATTGGTTGTTTCCTTAGAGGATGTTAGTATTTTGCACTCTTTGTCCTATGAGGAGGTGCCAGTAAGGATCTTGGCTTGGCGAGTTCATCGGTTGCAAATGGAAGAGGTGGCATTAGAGAGGGTTGCAAGGAGGAACCAAAAAGTCTAAGCCTATTTAGGAGGCGGAAGAGGACATGAAGTCTAATTATTCGTATTTTCCCTCCGTTATGAAAGCTCATGCTTGAGATATGTGTAGGGGTGTTCTTAACTTGATATATGTCCTTGTTAGGCAATGGGTTCAAGTCCTTAAACTTTGGAATGAAAAAGTGTATTTAATGTGTAATGGGTTTGAGTCCCAAAGTCTGTGATACGAATGGTTGGTCAATAATAAACTTGGCTTATTTCTTGTTCTTGTTGCATTTCCTTGCTTTTCTAACGTGGATTAAGGTTAGCTTGATGAGAAATGGTGTATTATCTTGTGATGGTGCTTTCCCTACCCATAATTCGAGGATTAATGATCTTAAGAGGGGAGAATGAAACATCGTAAACCGTTGCCCTTGCTAAAAAATTCTTGGGTGTTGGACATTCTTTCAAGGGTACGAATCAAAGGTACTAGTCGTACCCTATAATACAACTTGAACTCCCCTTCTCTCGTATGTTATCTAGTGAAGTGTGAGTTACATACTTTCCAATATACAGTTTAGCCTCACCTAAGTCGTATGTTAGGGTATGGGTCATAAACTACCTAGTCTTATGAAGTGTTTGTCTTGATCTAATGGACACTGGCTTGGTTATGGGTTACTTGGTACCAGTCGTACCTTTAGGTATGAGTCATGTATGTATAGTCGTATCCTAGATCGTTTAGGAGTCCTTGGTAAGGCTTGGGGTACGAGTTATGGTACAAGACATACCCTAGGGTACGATTTTGTGTGGGAGTCATGCCCTCCTACAAGTTAGCTTCCATTTTTTAAGCTAAGGGATGTATGGATATCTCCCACCCCAAAACCCTTAAGTCCCCTAACTATAAAATATATTGTAGCCTCAGTTAATACTAATTTAGTGGATCAAACATTTCAAATACACACTCTATACTTCATCAACAAAGATTGGAGGCTAGGGTTTGAAGAGGTGTTCTTCCAAAGGTTAAGAAGGGTCCAGTTTTTCCACGAATGTTCATGTAAAAGGCATGTGACTCTTCCCTAATTGTTATTTCAAATTATCATGTGTTTTAAAAAAATGATTTTGAGTTGTAAATAGTAGTTTTGAGATCAAATGTTGAGGGTTTGAAGCATGGTGTTGGGTGTTGTTTACTCTATCTTTAACTTGAGTGTATACATGTATTTTGGTGATGGTTTACACATGTGAGTGCTTTTTGAATATGGTTAAACAAATGGGTCATAAGTAACCCTAAATTTGATGATTCTTACTTTGGCTTTGGTCTTGATAAAAGCATGCCCTTAAGGTGTTTGTGAAAACATCTAAGAGAAATAACTAGTCACTTGTTAAAGGTGTATTGAACTATGATATGGATCTAATGAATATGAATGAAATATGACAATAACCTAATGAATATGAATGCTTTGTAAATGGCTATGTGAAGGCTTTAATGTCTATGTAATGAGTTAATTTGCTAACTTTGGTGCTATGGTCGGTAAAATGGTTGGAGTCCCTGAGTATAGAATTGAATTGTGTTTTGAACTAAAGTTTGGTAAAAGAATACTAATGAAAAATGAATGGTTTGTATGGTTCTTGATGACCATAAATGGATTTGCATTGTGGTAAGAACCTAGGCATTGTCCTATTTAAATGATAAGTTGTTAAATGGTTTTGTAAAGACCATGTGGTCACATATGTAATGTCGAATTGTAGCCTTGGTGGCTTGAATTATCTAAATAGGTTAGATTCCTTATGTGTTGTATTGAATGGGTCTTAATACATGGATAAAGGGGTTAGAGTCCAAATTGTCAACTAGTAATGGTCATAAAGGCTTGTGGTTAGTGTCCACTTGTTATTTATATATATTTGACGGTTTGTGGTTAATGTCCACTTGCATTATAAGATGGTTTGTGGTTATGGTCCACGTTCCATATAAGATGGTTTACGATTAGTGTCCATTTTCCATATTTTATACATGACAACTTGTGGTTAGGGTCCACTTGCTATATAAGATAAGACGGCTTGAGGTTAGGGTCCTCCTGCCTAAGGTAATGGAGAATTTCAATGTTCTAAGATTTATGGATAGAAGGTTTGAGTCTTTCACTCTCTGTCTTATGAATGAGTGCCTCAAGAATGCATGTTATGACTTGTCCTTGTTTTGGTATATTATATACCTATATATATGTGTATCTTCATATATGCCTATATATATAAATGTGGTTGCATATGATGGTTTGACTTGGCTTTGAATAACTGCACTATTTTATCCTTATCTTTGAGTTACATGCTAGCATTCCAACCACTAACTATCTCCAAACACTATGTCCCCATGTGACATAGGGGCCGAAGGTTCTTCCTCTCCTCCTGTGCAGTGACTAGGTGTTCGAGTGGATCATGTATAGATATTGAAATAGTGAGCTTTGATTCTTCGGAAGGCATATATTTTATAATACGTCATAGACTTATTTTAGACTGGGTTCTGGCTAGTGTCAGGTGTATGTCCTGACATATTATAGAAATCAATTTTGTAGAGGCTTTATGGATGATTGTGGACTTGGGTATGTTGGTTAGTTATTGATGTTAATGAATTGATTAGATGTTTCATAAGCTATGGTTGAATTCTTATTTCCGCTATCTTCTTTTATATCCAGAGTTTATCCGATACTTGTGGATGTCGGTAATAGTTAGGTTGGGTTATCAGAGCGTTCTCCGATCCTTATTGGGCTTGAGGTGCCCATACGACAAGGCCTGATTTTGGTTCATGTCATGGGGTTTCTATAGCAGTTAAGGTGATCACTCAGTAGCAGCTTATTTCCCTCTCTATTCTACATGGATTTGTATCATGGACTCTCCTTTTTCTTGTCTAGTGCTCTTATACAAAATTAGTCTAGTTTATAGGGATTGGCTTTTGACTATACTCCATAGTAATTTTGCCTACCAAATACGTTAAACTAGAGTTATTATGTATGAGTCGATTGAATTATGTCGTTGAAAAACAAATTGTTTAAATTTCTTCACTAAAGAAATTATTGGGTAGTAATGATTCTTCTATCTGAGATAGGTGTTAGATAGGTGCCTGCACAAATTGTGGGTTGGGTCGTGATAGCTTTAATTTCAATTGACCTTTAATTTTATCCAATGCCCCTATGTTTTTTAATTGGATAATAAGAGTTAAAACTATTAAGAATAAAAAATGAAAATAGTTAATGTTGGAAGCCTTCAAAATTCATATGCTATTAGTAGGGAGTGAAAAGGGCAAAAAATAAACATAAAATATAGGAAAAATGACCTTTTGGACCCCTATACTATGTCAGTTTTGTAAGTTGGACACTTCTACTTACATGTTTGTCATTTGGACCCTTGAACCCATTAAAAAGCAACATTTTGCACCCTTGGACCGTCACCTTGCCTATGTGGCAAGGTCATGGTGACTAGGACAAAGAGAGTGTAGCGACTCACCTAGGGGTGCGAGTGGGGGTCAATTTTTGGCCAATTTTACATTAAAATAATTTTAAAAAATATTAAAATTTAAAAAAAATTAAAAAAGGGTCCTTTTTTTCCTCCATCTTTTTAAATTTAAAAATATTTTTAAAAATTAAAAATAATTTAAAAATATATTTAAAATTTTAAAAATAATTTTAAAATCTTTTTAAAATTTAAAAAAATAAAAAGGGTCCTTTTTTTCCCTTAATTTTTTTAATTTAAAAATTTTTTTTTAAAATTTAAAAATAATTTTAAAATGTTTTTAAAAATTTTTAAAAAATAAAAATATATTTTTCCCTCTCCACCCCAGCCCGTCCCCACTCTCACACCCCCCCCCCCCCCCCCTCACCCCAGCCCGTCCTCCCCCCCTCACACCCTACCCAGCCCCATCCCAACCCACCCTAACCTTTTCCACCCCACCCAGCCCCGACCCCACCCCTTCACACCTCACCAGCCCTTTTCCACCCTACCCCCAGCCCTCATACACCTCCCAGCCCCGTTCTTACCCCACCCCAGCCTCTTCCAGCCCCCGCACCCTACCCAAACACTCTTCTAGCCACCCATTCCCCCCACACACATTCACTTTTTATTTTTTATTTTAATTTTCCCTCTCAATTCAATTCTTTTCATTTTTTTAATTAAAATTTAAATTTGAAATCTTTTTATTTTTTTTGGGATTAAAATTTAAATTTAAATTGAAAGTGAGTGATAGTGAATATTGAAAAAAATTAGTGAATTTCGTTTGAAAAAAATTAAACTTTTTGTGAATTTGTTAAAAATCAAAAATTTATTATTTTTGTATATATGAATTTGTAGTTAAAAATTTAAATTAGTTGGAGAAGAATTTTAATTATTTGGAATGGATTTGATGTTTAATTTGTGAGAAAAATAAAAACATAATTATTCAAATTTTTCTATAATTTATAAATTTTTCCTATTTAATTAAATTAATTTTAATATTTAATTTGTTCTGTAGCATTTTAAGAATGACTTAGAATTTAATGTAATATTTTTTGTATTTTTTTATTTTTTTAAATGACGTGGCAGATAACGTTGCAGACGTGTCAGGCATGGCAGTTGTGGCAGCTGACATGGCAGCTGATGTGGGGGAGAGTGTGTTACACTCACCAAAAAAGGATTTAAAATGTTGCTTTTTAGTAGGTTCCGGGGTCCAGATGACAAACATGTAAGTAGAAGCGTCCAACTTACAAAACCGACATAGTACAGGGGCCCAGAAGGTCATTTTGCCAAAAATATATGATTGATTTCTTCGTATTAATAGTGTGTTAAATGGCGTAATGGGATGAAAGAAGAAAAAATCTATGCATGAGATGAGTGGAAGAAGAAGTTGATTGAAGAGTTTGAAGAAGAAAGAGAAATCTATGATGTATCAAAGTGCTTAGGGAAGATTTTTGCCATTTTAGCTAAAATAATTCCTAATTGTCCCATATCTTACATTACTATCCTGAAAGCCCTACTTTATTATAACTATGATTTGCTTATATTAGTTGAGTAATTACACTAAGCACAAGCATATGGTTCAGCATGTGTTGCATTTCAAATTCTTTGTGCAAATAAAAGTAATGTAGTTCTTATACCGATGTATCTAATATATTGTGTATAGTTTCTAGTGAATATGGTTAACTATTTTGTTATGAGGGTATATTATAGACGATGATATATCAACTATATGATCTCTTAATAAGGTGACTCATGAGTCCTTGTCAATATCATAGAGTCAGTTCTAGGAGGTCTTGAAGTAATTTTCATGAGCTTTAATTAAGTTGAATAAAAAGAAGCATGTGTAAAAAGAACTAGTCATTTATTAGATATGGTTGTTGTAGTCTTAGCATAAGTAAACCTATTCAATGTGGTGTAGTTTGAAGTTAGAGTCTAAGTCATGAGTGTATATCTTACTCAAGGATTATCAATAGCTTAAGTGGGGAGGTGTTGATGTGAGGCTAAAAGTCATATTATTTTTGTATCATTTGCCTCATGTTTGATATATTTTTAGTATCATCTTGAGCTTATAAAAATGAATTACAGTTATATTGGCTATCTGGGATTTGGCATAAATGGAGCATATTTAAGCTTTCAAGTATAACTAGAAGCTAAAGATGTTGATCTGGAGCAAATGCAATGGTTTAGAACTAAGATGGGGGATTAACGGGACTAAAACGAGGCAATGATGTAATAAATATGCTAGGGTACCGCCTAGGACTTCACCCTTGTGCAAGATGTTTCTTGCAATTGACTTAGTGAACACATTTCTTGAAAACACATTTCTTGAAAGACTTAGGCTATCACCTCAAGCAAATTTTGTGCTAAGGTTTTGCATGGTTTTATTTTATGAGGGTATATCAATTTGAGGCCTTTTCAAACTCTATATATATCTCCATTAGGTCTTTTATATTAAAGATTTAAGTCTACAAACTCATAGTTCAAAGGATGAACACAAGTTTGTAAGGTTTTACTTAACTTTTCTATTTTTTAATCAGTGAAATGCTAGTTAGACATGAATTGGATTGCTTGTAATCAATTCATAAGTAGCTAAACTTATAGTATTCAGGGTTGTGGTTAAGACATGAAAGTTTATGTTTGTTAATCATCTTGTTTAATTCATATATTTATTATTGAGTAACTTATTATTGCTTGGTCTTAATTATTTTGTAACTTAATCACCTATTAACACTCTCTGTGTTGTTTCATGGTCTAGGAATAGGAAATTTATTTATGTAAAAAGGGAAGATAGGGCTTGTTGTGAACATTATAGGGAAAGGGGAACGATTAGATAATGTAGAGTAATATATACCCGTTATCCTAAATTTTATTTGGAAGCAATATCACATGCTTTTTACTATCAACCAATGACCCTAGAAATATCAGCCTTAGTTGGGTAGGCTTAGTGTTATTGTCAAAAAGCTCAATATAGCTAAAAAGAATCAGAAACTAGTAACTCAAGAAATTAATTAAATACACGATTTAATAACTCAATTGGATTGTGAAAATACTATGATCCTAGATTCTCTCTCTAATCTGAATTTCAAATTTTTTTGGCCTATTACCTATTGAATAGCATGAATAAAAAGTTCAAACTAGAACATCAATTAACTAAATTTTTTAAGGTACGACATCTGGACTAAAATCATATATTACTTGTATGACTGCATACATTTGTGTCTGCATTTGGATAGAACACGACTCACATTTTTCATATGTATTGGTTGAAAAAGTAATAATATGTTCATATTATTCGGTGGATCATGGTAAATTAGGATCATAATTAGGCTTTTGAGAAGGAGTTTGTGGCAATTTCAAATAGGAGGATTCAAAGATTGAGGTCCAAGGATATAGATTCCATGAAAGTTTTGTGTAACATCATTCGATGAAGAAGGTTATTTGAAAGATTTAGAAGGATATGGGGCACAAATATTCCTAACTTTTGACAATTCAGGTATCTTCTTACTTCTTTTGTTCGATAACGAAAGTCTATTTTAGTAAAGAATGATATAATGATCCTCATAGTTATTTTGTGATTTTTATATAGCTTTATTATTTTACCCCTTCCAATAGGTTCAATATGATATTTTTGGTCTGCAAGGATGGATAACATAGTTTTCAAGGTGGTTCGATGAGTTCTAGTTGAGTTTTTTATTTTGTAAGGCTTAAAAGTTGAAAAGTTTGACCAAAGTAAATATTTGATAATGATAAGATTATAATGGAATTTTGATAATTTCATCAGGTCTCAAAGATTATTTTGTGCTCATATTATGATAAGTTTGTGTTATATTTTAGTTTTTTGGCTCAAAATTTCACAAAGGTAGCATTGCACATGACATCACACTTGACTAACTGGTATCTCAATACATTCACCCAATTTTAGGCAAGTTGGATTATTCATGTACAATGCCAAGCTATTAAAAAAGACATCAATTCTGTAAAGATGACATGTGGATTCAGGATAAGACTCAATGCACCATAATAGTCACTAATGTTTTAATATCTTTAGTAGTTTATCAAAGATAATATTATCATGTCTACTATATGTATTTTTATTAATGATCTAATTTTATATGTGTATATTGATTCTATACTTTTTATGCTTTGGCTGCTAATCATGGGTAAGAAGTAGAGGGAGAGTCAGTCATTTTGTTATGTTTTTTATTTAATTCAAAATTATTGTATTGTTTGGTGGTAGAGAGGGTAATCTAGATATTGATAAGTGATTCACGTCCGCAACAATTCTACCAGCAGAGGTCAAGCACCATTTGTTCAGGGAGACCATTTCAGTGGTACATCAATTATTTTCCCTTTAAAATTGACTTTATGATTTTTGGATCATGTCTCATACAATTTTCCACAATGCCCACCCTAAGGACTTAATTTATCAAATGTCCACTCATTTTATTTTTTATTTTATTTTTAAGATTTGGTTGAAAGGTGTCAAATAGGGTGGCACAAAAATTTTTCAAATTCACTTAAGTCTCTTCCCTCTCAGTCATCAAGCTTTAAAATCTACATCCTCAGGTAACAAAACATTTATTTTCGATCATTTTGAGATGTCTATTGTCATATTTTTCTTCAATAACCCTAGTGTTCATAAGGTTTATAGAAAATCTGTGATATTTTGTTCTAATTTTTTATTCTGTAAAATTTTTTATTTTTTGTTTATTGATGCTAATATAATTTTAGCAATACTTATGAACTATTTCTTTTCCATGAAGTTAAAAACAATTCAGAAAGTAATTCTTTTGAATTATTGTTCTTCTAAATGATGTTTTGTATTGTTGTTCGTTTACATAGTCCTATCTATTCATCGTATTATATAGAGATTTTTCTTATTTGCTTTGTATATTTTTTGTTTATATTCTTATAGTTTTGTTGTCTATTAATAAACTTGTGGTCTACTATTAGACTTATGGTCGATTAATAGACCTACGGTAGATTATTGATTTTAAAATAAGGACTTAAATCAAATGTAAGTGATTTGGTCTCGAATTATGTTTTTGATAAAGATGAGGAGCTGACTGAGTCAAGGGTGGATAACATCCCTAGTGAAGAAGCTCCTCAAAAAGAGGATTTATATGAGGAAAGAACAACAACTCTTATTGATGTGGTCCTTGATCAAGTTTCTAGTAAAGATGAGGAGCCAGCTGAAGTAAAGACAGATAATGTCCCAAATGAACTTGATGCCCAAGGTGTGACAAGATTTGAATATTATAGTGATGACATCTCCAATCCACTTGCTCAAGATGAAGCGTCAATGTAGGCAAGACCACTTGATGTTCCTAAGTCATGAGATGTCGAGGAACTAGACTTATCGAGCAAAAAATTAACATGATGAGCATTATTGACAAGATCAACAATGAAACAAACAACTAATTTGTTATAATATGTGATGATATGAAAAACAATTTCATTTTTATACCTTTGGATATGTTCACCATATAATTTGACATGTGAATTTGTTTTGAATGATTCTTTGTTCTACCATTGAGAATATATTTTTACTTTATATAAGATAAACAGTTGATGATGATTATTACAGAAGACATTACCAATTATTATATTCTACAACAATGTTGATAATTAATTCTTAGTCGATGTTAATTTTCATCGACTATGAAGAAAAGATTATATGGAAACACAAAATAAGAATGTAGAGCTACCTTTCGAATATGAATAGGGTTCTATATATTGAGGTTAGGTAATAGTTTTATTTTGGCAGAAAGATTGTTGTATTACATCAACCAAATGAGAAAAATACAATTTAGTAGCAAATATAGATTATCTGCGATCCTACATTATTAGACCCCAAAACTACAATCATCAAGCAAGCACTAATAACTATTGCATTTCAATGTTACCATGAACTAACATGGTTAAGTATAAATATTAAATTGCAGCAGCACTTTCCATTTTACTTTTATTCTGCGTCTAATGTGAATATGCATAGAAATCTTCTTTAGCATATTGTTTATTTCCAATCTTGCCTCTAGATATCTAATGTTATTTCTTTCTCTCCAAATCAAAGTAATACTCATAGCAAACACAAAGTTATAAACTTCAAACATTGTAGTCTTCTTCTTTGCGAGCTGACATGCCAACCTGAGCTTAGTATTAGAATCTTGGAACACAACTTGCTCCGTATCACCCTAGTTACACTACAATAAAAAAAATAAGTGGCTAAATATAGATTAAGAGTCAATTTTTAATGTTTATATAACACCCCAGATTTACCTCTAAAATATTTGAGTTTTGAGCTCACTGCCTAGGCTACGACTGGCACCTCACGAGTCATAAGGTGTGGTCATGAGTTGTAGGGAGGAACTCGTGACCAAACTAGTGGAGTAGTGAATATTTCTGTCCTGAGTACAACTAGGACCCTGTAGGTCTAGTCCCAAGTCGTAGGGTGTGACGTGATCAAATGAGTAAATCCTACCTTGAGTAACTGCCCAGACTATGAGTCTAGGCAACGATTCGTACTCAGTTGTCATGAGTCTTGAAGTAACCCATAATGACTGACGATCTATTTCCTGCTCCTTTAATTGAGGGTACTTTGGTCATTTCCCTTTTTTCTCAATCATAACCCATATCCATAAAATATCTAAAGGAGGTTATTTTCATCACATAAACAATCATAAACTACTCTTAAACTTTCTCTAATTCTCCAAGCAAGAACAACAAGGGTTTAAAGAATTAATTATCTAGGGCTTGAATTGGTGGTTTCTCTCCATAATTCTTGGTGTCTCAGGTATGTCTCCCTTTCCTAACACCGTTTATATAAAATGTATGAGTTTATTTTGATTCATGTGGATTTAAATTGGGAGTTTTAATAAAGGGTTGAGGGTTCTGAGTGAATGTTACTTAGTTGGTTTTCCCATGGTTTGGAAAGGTTGTTCATTTTATATTTCATGGTTTTGAACTAAATATGTGCATGGTTATGAAAATTCGGATAGGTTCATGGCATTTCCCCAATTTTATATAATTGGATTTGGAAGAGGGTCAAGGCATTTCCCTAATTTTATAAGAACTTGATTTGGATTGGTATTAACCTCAACCCACTTGCATAACTTTATAATACGGCTTTGCCTACTTTTCTAAATTATTGCATGGCATAATTGGTTAATAGGAAATAAATGGTTTTAAAAGGCCTTGATATCCATGTTTTAGTTTCAAACTGGAATAGGGTCGTGGCATTACCCCGGGGTTGTTGATAATTGAGATGGACTAACTAAATAAACTTGAAAGTAGAATTGGTATTATGATACCAATGAAATATGCCTTGATTGATGATTCTTTGGTCTAATTGATGGGTTATGTGTGCAAATATTTTAATTAGTCTTCAAAGGGATTGTGTAGCTCGCCGTAAAGGTAGAGGTCTCGGGGGGGACCAATACTGGAAACCATATTTGTCGATGTGAGGGTCATGATGATTGTGTGTATAGTTCACACTTGATATATATATATATATGTATACTATGTGGAATGGGGTTGGGGAATTCTCTGGCCTACCTTGGATATCTTCGGTAAGTGCGGCTAACACAATCTGGGTCCCTTCTGGTGGGGGATCTAGACCCATATAGCATATGGGTGTTTATAGGAAAAAAGGAGCTATACAGTCCAAGTTAACGATTTGAAACTTTATGTTAAATCTGGTTCCCTATACCAGTATTATTATATATATAGGCATGTATATATGTGAACATGTATATAGGTTTGGAATTTGGTTTTGAAAAGGCATTATTTTATTCCTACCTTGAGTTACATGTTATTTCTCACCCTAATAACCGTCCCCGGATGCTACATCATTTCATGATGTAGGGTTCTTTGTGGACTTATACAATGTAGGTGATCAATCTCTTTATTTAGTTTGCAGTAAAGTGGTGAGCTTCCATACTCCAAAAAGCTTAGTAATTCCATTGGTTACTTTCCATATTTTAGAATTGAATAGTTCACATTAATATTGTCATTTCCATTATTACTATCATGGTCGGGAGCATTTCCCGACCTAGTTTGATATTCAGATTGGTTTAGAAGGTTTTGTGGACAAAGTGTTGGTGGGTTGTGTTATGGATTCTTAGATTTCACTTGTTGTTTATTTATCTATCTTGTTATATGTTTGAAACTCAGCTCTATCTTATTATATGTTTGGAACGTAGCTCTATCTTATTATATTTTGATATTCTTTCACTACTAGTTGTATTGTGTTCTTGTTGGCTAGGTTAATAGGGGTGGTCTCCGGGCCTTGGCGAACTTGAGATACCCATCATGACTAGGCCTGGTTCCGATTGTATCAAACTTGGTATCAGAGCCTAGGTTCATAGTCATTGGTTTTCCATAAATCCACATCATGTAGAGTCTCTTTTAAAGGTGTGTAGCATACCACACTTATAAGGGAGAGGCTACAAGTCATTTAGTAATATTTTTCTTTCTTGTGATCCATTTTTGGGCAATAGAGTCTAAGGTCCTGAGAACTCTCTAACTTTCATTTGTTCGCATTTTAGATCATACCTCCTCAAAGATTTGATGCTCATGGAAACTCCTTTATACCACTTTAGGATAATGTGGATGGAACCCATCCTATTTATAGAGTTCAGACCTGGTCTAGTACCCCTGCTCCTGTCTGTATTGCCCCTCATGGGCTACCACTAGTCCCTATCAGTCCTTCTTTAGTTTCTTGGGATGATGAATTTAAAGCCCAGTCACCCCAAGGAGACATTTCTAATGTCAAGTTTTGTCGATATATTCATCTACTGACTCAGTTAGTGATTTCTCAGTCACTCCGGTTTGAGCGTGTTGGTTTTGTTGCTCCTTCTTATGATGTCACTAGAGTTAGATAGTTCATGAGGTTGAATCCTCCGACCTTTATAGACTCTAAAGTTGAGAAGGATACCCTTGGGTTTATTTATGAAATAGAGAGGATATTAAAGGTGATACATGCTACTGATATGGAGGGTGTGGAGTTTCCCATATATCAGTTGCAAGATGTGGCATATCAGTGCTATGAGAAGTGGGAACAGCCAAGGATGATGATTGATAATGCTTAACTTACACATCGATATAAGTGTAAGGCAATCATTGTCAATATAATACCCAACTTTGCGGCGTGGTCAAATCCATGAGGAATAATATGAATGGTGATCAAGTAAGTTTGAGATAAAAGGTACTAGATAAATTCAAACCTAGGATACAAATATTTGGGGCTTTAGAATGTTTTTTAAAATATCCCCATTCTGGGCTTCTAAAAAACTAACTCAGGGCCAAGAATAATTAGTGTATAATCAATTAGGATCGGTTGTTGGGGTTATGCCATTCTACATGTGAAGTCATTTATGAGTAATTGAGAATCTATCCAAATTTAGCTAGGAGTCGTGGGTAGGCTAGATTTAAAGTATTAGCATTAGTCTTTCAACAAAACACTAAATTACACTCATGTGTTCTTTTGAATACCTCATGAGCATGCCAACCTTACCAATCCAAAACCTCAACTTAGCATCCCTATTCCTAGGATGATGCCCATCATGCTAGCTAAATCACATAACATTCTTATTTCTAAGATAATTCTAAGGAAATAACTAGTATCAAATAGTTGTTCACAATTACTTATCACCCACATCCCTTTTTCAAGGATAATATGGGATCCAAGTCTATTTGGGGTTTTCACCCACAAATCTAATTCAATTTGGGGTAATAGAAAAATCCACAACAAATAGCTAATTAGGTAGATACATAAACAACACCCACGCATAAATCACAACCTTTCCAAGCATAACCCTAAGAGGAAAAACTAGCAACTCATGAAGATAATAAATAAAAATAGACCAAAATCTCCATAAAAATAATTCATGAAGTTAAGGAAAATGTCAATCCACACTTTAAATTCCAATAAATCTTCAATAGGATTTGGCAATTCTTCACTTCAGAGTTACTCTAATGTCTTCTTAGCTCAAGATTAGTACAAAATTTTGCTCCAAACTCCAAGTGATAAGCTAAAAAGTGAAGATGAAAGATAGGATATATGATTCTCTTGTGAAAGGGTTTTAACCCTTAAGATTTGGGAGTCCACTCTATGAAATTACATTTTTGCCCCTGAACTTTTTTTGCCCTTTTGCAATGATACTATTTTGGATCACGATCATGCTTCCCGGATCGTATGAC
This sequence comes from Capsicum annuum, assembly GCF_002878395.1. NCBI lineage: Eukaryota > Viridiplantae > Streptophyta > Magnoliopsida > Solanales > Solanaceae > Capsicum > Capsicum annuum. The sequence goes on along the minus strand of NC_061115.1, from coordinate 127,000,368 downwards.
TCTGGTCGCGATCTCCATTGGTTACCCTAGTTGAACGACCGTAATTGCGATCCTTGAACCGCGATTGCGGTAACTAAGGGCTGCCTAATATGCCTGATCACCAATTATTTCTCCGTTTTGTCCATTTTTCTTTTCTTTCAGCTTGATTCAACTCATTTTCAACATAGGACCTGCAAGATCACAAAAAATGGAAATTAAAGAATTCCAATGGAGAATTAGCCTCATTTATACAACTTAATCATAGTAATATGCAAGAATTTGGGTATCAATGAGTGGTAAATTTTTCACTCATCAACACCCCCAACTGAAATCTTTTCTTGTCCCCAAGAAACACTACTTATCTTTTAATGAGACTACTTACTTATAAGCCCATTTATTCGACCAAATAATCACAATTATTTCAAACTCAATTAGTACCACCAATTAGCTCTCAAGCATGTATGAAGCTATTCTCAAAACTCTCTTCAACATAAAGTACAATCTCAAGGATGTAAAAGACTTTAAAGAATAGCAATGCAACAATCAATGACTCTCTAGAAGTGACTCTTCATCGATGGCAACTCAATTATACTCCTTTGCCTAATTTTTGAAAGATGACAATTTTAACCGTCTAGATTAGTCTACATGCCTTCTCACAAAATAAAATCCCATAGATCAAAATAGTAATCATGCAACAAGGGCTTACAATGCAAGCACTCATCCTTACAAAGTGTCTCTCAATGTGAACAAGTATCATACTATAGGCTTGCCTTTATTTTTAATATGCCACTACTTTGAATATATTTGGTTGTAGATCTCGAAGGAATTTTTCAAGCTTGTAATGTAGGCTCAGGGAAAGGTATGATATAATTTGGGAACAAAGTGACTAGACCCTCCGTGAACATCTACATCACACTATTCCATAAAAGTTTTGACCATGGGAGACTTCATTTGTTTCCAACTTCACACATGCCTACTTTCACTACCTTGATTTACCCCTTTCTTTGAAAGCATTTTCTTCTCACTTAATTTTTTTGTGCAATCAATGTATTTCCTTTTTTAGATGATTCCTTTCTTTTTTACTTTTTCACTTACTCTCATTGCTTATCTTTTAGGCATCCACTTACAATACCATGGCCCAAGGTCACCTCTTCTAAGACATACTGCCCCCAACTTTGGCTTTTGATCTCAAGTTGTATTTTCAAGTTCAAGGAGGGTTGGGTTCAAAACAAGGATAAAATTCAAGTGGTTCAAGGGCTGTAATGTGGCTGTCAAAGAATGGCTTGAAGGAACAAAATGGGTGACTAAGGATTCAATTCTATGTACGAGTAGGATATTTAGGCTAAAGCAGGTTCCTATGATCACATAGAAATCCTAATATCATTTCACCAACCTAGCATAATCACAATTAGACTTGAGAGACTAACGGGGCATGTTCTAGATGATATAAATAAGCATGATAGTTAAAAAAAACTACACTCACTGCACATGACACACAAACTTTTCATGGAGGCTCAATTGAATTTCCTAATAGGGACCAAAGGGGGTATTTACCGTTTACTACCAACTAAGGACTCCGGAGTCACAAAAAGAGGGAAAGCATCATTATAAAATTGTTCACGTCTATGACCTTGGTTTCTAAAAAGTTTTACAGTGAGGGGGTGTTGGCTTTGCATTTACACAACATAAAATTTACTATTGATTACACTAAACCAAACCGTCATCTCACATTTCAGGTCTCCTAAGGGCAAACGATATGGCTACTCAGACTTACCATAGGTGTATAGGAGATCCTAAAACGCTAATGCTATGGGTACTTAGACTTCCCCTGTATCTATGGCTCCAAATCCAAACACGATAATTTTCCCTTTAAGAATGTTGACACTCAATCTATAATAGGGAAAGGTTCATCCAATAACAAATCAAACGAGAAATAAAAAGCTAATAATAAAATAATTAATTCACGAAATCTCCATGCTTAGCGTGAACTAAATGCAAGTATTGCAAACCAAGCTTTAACTATTTCTAAGCAATGTGCATACACACAAGGGTCGTACCAGCAACTTAAAGACTTATAGTTTCCTCACTACATAACCCAAAAGCATAAAAAGGGTCAAAGGGATTCCCTGAAACCACATCGAGGTCCAAAGTGAAAGAACAATATACAGTTGTAATTGTGACACCATCAGTGTGATCGTGGTACTATGATCGTGCTCCTTTGATAGAGATCGCAATACCTAAGGCCTTTTTCTCTCCTATTTTGCTTGGTTTTACTACATGGTTACCACACTTTTAAACTTAATTTTCCCCTATTTTTGTCTTTCAATCTATCTAAAACACCGGCAAAGCATCAAAATTATGTGAATTAATCAAAAAGAAATTACACAAACATGAAAATGATGGGTTACCTCCCATCAAGGGCCTGAGTTAAAGTCACGGCACGACATCTTTTCACTATCATTTATTCCTCCACATAGAAGGTTTAAATCTTCGACCCATGTGATCAGTTGGACCTTTGATTAATTAACATCTCTTTTTTGTTAACCTCTTTCTTTCGATCAATACGTCTTTGAGGAACTTAGGGCAAAGGTAGGGGCACAGTGATACTACTTCTATCTCGCCACTTTGAAGATTTGAACCTCTTACCCAACTTTACATTAAAATTTTGAGTAGGTTCAATGGGTGTTGGTGAGAACATCACTAAGCCACTAGTAAAACATGGGATTTTGCACTTATTGTCTTTCAAGTGAGGGATGTCATTTTGTCCTTTTGGAATAAAGAACTCTAAAATATAAGGATCTTATACTTTATCTCAAAAATTTATCATTTGCTTGGGTAGTTCGACATTCATCACATCTACAAAGCATAATATGGAATAGTGATTGGAATGAGGTTTTCTTCCCAATTCTGGAGTCGTATTGTTCTTGACATTCTTACCCCAAAATGAACTACAGTCTTAACAAAGTATTTTTCTTGGCATTTCCATTCAACTCTAGTACCATTTCTTCATTATTGGAATCCTTTATTATTTTTGGTTCGGTTAGTAGGAAAATCACCAAGAGTTCTTAAACATTAAGCTCTTTTTTATGATTGGTCATATCCATGGTACTTGAAAGATCGGTCTCCTCACCCACTCTTCTTTATTTTTGCTTTTCTTTCCAAATTATCTCTTGGATTGATGCAAGCGATTCATATTATCACCCGTTGTAGTCACCTGATTCAAGATCATTAGAAGCATTACTTTAATACTATTGTATCCATCATGTTGTTCTTCATTTATCACATCATCAAACCTATCAAACTCATAAGAAGAACTAAAATTTTTGTTACCATAACTGGGAGGGGGGTATTTAGAGAATCACTCCAATGTCCATCTTGACCACTACATAAAGAATAATCATACTCCCAATAGTATCGAGATGGTGCACACACCTCTTTCTGAGGATCATATTTATAATTTTGCCAAAAGTGAGGTCTATCACAATATGGATATAGATCATCAAGATAAGATTTGCAACCACCGAACTTATATTCATTCCAAGATGCCATAGTGACAAGGAAACAACAAAAAAAATCTACCTACCACAAGAAATAAAAGAAAACCACAAATAAATATTTATAAATTTGAATCCAAGAAAGTATACTAAAATTTCAAACTAACTCAATATGCCAAATTATTCCCCAATAACGATGCCATTTTTTATAACTCTCAACTTACGCATTGATATAAGTTCAAGGAGATCGTTGTCAATATAATACCCAACTTTAAGTAGGGTTCGAATCCATGAGAAACAATGTGAATGGTGATCGAGTAAGTTCAAGATAAAAGTTACTTGCTAAATTCAAATCTAGGATACAAATATTTGGGGGTTTTGAAATCTTTTAAAAATATCACAATTTTGGGCTTCTAGAAAACTAACTCGATGCTAAGAATAATTGGAGTATGATCAATGAGGAATGGATCTTGGGGTAATGAAATTATAGGTGTCAAATCATACATGAGTAATTGAGAATTTATCCAAATTTATCTAGGAATCTTGGGTACGCTAGATTTAATATATTAGCATTAGTCTTTCAACAAAATACTTAATTACACTCATTAATTCTTTCAAATACCTCACGAGCATATTAAACTTACCAATCTAGAACCTTAACTTAGCATCCCTATTTCTAGAATGATGCCCATCAAGCTGGCTAAATTATATAACATCCTTATTTCTACGATATTGCTATGGAAATAGATAATATCAAATAGTTGTTTACACTTACTCATCACCCACATCCCTATTTCAAGGATGATGTAGGATAAAATTTAATTTGGGGTTTTCACCCACAAATCTAATTCAATCTTTGTGTTCTAGCAAAACCCACAACAAATAGCTAATTAGGTAGATATATAAAAAATACCCAGATATAAATTAGAACCTATCCAAGCATAACCCTAATAGAAAGAACTAGCAACTCATAAAGATAATAAACAAAAGATACCAAAATCTCCATTAAATTAATTTATGAAAGATAAGGAGAATGACAATCCACACTTAAATTCCAATAAATCTTTAATGGAATTCGCCAATTCTTTTCATCGGAGTTACTTTAATGTCTTCTTAGCTAAAGCTTAGTACAAAATTTTCCTCCAAGCTCCATGTGATAAGATAAAAAGTAAATATGAAAGAATAAAATATTCTCTTTTGAAAGTATTTTAACCACTTATGATTTAGGACTCAGCTCTGTGAAATTACATTCTTCCCATGAAATTTTTCTGTCCTATCGTGATTGTGCTATTTTGGATTATGATCGTGTGACTCTGTTTGTGATAGCCATTGGTGACCCTTGTTAACCGACTGCGATCACGATCCTTGTACAGGGATTATGGTAACTGAGGGCTTTCTGATCTCCAGTTCCTGATCCTTTTTGTCCATTTTTCTTTCCTTTCAACTTGATTTCAACTTATTCTCTTCATAGGACCAGGAAGATCATAAAAACTAGAAATTAACATATTCTAAAAGAGAATTAGCCTTATTTATACAATTTAATAATAGTAATGTGCAAGGATTTGGTTATCAATGAGTGATAAATTTTCCACTCATCAATGATGCTGAGCTAGCTATGTGGGAGGAGTTTTCTGATGCATTTCTTGATTGTTTCTTTTCTCAGGAGTTAAGGGAGGCTGAAGAGTTTTTGAACTTGAACCAAGGAAGGATGAGTGTAAAGAAATATGCCTTGAAGTTTCATTAGTTGTCTCGTTATGCTTTGGAGTTAGTGTCTAGCATGGGTCTAGGATAAGGAAGTTTGCTTTAGGTTTGTTGCATGACTTTATATTTGAGTATAAGGCTGCGATATTGAACAATGGCATGGAAATTTCTAGACTTTTGGTTTATATGCAGCAAGTTGAGCTTTAGATTATGAAACAAGCAGAGATTGGGGAAAGGCAGAGTAAAAAGTTCAGGTATTCAGAGCAGGGAGGCGGTCAACAAGATAGTAGAAACGATAGTAGTTAGTAGAGCAAGAAGAAAACTTGGGAAAACTCTGTTAATATTTGACGGCTAGTACTTCTTATTCTATGTCGTCTTGTGATTGTTGCTTCTACACTGACAATGGTTTTAAGGCACAGGTTTCCCAATATCAGGCTAGTGGAGCTCAGTTAGCCCCACCTTACCTTCCTTCTCGGTATTGTGGTAAGCTGTATCATGGTTATTGTGATGATTGGAGGAACTTGTGTTTTAAAGGTGGCCAGCCTTGTCATATTCATAGGAACTATCCTTCATCCAAGGTATCCACTGGGACTAATAAAGTTTTGATTGCCACTTCATCAACTCCTACAGAACAAGTGTTACTTCTGATACCGCCACTAGTCGGAATCGTCTTTATACTCTTTGCACCCATCAGTAATTGGTACATTAAAACTTTTCTCTCTTGATGTATAATTGTTGTATCTTGATTTGATGATGAGTAGATAACAACAAGAAACCAGGTACATGGATGTGTAAGGGTACAATATAGTTGGCATGGGTCTGCTCAGTCTTGTCCTCTTGTGCGACAAACTGTGCAGGAGTTTCTTGTACTACTTAGGCCACCTGGTCTAATTATGTTTCAACCCTAATCATCACTCCACTATAAAAGAAAAGAATGCTTCTTCATTGAGTAGTTTTTTTCAAATTCAAGAGAGTTAAAGAGAGGAAAAATAAAAAAACTCAATTTTCAACATTGCTCAAGTATTGCTCTTGTTTTTATTCATTTTGTAAGCTAAAAGAGTGAGTGTTATTGAGTTAACCTTTATTTGTATTTGATTTATTGGGTTTATAAGATTATTGTTCTTTAGTTTCATTTTATTAGAGTGTGCTTAGGTAGAGTTACCTGAGTCTGATACTGATTAGAGTTAATCAGTGTTGGGGTGTCTTTGAAGAAGTGTCAAGTTATGATTGCAGTAGAGTTATTACAAGAAGGAGGAACCTAGATTTTGTTTCATTGGATTTTGTAATCAAAAGTTTGATTATAGCTGACTGTTTGAGTGCTTATAAGGGCAAGTCGTGGTTTTTCCTCCCTTGAGCAAGGGGATTTCCATGTTAATCTTGCGTACTTTACTATTACTAAAATGTATTGTGTTCCTAGTTTCTTAAATCTATTTTTGCATGTGATTTACTTTGAGCGACTTGGTTCTTTACAGTGTGGTGCAACCCCTAGGGTTTTACCAATTGGTATCAAATCCATAACACTCTAAAGGTTCACACCTAGAGCGATTAGGATAGCATGGCTACTCCACCTAACCTGAAAGAAAGACAATCTACTACTAGGCCACCTAGATTCAATGGGTTGTACTATAAGTGGTGGAAAACCAGGATGTTTAACTTCATTAAGGCTGAGGATAGTAAATTGATGTACATAATTCTTGATTTTCCTCATGTTCTTGTTAGAGAATTCAAACAAGGAGAAGTGACAAGAAGGGTTTTCTAAAGCAGCGGGGATTTCAATGATGAAGATAAAAATAAAATTGAGAAAAATTACAAGGCCAAGAAACTGCTAGTGTGTGGTATTAGACCTGATGAATAACAGGATCTCCAGTTGTGAAAATGCTAAGGAGATCTAGGATTTCTTGAGGACTAATCATGAAGGTACCACTGATGTAAAGGATTCAAAAGTAGACATGTTGACTACTCAATATGAAACCTTCAACGTGAAATATGGATAAACAATCCAAAAAAATCATACAAGATTCACTGTTATCATAAATAAGCTTCACTGCTTGGGAGAGGTGATTCCACTATATAAGAAGGTGAAAAAAATTCTTGGTGTTCTTCTAAGTCCTAGGAAAGCAATGTGGATGGCATAACTAAAGCAAGACACCTGAAGACCTTTATTATGGATGAATTGATTAGAAATTTAAAAACTCGTGAGCTGAAGAAGCAGCAAGGGATGGAGAAGAATGACATAAAAAGAGAAAAATCTTTGGCATTAAAGGTTTTAAAACATGATTTAGGTGAAGAAGATATTGATGCTTCCTACTTTGCAAATGAGATTGTTAGATCCATGGAAAAGACTGGTCAGTTCCAAACAAAAGAAAGTAGTAGAAAAAATGGGAGAAATCCTGACATATGTCACATATGTGGAAATCCTAAGAATTTTATGAAGGAATATCTAATGCACAAATTGGATTACTAGGAATACCTTAATGCTTGAGGTGACAAAGGAAAGAGAAGGGACTAAGTCCCTACGAATTTAAGAAAGAAGGTTGTAGTTGATTATGTTGTAAAGCAAGCTTTGGTAGCATGGGGAGATTCTTCTATTGAATCTGATAGAGATGAGAAGCCTGGATATGTGTCTATGTTAGCAGTAGAAGATAGTCCAGGTATCTTTGATTCCTTATTTACCTTTATGGCCAACACAGAAGATGAAAAAGAAAAAGAGGTAGCTCTTTCTGACATTAATGATAACCTAGATAACTGCTCTGATAGGAAGATAAAAAAGTTTTCTAGTGTCTTGATTGACTCTATATATGAACTGACTACTAATAAAATAGTTGTGGAAGAAAAAATTGAAAATAAAGGTCTTGAACTGATTGCTTTAACTCTTCAAATTTCTGAAATTAAAGAATTGTTCACAGAGTTAAAATCTTAAAATCCAAGTTTGATGAGTAATCTGAAGAAGGTAAATAAGGAATATGGAAAAGAAAAGAAAGATGATTCAAGGCTTTAAATTGATCTTAAGGAAAGGTTGAGGGACTCTCAAAGCACCTTATGTCTACACTTCTCAAAAATAAAGAGTTAGAAAAGGACCTAGTCCATTTGAAAGAAGAGCTTAACAAATCTCTTAAGTAGATTGCATCTTTACAGGTCCTTTCTAAATTAACCAGTCAAGGTGCAAATAATGGCAGGGAACTTAGTTATCAAGGAGAATCACAATCTCTTGGGTCAAAAGGAAGAGTTTCTCATGGTTCCAGAAACAAGGTTCACAAAATTTTATGTACTCACTGTGGAAGAGATGGGCACTTGAAAGAAAGATGTCAGTATTGGCTTAAAGTTAAAATAAGTAGTACTGAATACATCTGACAAAGGAATTCACATCCTAAAGGTTACAAACTCTTGAAAAGGGTGAAAAGAAAATCTATACCTAGATGGGTCAAGAAGGATTTGATCATACCATTGTCCTCCTACTAGAACTCAAGCTAAAGTGAGTTCCTAAATCCAACAAGTGATCATGGTTCTAGGTATGATAAAGGGGATTGTAGTTCAGAATGGGTTATTAATAGTATGTGTTCTAAGCTGAATATTGGAAGATCTGACTGGATTCTCACTCTCAAGACACTTCAAGGTGGAATTGTCTTATTTTTAAATAGTTGATTTTAAGGGACCTGGTCCTACAGAAATTTATCCTAGAAGAAGAAACTTGTGGCAGTATGAGTGAAGTAAAGTTTCAAACATGGTCCTCAGAACTATTCTAAAAGCAAGTTAAGACTAAGCCTGTTCAAAATACCCTGACCTAATATTTGAGTCAGTGTCAGTACTTAAAATTGGTTATGTTAAGGAGACAGGTATTAATGATAAAGTAGGGGAATTTTAATCTAACTCAGTTCCATACCTTTACAGGTATACACCCATGGGAACATCTAAGGAGGAGAACAGTTAAAGCAAACATAAGTACAGAATTTAGTCAAAAAGAGAGGGACCTGGTCCCATCTTTCAGGTTAGTACCAAAACAGCGTGCCTTAAAAATTCATGAAATTTTTATTTTAAAAGGCCATATGTCTTCTCCTATATGAACAAAAGCTATCAATTTAGTTCAAATGTGAAGAATCACGCCATTGTCATTAGACACATCTATTCAAAAAGGGCATCCCTTAAATGAAAATGGTAAACTCTTTAATTATAAATTCAAATCCTTTGATTTCATTTTCCTCTCAATTAACTTAGAACATAATTCTAAATTATTTTCTTCCTTAATCTAAACTGGTCCTTTCTTTTCCTTTCTAAAAAATTTCATCATCTTCAAACCCCATGAAAAAATTATCCTCTAATCATCCTCAAGAGTCACAAAGTGTCTTACCTCCACAACTTCTCCTAAAAATCTAGAAATCCCAATTAAAATTATTCCTATCAAAAATTTTGCATCCGTCAAAGATCTTACTGAGTTAGCTTTGAAAGTTGACTTAAATCAAGGATCTGACTCACCAATTAAATAAGAAACATCTAAATCATAAATTCCCCCTACCTCAAAAGAGCCAAAATCCTCCAATGTTGCACAATTATCTATTCACTCTGAAGAATTACAAGGTACTAAAAATTCAAAAAAATTACCAATACCTGGTTCCCCAAATTGTTCTAAGTCAAACCCTATCTTTGCCCAACATTGTGATAAAGAGATTCTAGTAGAGATATCTGATCCAGTTTGCATCATTAATTAGATAGCTTAGAATTTACTTTTGCTTGGCAATGATCCCAATGAAAGTTAGTATGTGCAGAGGAACAAACAGTAGAAGAAAGGAATAACTTAACAAAGGGCGGGGAATTTATATTACCTCCAGATGAGGAAGATGAAAAGGATAAGGATGAATAACCTATCATTTGGAAAATGAAGAAACTGAAGGATAGTAAAGGAAAAAGGAAAATGATTGACACTGGTGTACAAGTTACAAGGTCTTTGGAAATACCCCGGATATTGGCCCGTGGAAAATTCTTGAGTTGTGAGCACATTGTCCTAGTAATGACTTATCATACAAGTCGTATGGTATGGTTATGGGTTAGGTGACCCGAGTACTAAGAAATCTAGTAGATGGTGGTTTGGTTTTCTATCATGGTTATGACTTGGTAGTGATGAGTCATTAAGGGTGGTGATGAATCGTTAGGACAAACCTTAACCAAATTAGTAACTTAGTGGCTTAACTTGGATTTAAGTACAAGTGGCTTACTAAGAGCCGTAAGGATAGGTTATGAGTGGTAGGGTTGAGTATTATGTTGTTCAGTATCTAATCCTTTTGGTTTTATCTTAGTTATGACTGGACCATACGAATTGTATAGTTAGTTCACAAGTGAGATCACGGATCCATAAGGTTGACAATTTATGGGTTTCCATCTCAATGTCTAGGATACTACTCAAAGAATTAAGTCGTATGATGTGGTGATGAGTTAATGTGTAAACTCGTAGCTAAGGATGACTTTTTACAGTTTTAAGTTGTGGGCGTTCTGACATTTTCCACTTTAAGTCTCTTTGAAACCATAACTTAAAACCTCCTCTGAGACTTCATTAACACATCATTTCCAATAAAACACTCTTAAATTCTCTCTCAAACTCTCTGTTCAAGCTAAGTTTAGGGTTTAAAACAACACAGTTATCTAGGGTTCTAAGGGTGCAACTTCTTCAAAAATCCTTGGTATTTAAGGCATGTTATGAATTTCATGGTTTTTTTATGGTTTTGAAATAAAGGTTGGGGTTTTGAATTCTTATGGTTGAATAATGCTTTTTTATAGTTTAATTGTGGTTTTCTATGTTTTAAATATGGTTTTGAACATGTGGGTACATGGGTATGGTGGTGGAATTTGATAATGGCAACTTTCTCCAAACTTGTGACTTTTGAAGTGGTTATGACCCCAACCCTGTATTGTAAAATTGGTTAGTAGTTATGACAAAGGTGGGAATTTGAATTAGGTATACAATGGAATCCCCAAAGTGTTTGGTTTGACTTATTCTTAAAACTAACACATGGTATTAATTGTTAAATTATTATGGATGGTTTTGAAATCCTTATAGGGTACATGGAAATCCCCTAAGTGATTTTAATAATGAAGTATGTGGGATACATAGGAATCCCCTATGTATTATCTAATGACATTGTTTTCAACCTATAGTCAATATGGCGATACCACTTATAAAGACCTAATAATTGACTCCTAGAATTAGTGGTTTGTTTGTGTGTTAAATGTTTTAATTGGGGAATAACGGGGGTTCTGATAAAAGTGTGAGTCCGAGGAATGGACACTAGAAACTCATGTTTATCGGCATGTGGTTTGGTCTTATTGACCATATGCTTGAGGGGTACATGGGAACCCCCCAAGTTTATATTTGTATATATGTATCATGGAGTACAAAGGGTACATGGGAATCCCCGACCATCTCTGATATCTCTTGTTCATGTGGCTATATGCACTAGGGCCCATTTAGGGGGTAACACTGGACCCATATAGCCTGTGGGTAGATTTATTATGGTAAAGCTATATAATCTAGGTTAAGGTTTTAAAATACATGCTAAACCTTATTCTCTATCCTTGTACGATATATATATGTATGTATGTCATTACATATGGTTATTTGATTGTATTTTGAATTAATGGCATTACTTTATCTTTATCCCTGAGTTACATGCTAGCGTTTACCCTACTAACCATCTTCAGGCGATGTATCCCTATGCGATGTAGGAATCGATATACTTTCACTCATTTTGCTTAGTGACTTGGTGATTCGGGGATAGGTTTTAAGTCAGACTGAATTAGTGATCTTTCATACTTAGAAAGACCCTATTTCATGCCATGGACTTTTTTATATCATTTTTATTTTTCTGGTTTTTTTTTGGCTATAGTCGGGGCCATGTCCTGAATGGATATCCTTTGATTCTTGTTAGAGGCTTTATTGGACTACTATGGGCTAGGTTGGTATTAGTGTTAGCACTTGTATTGGGATTGGTATTGGATGGTTAAATAATTATGGCTTTCGCTTTTGAATTTAGAATTATGGTCATGCCTTTAATTTAATATTATCTTAACTTGTTACATGCTTGGAATTTATCTGCCATAGGGTATGGGATGGTTAATGGTTTTTGTATTGGGGATCGTCTCTGGTCCTGGTTGGACTTGTGATACCCGAAATGACTAGGCCCTGGTTTGGGTCATATCAAATTGGTATCAAAGTCCACAATACCGTATTGAGTAGAGTCTCTTTTAAAGATGTGTAGCACTCCATGCTCATAAAGGAGAGGCTACATGGCATTTAGGAATGTCTCTCTCTCTTTTGTTACATTTTTAGGCTGTAGATTCTAAGGTCTTCAATCTCTCTAATTCCTATTTGTTCACCATTCAAATCATGCCTCTAAGAAGATTTGATGGTCGTAGGAACCCTTTTGTCCTAACTGAGGATAGTGAAAATAAAGCCCTTCCTACCCTAGGGGTTCAAACTAGGTCTATGGACACTATCTCTGATGGTCATAATAGAGCTCCACCCGATTCCTCCTATCGCTCATCGAACACCTCAAGATAATGTGTCTAATAATGAGTTTTTCCAATTGATACATTTGCTCACTCAGTTGGTAGCCTCTCAGACTGAGCTTGTGGATTATGTTGCTCTATCCTCTGAGGCCACCAGAGTTGGAAAATTTATGTGGTTGATTTCTCTTGTGTTTACCAGTACAAAAGTTGAGGAGGATCCTCAGGGCTTTATTGATAAAATGGAAAAGATTTTTTAGGTGATGTAGTTACTGAGGTGGAAGGTATGGACTTTGTATCCTACCAGTTGAAAAATGTAGCTCATTAGTGGTGTAAAGAGTAGGAGCAACTCAGAGATGTGGATGTTGAGGTTTCCTTATAGGAGGACTTTTCTAAAGCTTTTCTTGACTATTTTTTTCCTCAAGAGTTGTGGGGGGTGAAGACGGAAGAGGTTGTTAACCTGAAGAAAGGAAAGATATCAATCGAGAAGTATGGCTTAAAGTTTAACCAATTATCTCGGTATACTCCAAAGTTGGTTTGTAGCATGAGCGCTAAAATGAGAAAGTTCCCTTCAGGGTTATCCCAAGTCTTAATTTTGGAGAGTAAGGTTGCCTTGTTGAACAAGGACATAGATATTTGGAGGCTGGTTATATATATGCAATAAGTAGAGAAAGAAAAAAGGAAACAGGTTTAAATTAGCAAAGGCAGAGCTAGAAATTTTAACACTCAGAGCAAATGGAAGGTTAATAGTAGAAGGGCAGGGGGTGGAATATCATCCAAAAAGAAGTGGGGAAATTTTAGGACCTACACATTGGCTAGTACTTCCTACCCAAAGACATGACCGATAATTTTAGAATAGCAATAATTATAGCGCACAGGGTGCCCAATCTTAGGCTAGTGAGGCCCAATCAGCTCTATTATATCCTCCCTACAGACTTTATGGTCGATTGCATCATAGTTTCTGTGATAAGGGAAAGGATAAGTGCTTCAACTGTGGTCAACCAGGACATAGGCTTAGAAATTGTCCAGTGGCTAAGGTTGCTTCTGGGGCAAACAAGGTTCTGACTGAATCTTTATTAGCTCCTGCACTGGTCAAAATTGACCCTATGCTCTCATTACCCATCAAGATTCTGAGACATTGCATGATATCGATACTAATATGTTAAAACTCTTTTCCCATGATTTGTACTGTTTACTAAACTGAGGTCAACTCTTTCCTATATGACCCCATTAATGGATGTGTATTTTGGTTTTGGTCCCGAGTATATTTCAAACCCCTTTATTGTTTCTACCTCGATGGGTAACTCTATTATTGCCAGGTGAGTCTATATGGGTTATGTGGTATCTATGGGTGGTCGGGAAACTTTTTTGGATCTATTTAAATTAGACAAGGTTAATTTTGATGTCAGACCCATAAGGTCATCTTTAAATTCCCCAATGATCCAAATACTGAATAGGAAGGTGGTTCTCTAGCACCCAAGGAAAGGTTCATATCGTATCTTATAGCACGAAGATTAATCTTTGAGAGGTGTCTCTATCATAGGGTCCTGGTTAAAAATTTTAACTTAGAGGGTCCTTATTTACATTCTATCCCAATGGTGAATGAATTCCCTGAGGTCTTCCCTAATAATCTTCATGGTGTGCCATTCAATAGGGAGATTGATTTTGGGATTGACCTTGTTTTGTACACTCAGCCTATCTCTATTCTCTCGTATAGAATGTCTCCAGCTGAGTAAAAGGAGCTTAAGAAGCAATTAAAGAATCTTTTAAACAAGGATTTCATTCATCCTAGTGTGTCTCCGTGGGGAGCACCGATATTATTCGTGTGTAAGAAGGATGGTTCCCTTCGTATGTATATTGATTATCGACAACTGAATTAGGTAACAATAAAGAATAAGTATCCTCTTCTGAGGATAGATGATTTGTTTGATCAGCTTCAGGGTGCTAAGTTTTTCTCCAACATCGATCTTCGTTTAAGGTTTTATCAATTAAATATTAGGGAGGTGGATATCCCTAAGACTTCCTTCCATACCCTATATGGGCATTTTGAGTTCCTAGTTGTGTCTTTTGGGCTAACTAATTCCCTGGCGACATTCATGGACTTTATGAATAGAGTCTTTTATCAATTTTAGGATTTGTATATTATTGTGTTCATAGATGATAATCTGGTGTACTCTAAGAGTGAGGTGGATTATGTCGATCACCTCTGCACAGTATTGCAGACCCTGAAAGTGCAATAATTATATGCTAAATTTTCAAAATATGCATTATTTTTTAACATTATCACTTTTCTGGGTTATGTCAAATCTAGTGAAAGTATATGATAGATCCACAGAAGGTTGCAGTGGTTAAGAAATGACCTAGACCCACGACTCCAACCGATATTCTAAGCTTATTGGGTTTAACGGATTACTACCAGAGATTTATGGAAAGTTTTCTGACTATAGATGCCCTGCTGACTAAGTTAACTCAAAAAAGGTAAAGTTCTTGTGGTCTAATGCCTATGAGGGTAGCTTTGAAAAAATGAAGAATAAGCTAACGTCAGCTTTAGTAATGACTTTGCCTGAAGGCTCTGACGGATTTATGATTTACTATGATGTATCCTGTATGAGGCTTGGTTACGTTTTGATGCAACATGGCAAGGTGGTAGCTTATACCTCTAGACATTTGAAGGTACATAAAAAGAATTATCTGAATCATGACTTAGAGTTATTAATCGTGGTATTCACATAGAAAATCTGGTGTCACTATCTATATGGAGTGAATGTGGATATCATTTTAGACCATAAGAGCCTGCAGTGTGTGTTCACTCAAAAAAAGCTAAACTTCAGGCAACGTAAATGGCTTAAGCTACTCAAGGATTATGACATGAGTCTTCACTACTATCTAGGTAAAGCTAACGTGGTTGTTGAAGAAGACAGGTTGCAGCTGATCTTGTAGCTAAATAAGTGTTAGCTGGTTGGGGTGATTCCTCCAATAAATTTGATGAAATCGAGAAGTCTGCAGATATCTCGATGCTTGTAGTAGAAGATTATAAAGTGACTTCAACTCCGTGTTTGTGTTTATAGCATACACTAAAAATAAAGAAGAGAATGATGTAACTATCTCTAATATTAAGAATAAGCTTGAAAATTATTATGATAGGAAGTTAAAGAAGCCAGTAAAAGTATTGATTGACACTTTGTGAAAGTTGAGTACTGAGAAAAATAGTCTAGAAGAAAGGATAGAGAATCAGGAGCTTGAATTAATTACCTTCAGTCACCAGATCTCTGAAATAGAAGAACAGTGCGCTAAGTTAGAATTTAACAATCTTAGTTTGGTGAGCCAATTGAAAAACGTAGATGTTTCTAATATCAATGGGAATAAAGAGGCCTCACAGCTTCAAATTGAGCTTGAAGAAAATTTGAAGAATTCTCAAGACCATCTCATGGTTGTGCTCTAGAATAATGAGGAGTTAGAATGGGACCTGGTTAGAATGGGACCTGGTCCATTTGAAGGAAGAACTCAAAAAATCTCTTTAGCGGACCTCATCCTCATAAATCCTCTCTAATTTCACAGGTCAGGGAGTCTATAATGGCAAGGGTCTTGAGTATCATCACAAAGCTCAATCTTATAGGTTACAATACAAGGATGTTCAAGATGTCAAAATAAAAGTCCATAAACCCTTATTCACTCACTGTGGAAGAGATGGACACCTGAAGGAACACTGTCAAAGCTGGAATAGAGCAAGAATATTCAATGATAGATACATCTAGCAAGATCCAAAGAATTTCATGTCCTTGAAAAGTATGAAGAAAAAGGCAAAAAATAAGGCTCACACTACGTAGATGGACAAAGAAAGACTTAATCAAACCTCTGTCCTCCTACTAGGAACTCAACTCAAATGGGTTCCCAAGTCTAACAAATAATTATGAATAAAGGGGGGAGAAAGGGTTTGCAATCAGAAAAATCTTCTTGTTATATAATTGATCAAGGCTATGAATGGAAGTTATGATTGTATTCTCTTACCCTAGACACTTCAAGGTGAAAGTGGCCTATGTGATTAGTATTCCTATCTTAAGGATAAGCTCAAGGATGTGGAAAAAGCTAGCAAAGTTCAGATAAATACTGAAAGAGCTCTGAACATTTGAAGAATGCCAAGTCTAGGACCTGGTCCTTAGACCTACTTCAAGAACAAGTCTCGGTATCATATGGAGTAATGAATCTATCAAGAAAATGTTAGGATTGATCAGACTAACCTGACATACTATAAAGTGAATCAATGTCTCCTCACAAAATTGTCTATGTCCTGGAGGCAGGTATCCTTGGTAAATTAGTACTTGTTGGACTAACTTTGTATCATACCTTTACAGGTATAAACCCATGGGAACAACTTTGGAAGAGGACAAATGTGACAAGCACAAAGTTGAAGATTTATACAAACTAGAGAGGGACCTGGTTCAATTTCTAAGGTTAGTATCTTGTATGTGTCAATTTTATCTGTTCTACTTAGAAAAAGTCACATCCTCTTATCCTTGTGTCAGAACAAAATTGTCCAACTCTAAAAAGGAAGGTGAGTCACCTAAAATCTGATATTAATCATATCGTGTTCCCCCATAAACCCCTTCCCTATTCTCATTATTCCTTAAATCTTGTTGCACCCACTTCTTCCCATATCAAAAAGGGAAAATCCAAAATTCTAAATAGCCCCTCAAAAAGAAATACTTTCTGAATGGTTGCAACTCTTCTATCTTCATGTGCTTCAAAGGATTCTGAGCTTAAAAATGTGAAATATTCCTTCATATACCATCCTGAAAAACATCCTTATTCTTCTTCTTTTCTAAAACTTAACTCTTTCATCAGTCAACTTGTAAATAAAAAATCTTCCCTGAATCTTCAAAACTGTTCTAATGATGTTGTGGTGGATGAAACCTGTGAAGCTTAAAAACTTATTCTCTTATCAAAAACCCCAAGAAAGAGTAAAGTCAATCACAAGAAAAATAATATTAGTAAAACATGAAGAATCTCTGGAAAATGCTATGGATGGTTTACTGAGATTTAGCTGACTCTTGAGGGACCTGATCTCAAAAAGAGAATAATAGCTGAAAGAGAATCTGTGATCACTTACACTAAAAGAAAGAATAAAGAGAAAAATAAGGTTGTATCTAAGGAAGAAAAGAACAGGTTCTTGAAGAATCAAAAGGTTTTAACTGGATGGATTTATGATTCAAATATGCTAGCAGAAATTGGTCTGGTTAAACTTATTAAGATGGTTAAGCATCAATAGTGGATGAATCTTATAGAAGGACATGTTCTCAATGGTTTTGATAAAATGGTCATGGAATTCTATCTCAGTTTGGAATTCTCAAAAGATGGGATGCTTCTAACTTCATAGGTCCAAGATAAAGTTGAATGGGGAAACACTAGGAAGGATTCTAGATATTCCTATATATGGGGTGAGAACTATCTCCAAGCATCTTCCTTCAACAGAATTCATAACAAATGCATCTAAGGTTAAAGGGAAATTTGTTGCTGTAGTGAATAGGAAGTCACTCAAGAGTGAGTTTCAATTGATTTTTGACTTTGTGAACAAGGTAATCCTTCCTAGGTCACAAAAGAGAAAAATTGCCTTAGCCACGACTTATATGTGATGGAATGCCTTAGCAGCTTTAAATTCATTAATCTCCCTGCATTGATAGTAGAACACATTCACATAGTGGTTCTTAGTAAGAATGAAAAGCATGGCATGTTGTATGGATTTTGATTGAACAAAGTACTTAATCATTATAGCATTGTATGTGATTTTGGAACCCAAGGATCTACAGTTGAAATGCTTGATATAAAAACATTGGTCAACACTGAATATGTTAAACCAGGTAGCATTTATCAAATGTAGCTCAACAAGGAAATAGAGGAACTGAAGTTCAACCTAACTACCAAGAAGAAAGAAATCCACAACCTTCAGGAGATAATTAAGCATCTTTCCAAAGAAAGCCTATGTGATAAAGAAATGCTTAGACCTGAGTATGTTAAACTGAAGAAGAGGGTGTCAATATTAATTGATGAGGTCCTTAGGTCAAATGCAGTGATAAGGCATCTAAAAAACAACCTGACACTAATACTTCTCAAAAAAAATTCCCAGAACCTCCTGTGGCTTTTTCCCTAAGAACATTTAATTTATGCACCACAATGATACTTATCCTCCTTATAAATGAATATTTATTTTGTATGTTACATTTGTTCTCATTATATTGAAAAGTCATTCTTCATGTTAGTGTTTCTCCATTAGCCATAAGTTAACTAATTTGTGCTTAATTTACTCTTTGTTCACTGTTTTTACATTTTAATGATGCCAAATAAGGGAATACAATACACTACTAAGTACATATAATATGGGACCAAGTACTAAATGATATGTTCTGGGTTAATGTAAATGGCATATTGATAGGGGAAGTGTGTGAGGTGTTGAATAGAAAAATTAGGATTCGTGTTAACAAGAGAAAGTGTGCAGTGTACAAATGCATTGATTAAAGGCATATATTGACAAGGGGAAGTGTGCAGTACGCAAATGCACTAATTAAAGGTGCATGATGACAGGGGGAAGAAATCAAAAGCTTTTGCTGCAAATGACAATAAGGAAGCAGGTCCCTATGTTGAATGATGGAGGAAGCATGATGATAGGGGGAACATTCATTTTCAGGTTGTAATCATACTGATTAAACATGATGAATGTGAACTGGTGCTCAAATTGTATGGTTTGGTCTGTCATTATCAAAATGGGGGAATATTTTATATGTAGTTTTAATGATGAGCAGCTAAATTGCAAAGGACCAAGTCCCTGGGTATGCAAGGTACTGTACAGCTCGTACGCGTCATCTGCATAGTTTTGTCCTTTTGTGTAACAAACTTCCAGGTTCTATTTTGTACTGACTTGGATAGCTAGTCCAATAATCTTTTATCCCTAATTATCACTCAACTATAAAAGGGAAGAGATGCCTCTTCACCAAATAAGTCTTTTGTACAAATCTAAAAATTGAAAGAAGAGGCAAAAAAACTCTATTTCAAGACTGCTCAAGCATAGCTCATGCTCTTATCTTTGTAATATACTTAAAGAGTGAGTGAGTGCTCTTGAGTGTTGAATTGTAAATGAACTACTCATCATATAAGAGTAGTGCTTTTGTTTGAAGTGAAGGCTCTTAGGTAGAGGTTCCCAAGTGTAAGACTAATTAGAGTTAATCAGTGTAGAGAGAGAGTCCTCGGTAGAGTTATAAAGATGAGATTATAGTAGAGTTACTACTAGCGCAAGAAGCCTAAAGGTGGGATAAATCTAAATTGTAATTAGGATGTTTATTATAGTAAATTTCTTTGTTGCTTGTGAGGGAAAACCGTGGTTTTTTCTTTCCCGGGTTTCTACTTAAAAATCCTTGTGCATTTACTCTTTTCCTACTGTCTTTAGTTTTCCTACACTCTATTGTTTGATTATATATTGCTGATCTTGAGGGACCCAATCCCTTCCTGTGTGGTGCAGACCCCAATGGGTTTTAAAAATATGCACAGTTCATACTTGATATATTTACATATATGTATCCTAGAATAGCATGGGGAAGAGGCATTCCCTAGCCTTCCTTCGATATATCCAGCTCGTATGGCTACCACACACTGAGGCCCTTTCGATGGAGGAGTTGAACCTATATATCCTGTGGGTGTTTATAGGATGGACGAAGCTACACAGCTTAAGTTAACGATTTTAAACTTTATGCTAAACTCGGTTCCCTATCCCAGCATTATATATATATATATATGTGTATGTATGCATGTATGTAAACATGTATATTAGTTTCAGATTTGGTTTTGAAATGCCATTATTTTATCCCTACCCTGAGTTACATACTAGTGCTCACCCCACTAATCATCCCTGAAAGCTACATTCTTTCATAATGTAGGGTTCTTTGTTGACATGTGCAGTATTAAGTGATCGGGCTCGTTATTTGGTTTGAGGTGAAGTGGTGAGCTTCCATCCTACAGAAATCTTTGTTATTCAATCGATTACTTTCATATTTTAGAATTGAAAAGTTCACATTAAAATTGCCATTGTTATTGTCACTGTAACAGTCGGGGACATGTCCCGACCTAGTTTGATATTCTGACTGATTTAGCGGCTTTTATGGACAAAGTGTCAATGGGTTATGTTGTGGATTCTTAGATTCCTCTTATTATTGATTTATTTATCATGTTATATGTTCGTAACTTAGATTTATCTGACTATATATTAAGAACTCAGCTCTATCTTATTATATTTTGATACTCATCCGCTGCTATTTGTATTATGTTCTGGCTGGCTAGGTTAAAGGAGACGGTCTTCGGTCCTTGGAGGACTTGAGATACCCATCACGAATAGTCCCTAGTTTGGGTTGTGTCATTTTAAGAATATTTTTTCAATTATTATATACAACAATCATTCACTATTTCTCATGACCTCAAATGACCGAGAGTGCACCGACACTAACCCTTTGGTGGGAGAATTATTTAACCAAACCTAACCTAATAACTTATCTATTATTAAGACATAAATAATTAACTAATTAGTACTATGGGATATAATGTTGAAAAATCATCAATAATATAATTATAGAATAAAACAACCATCTCTTACAAGTTCCCAAGAACCAAAAGACACTGTACTAGAATATTCTAACCAAAAAAATTGGAGTCTAGATAAATATCAAAAACCACATAAATCAAGTGGACCGGATCGTGATCTAGAATGGTAAATCATTATCACCATATGCTATTTCCCCTTTTTCCAGTATTCCAATCATGATGGGAAAATGTCGCGACCGTAATCACGAGTCTCAGGTCGCGATAGCGATACCCGTGAATTTGCAAAGGGTATATGTATCCCATTTTAGCCCTTTTTGGCATTCCTTTATTAATTATCTTAAGACTGAAACCCTAAATGGTGTGATAACTTGAAATTGAGGCTTTGGGGTGATTTAGGATCTTGGCTAACACTCTTTGACACGATCATCTTTCGATTTGTGGTAAGATTTAACCCTTTTCATGGTAGAGTTTTTCATTTATTTTTCAAAAATTCTAAAACCTTAGAGGTTTTTTTTTCAAATTAGCTAGGATTTAACCCATTATTGAGGGTAATGACTCCTTGAGCATGAGGGAACGTTGGATTGACTTCAAAACTGTGATTTCCCATAAATTGGACCCAAGTGGGATTTTGGTGAGATTTTTGGACCCGAAGCACAATACAAAAAATAGGTATAATTATTCTTGTATTGATGAGTATCATGTGATTTTGATAGCTTGGCATCTTGAGGAAGGTTTTCGAAAGGGAAAAGCGGTGATTTAGCAAACCTTTTGAGCTTTCTTTGGCATCCACATTAGCTAGGCTTTACCTCTTGTTATATTGATCTAATTTATATTATATTTATGATATTTTGTTATATTCTGGATAGGGTTTAGGTGTAGGTGTGATAAATTGCAATACATTGGTTAGTTGTATCATTTAGTCTTTTTTATATCATTTTTGGCATAATTAGCCTAGTTAGTCATATCTTAGGTGAAGTTGACCTTGTAGGCTCTTGTATAGGATGAAAATACCTTATTTAATCAATGAGGAGATTGCCTTAGTCACTTGAGTTTAGGATGAAACTTAAAAAAATTACCATTTCCATAGGTGGAATTGGCTTAGTTGCATTATATGAGCAGGAATCGCAATCCTAGGGCTAGTTATGTCTTGTCCAATATCTAATAGTGAATTTTAATACCTTAGCCTAGTACTGGGTAGATATTGCTTGATAAAGGCTTTTGGGAATATAAAAGTGGGCACTTCGACCCATCTTAGTCCAAGACTTATGATAGTTATTAAACACCTTTTATACGTTTGGGTATATCTTGGAAATATTTATTTCAGTGATATTTTGATGCCTCGGTACTTGTGGGTAATGATGGATAATATGGAAGTAATGCTTAACAATTATTCTATGAAGGAGTTATTGATTAAGCTTATGATAGGTTATTGAATATGTTATTGTTTAAGCTATTTAATATGTTATTGAATAAGCCCTTGACTATGAGATTGAGCAAGCCATTTATTAGTTGACTAAGTTAGCGATCATGTACATAGACTATATTACTAATCATGCTAACAACTATAATAGTGATTAATCTATTGCCTATGCTAATGACAATGTCTAATGACTATACTAGTGATTTTGTTGTTTGTTATGTTAATGACCATGTTTGCTGGTTACATTGACGATGGTGCTATTGATTATGCCAGAGATCATAATTATTAACTATATTAGAGATTATGCCATGGATTATGCTATGAATAAGGTATAGATTGTGCTACTGATATGCTAATGATTAAACTAATAATAAGTTATTAATTACACTATTAATGAAATTATTGCCTATGTTATTGACAATAATTATGGATTATTAATGTGTTATGGTTTCATAGAACTTTTCATGCTTAAAATGATTAAAATATGCAAGTTACATAGGTGTTTTTTTAGATATGATGTGTTTTGCAGGGCATTAGGTTTTGGTGCTATTCTAAAGAAAAGGAGTGCAAATTGATGTTTTGAACTAGTGAAGTGGGCATCTACAGCCCATATGTACTACCTATTAGGTATAGGTTCTAGAGTATATGTTAGCGAAGCTGAGAATCAAAAGTTAAAAGTTATACCATGCTACCTATGAAGGGTACCTATGGCTCATTGCTGCCACCTATGGTATGTAGGTGCCAGAAGCGGCCTCAAAAGATGAAGTCCAAAAGAGTATTCAGAAGACTTTTTGGCGATGGCACCTACATAGGACCACCAATGTTCCATAGGTGCCACCAATGGCCTATAGGTGGCCCAATAATTGGCCACCGACCTCAGTTTTCCTTTTATATTCAAGAGTTGTTTCCTAGAGTTTTCTTGTACTCTATATATACCTTTTTAACATTTTTTTAGCTACATTACACACTCTTGATACTGTCAAACATATATTAGATTCATGGATTCAATTTTGATCTTAGGATTGTTTTGTTCTTGATTTTGATTGATTATTTAGTTTGACAGTTTAGTTTTTATTTGTTTATTATTATGATAATTATTTAATACATTCAAACATGAATTCAATTGATTGTTTCACAATGATGAGCAGCTAATTCTCTTAGCTAGGGTTGTCGGAACCCTGGCATAATAACAAAGTAGTGGAAGTGTTCAATCCTTCAAGACTATTATTGTTGCATGCATTGTGGTTTTCTTCATGCTTATTAATTTTTTAACGGTTACAAATATTAATATCCAACTTATATTCACTATGAATCTAAGAGGGAGGTAGAGATTAGGAAAAGGTGATCACAATAGTGATTTAGAGTTAATTATCGAAATAAGCTAATCCATATTATCTACTTAAGATGACTAACTTGAATCTAATCAACTTAAGACCGAGAGGAGATAGTTGAAAATAGAGTCCAAGGTAAGGGTTAGTAAGGAGACACTCCGATATCAAGTGAAGATGAGTAATATTCACCAATGTATGCTGAGAGATGGTTGGTGATACCTAAATTACTAGATTCTACATACACAACAGTTTTATAGTTGGACTGAGCACGAGAAGCCTACAGAGTTAGAAGCCAAGGGGAACACAAGCCTAGTGTTCATTTCTGCTTATTTACAACCAAATCATTTGAGTCTGGTTACTGTTTACAACAACAAACCCCATATTTTCTTTTCAGTACTGCCTATTAACTTCAGCAAACTAGAGAGATAATTCACGTATTTCCTATGGATTTGACCCTAACCTGAGTTGGCTTATCATATTTTTCATCAACTATTTTAGCATTGTTTAGAGGTGTAGCATTGGTCTATTGATTAGTCCATTAGAAATGTTGTTGACTATGTTAGTGTAATGTACATTATCTATGTTACCGATCATTCTCTCGAATATAATAGTAATTATGTTATTTCTTATAATGACCATGTCTAATAACAATACTAGTGATTTTCCTATTGGTTATGTGAATGACCATGTTTATTGGTTACGTTGATGATGGTGCTATTGATTAAGCCAGAATCATGATTATTAACTACATTAGTGATTATGCCATGGATTATGCTATGAATAAGCTATAGATTATGCTACGGATAATCTATTGACTAAACTAATAATAAGCTATCGATCATGCCAATGAGAAGGTATTGTTTGTGCTATTGATGAAGTTATTTCCTATGCTATTGATAATGATTATGGATTATTGATATGCTATGGTCTCATAGCAATTTGATGCTTAAAATGATGAAAATATGGAAGTTACTTAGGTCTTTTATTTAGATATGTTGTGTTTTGCAGGAAATTAGATTTTGGAACTATTCTGAAGAAAATGAGTGAAAATTAAAGTTTTTGACCACTAAAGTGGGCACCTATGGCCAATATGTACTACCTATTAGTCGTAGGTGCAAGAGTATCGGTCACAAAAGCTGAGAAATAGAGGATAAGAAGTTGAAAGTTAGACACTGCTACTTACAGAGGGCACCTATATCCCGTAGGTGCCACCTAGAGTCTGTAGGTTAAAGAACCTATCTCATAAGATAATTTATAAAGGAGTATTAAAAATATTTTTGGCCCTGGCACTTATGTGGGACCACCTACAATCCATAAGTGCCACCTATGACCCATAGGTGGCCTAGTAAGTGGCCACCAACCTCCGTTTTCCTTCTTTGTTTAGGAGATATTTCCAAGGGGTTTCCTTGTACTCTATATATACCCTTTTGACATTTTTTAGTTACATTGGCCACTCTAGATACTTAGATACATTTATTTGATTCAAGGATTTCATTTTAATCTTGGGATTGTTTTGCTCTTGATTTTGGTTGATTATTCCATTTGAGAATTTGAGTTTTATTTGTTAATTACTGGGAAATTGATTTAATGCATTCACATATGAATTCCAATGATTGTTTCACAATGATAAGTGGCTAATTCCCTTAGCTAGGGTTGTGGAAACCCTGGTTAAATAACAAAGTAAGGAAAGTGTTCAATCCTTCTAGACTGTTGTCGTTGTATGCATTATGGTTTTTTGTATACTTATTGATTTCTTTATGCTTGCAAACATTAGGAGCCAGCTTGTATACACTAGGAACACAAAAGGGATGTAGAGATTTGTAAAAAAAGATCACAACAATGATTTAGAGCTAATTGGTAAAATAAGATAATCCACATTATCTTCTTAAGACAATTAACTTGCATCAAATCAACTTGAGATCCAGAGGAGATAGTTAAAATTGGATTCCAAGGGAAGGGTTAGTAAGGCGACACTCTGAGACCTAGAAGAGATAAGTAAAATTCACCAAAGTATGCTGAGAGGTGAGTTGTGATACCAAGCCTACCAGATTCTACATGCACAACAATTTTATAGTTGGATTGAGCATGAGAAGCCTACAGAGTTAAAAGCCAAGAGGAACACAATCCTAGTATTCGTTTCTAATTGTTTACAACCAAAGCATTTGACTTTGATTACTGTTTACAATAGATAACCCTATTTACTTTTCAGTACTTCCTATTGATTTAGAAAACTTTAGAGATAATTCACGTACTCCATGTGGGTTCGACCCCAACCTGAGTCAGGTTACTATATTTTGCATTGACTATTTTTGTATATTTAGGGGTGCAGCTTTGGGCAACATCAATTATGTTAGCAATCATACCTATTGACTATTTTATCGATTAAGATGCTTATCGGTTATATTAGCGATTATGCTATTGATCTTAAAAAGAGCATGCTTATTACTTTTATTAGTGATTATGCTATTGTTTATACTATAGACTATTTATCTTAATTATATTAGCAATTATTCTATCTATTGTGCTATGATTACATTAATTTACTATATTGACAATCATGTTATTGATTATGCTACTGGCCATTGTAATAATGATATATTTCCCAGTTTAAGTTTGGTTAATAATGATGACATCGATTACTAATACCCGATATAAGTCTGAAAGATGGCTATGATATTGATGATGATATTGATGATGGTATTGATGGTGTTGATGATGATATTAATGACATTAGTGATGATTTTGAGGATGATATTTATTATGATCTCCTCGATTATATATACCGGTTTAAGTTAGAATATACTTATTACACTATGGCATACTAATTATGGTATGATGATATCGGGGTGTGAGATTGATATTAGAAATTCTAGCTAAATATGAAAACGAGGAATGGTTATAATATGGCATGATATGAATGGATTCTAGTGGTACTATGTTTAGTTGATAAATAATAATTAGTTAATAAATGATAATTTGTTGATAATTGATAATTAATTGATAATTGAAGATTAGTTGATAAATAATGATCAGTTGATATATGAGGATTAGTTGTTACGTGATTGTTAGTTATAGGTGTTGATCTTTTGATAAATAGCGACCATGGGCAATTGATGGTTAGTGTGGCATGGACGAATGCTAGTTGTATCAGGAGAGCTGATAATGATGGTGGTCAGTTACTTCATCTTATTTGTACCTTCAAGGCTTCTGGGAGCTTGTAGTGAGTTATTTACTTTTCAGCACTAATTGACATGTAAGGGATAATTTTGTGGTTATGATTGAATTTGTTGAATCCTTATGTTATATTGTTATTCCAGTTTATATACTTAATTAAGCACAGTGATGTTGGAGTTGATTCAGGTTTGTCTCTACGTTTACTTGGTTATGCTATCTCCTATTTTATCATACTTATATCATGATTTAACTCAATCGGTCGATGATGCCTACTGAGTACCCATGGTTTTGGTACTCATACTATACTTCTATACCTTATGGAGCAAATCTGAGTACTAGTCATTGTCGTTGATTACCATTTGTGTTGTGTTGATTTTTGAAGATATGGTGAGCTCTTTGAGTTGGAGTCGCCTATTTCCTTCTAACTTTGATATTCTATTTTTTGTTTCAAGATAGATGTTGTTGACTATTTTAACTTGAGTTGTATTATACCTAGATGATCTTGTACTGGCTCTACCAGGTCATGGAATGGTTTTTTATGTATTGACTTTCTTTGATCTATTTCGAATAACTATCTATTTTGAAGTTGTGTTGTCAATTTTTGCCTATGTTAGCATTTTTCCACTAAGTTAAACCATTGTATTCAGCTTAAGGTTATGATTTGACCTACCTACTGGTGAGATATAGTAGGTTCCATCATAACTCATAAATCAAGTCGTGACAAATTTGTATCAGAGCCTAGGCTACACCAATATTGTTGGTATAAGACCAAGTGTCTAGTAAAGTCATGTGAATCTGAATAATGACATCTGTTTTCTATTCTCAAGAGGCTATAGGACATTCTTAAGAGTTCCTCACTTCTTTTACATATTTCATGCTAAGAGTCTGAGTTAGTTTATGAAACATTCCTTTAACTTCAATCTTTTGTAGATGACTAGGTCACGTGCTATCTCTACACAAGATGAGGGCCCTAAAATCGAGCCTAGGGATCCTTCTCTTGTTCTTAGATGACCCTGAGGTCATTAACAGCCATGAGATGTGTCTCCAGATAAGGGCCATGATAGGGGCCTTTACTAGACCCTATTCCCACTCCTGAGCCAGAGATTATTCTGCCCCAACCAGCAGAGCAGAAGATGTTGGGTAGATTCCTTAGATTGGCTCCGCTAAGGTTTTCTATTGCACCAAGCGAGGTTGCATATGAGTTTCTAATTTCTTTTAGGATAGGCTTTGTAATTTATACCTTGTTAAGACATATGGTGTAGATTACACCATATTTCAATTGGGCTTAGTTTATCCATATTGGTGGAGAAGTTATATGGATTCTAGACAAGCTGGATCTTCTTTTTTTATGTGGACTCAATTCTCTGAGATATTCTTGTAGAAATACATTCCTCAAAGGATTAGTGATTATTTGAGGGAAAAATTTCTAGATTGGAGTAGGGCTTCATGATAGTTATGGAGTGTGAGGCTCGTTTTAACGAGTTTACTTAGCATGCTACTTCTATTTTGGGTACTGAGTATGAGAGAGTTTCTTGCTTTGTTTAAGGATTTAGACTTCCTCTTTGTATGAGTTTTGGTTGAAAGCCGTAGTTTTTCTTGTTCATGTCATCTCTAGTGGAGGGATTATAGTAGATCCCTAAAAAGTTATGGCATTTAAGAAGTGGCCTAGACCTACAACTTCAACTGATATTCGGAGCTTCTTGGGTCTAGCCGATTATTATAGAGGTTTGTGGAGAGTTTTTCTACTATGGTTTCCCCTTTAACCTAGTTTACCCAAAAAAAGGTCAAGTTTTTGTGGTCCGATACGTGTGAGGGTAGATTTTAGAAGTTGAAAGATAAATTGACTTCAATTCCAATTTTGTCCTGGATCGAGGGTAGTGATAGTTTTGTGGTGTACTGTAATGCTTCTTGTGTCGGTCTTAATTGCATGCTGATGCAACATGGTAGGGTGGTGGACTATGTTTCTAGACAATTGAAAGTCCATAAAAAGAACTACCCTACTCATGACTTAGAGTTATTAACCGTAGTCTTTGCGTTAAAGATTTAGCGGCATTATCTTTATGATGCTAATGTTGGTATCTTTTTCGACCATAAAAGCCTCCAATATATGTTTCCTCAAAAGGAGTTGAATCTCCAGCAAAAATGGTGGCTTGAGCTATTGAAAGACTATGATATGGGTCTTCATTACCATCTCGGTAAGGGAAAATATAGTTGTCGATGCTCTTAGTAGATTGTCTAGGGGAAGTGTGGCCTATGTTGATGAGGATAAGTGGAAATTGGTAAGAGATATTCACCATTTGGAAAATATAAGAGTTTGACTTGCGAACTCCAAGAACGGTGGTGTGTTTATGCATCTAGTATCTCAATCATTAAAGGTGATGGTATATTAAGGTACCAAGGTGGGCTATGTGTTCCCAACATTGATATATTAAGGGAAAGGGTCATGGCCGAGGCTCATGGAGTCTGTTATGCTATTCATCCCGATTCCACCAAGATGTATCATGACCTTAGACAGTTCTATTGATGAAGTAATATGGAACTATATGTGGCTTGCTTCGTGGCCAAGTATATGGTGTGTCAACAAGTGAAAGTTGAGAGCATATGGCTCGGTGGTTTGTACCAAGAAATTATGTTGCTCGAGTGGAAGTAAGAGGCAATTAATATGGATTTCACTACCGATCTTTCTAGATCTTGGAATCAATGTGATTCCATTTGGGTCATCATTGATAGAATGACGAAGTCTGCCATTTCTTGCCCGTGAAAACTAATTTCTCGATGGAAAATTATTCTAAGTTGTATCTTGTGGAGATCGTGAAGTTGCATGGTGCTCTGGTGTCTATTATCTCGGATCATTGTCCTACTTTTAGAAGTTGTACTAAAGAGGTTTGGGAACAAAGATGTGCCTTAGTACCGCATTCCACCCGCAAATGAATGGGCAAGTGGAGAGAACTATCCAAGCATTGAAGGATATATTACAGGCTTGCATGATCGATTATGGTGGTAGTTGGTATGAACACTTGCCTTTGATTGAGTTCGCCTATAATAATAGTTACCAATCTAGTATTGGCATGGTGCCTTTTGAAGTATTGTATGGAAAAAAATGTTGATCTCCTATTAGGTGGTACAAAGTTGGTAAGGATAAGTTGCTTAGCCCCAATTTGGTTCACCAAGCCTTAGAGAAGGTGAAAGTGATTTGTGATAGATTAAAAATGGCTCAAAGTCATCAAAAGTCCTATACATATGTGAGGCGTAGGGACTTAGAATTTAATGAGGGCGATTGGGTATTCTTGAAAGTATTTCCCATGAAGGGAGTGATACAGTTTGGCAAAAAGGGAAAGCTTAGTCCCTGGTATGTCAGTCCCTATTTGATTATGAAGAGGGTTAGAAACATTGCCTATGAGTTAGATTTTCCTTCTAGTATGGACTCCATTCACCCAGTTTTCTATGTCTCTATATTACAGAAATGTGTGGGTGATCCTTTATTAGTTGTTCCCTAGGAATATATTGATATCTCAGACTCTTTGTCCTATGAAAAAGTCCCAGTAAGGATCTTAGATTGACAAGTTTACCGATTAAGAACTAAAGAGGTAGCTTCGGTGAAGGTTCTATGGAGAAACTAAAAGTCCGAGGAAGCTACTTGGGAGGCGGAAGAGGACATCAAGTCAAAGTACCCATATTTATTTTGCATTCCAAAGGCTTGTATTAGAGGTATGTATTGATCTCCTTACTTTGATGTATGTCTTTAATAGATAATAGGTTAAAGTCCCCAAGCTTGGAATTGATTTATGTATTTGTTAGACAATGGATTAAAGTTCCCAATGTGTGAAATAATTTGTGCCTTCATTAGACCATGAGTTAAAGTTCCTAGTGCATTGAATTAATTCCTATTTTGAGAGATGATGGGTTAAAGTCCCTAATTTTTTGAGTTGCTTGATGTATTTGATGGTTGATGGGTTGAAGTCCCTAAGTTGTGAAATGAGCAAGTGTTAATAAGCAATGGGTTAAAGTCCCAAAGTCGATTAGATGAATGATTGATTGATAATGAGCATGATGTGTGTTGTATCCTTGTTGAGTGCTTGTTTTGACATTGATTGAAGTGATGTATGATGATATGTTAGCTTATGTATAGGCTTACCTTACCCTTCATTCATAGATGAATGATCCAAGTGGGGGAGAATTGAAATACTTAGACCTAAAACATTGAAAAACAACTTTATTTTTATGCCTCTGAGTTGGGTACGACTAAGAGACTTGAGTCGTACCCTTGGTCACGGCTCGTAACTACCTTGCCCTCTCCTTTCAAACCTTGATCAGTCCATGAGGGTATCATATTATTTCCTATATGACATGACCTCTCCTTGGTCATAACCAATACATACAAGTCATATATTACTCAATCGTATAGAGGGGAGCCTCAAACCAAGTGGAATGTTTTTGTCACGAGTGAAGATTGCTAAGAGAGTCGTATGGGGGAGTCATACCCCTAGGCGAGGTCAATTTTCATCTTTTAAATAAGATCCTTGTGGTTATTTCCCTTTCCTAAAACCCTAATCCCTCTCACTATATAAGGCATTTTAGCCTCCTAAGCCCTTATTTTTACAAGACTGAAATACTCCAAAACACTCTAAAAGCTTCTTGAAGCAAGATTGGAGGCTAGGGTTTGGAGGGAGCTCATCTAGTAGTAAGAAGGAGACAAGATTGTTGGTGTTTCATCTTGTTTAAGGCGTGTATCTCTTCCCCTCTTTAAATATCTCTAAACCTATGTATTTCACACTTGGATTAGTAAGTGTACATTGTGGTTTTAAAATCAAAATGAAAAAGTTTTTGTTGCCTAATGATGTATGATGTTAAATCTTGCTTAGACTTATGTTTATATGAGATATTGATGATGAAATGCATGTCTGCGTGCTTGTTGTATGCGGATTAACATAAGGGTCATGAGTAACCCTAATCTTGATAATATATACTATGGAATTGGCCTTATTGAAGGTATGTACCCAAGATGTTTGTGGAAATATCTCAGTGAGTTGTCTAGTCATATGTTGTTGATGCATTGAACTAGGGCAATGGCCCATTGAACATGGATGAATGATAAATGATGTGTTAAAGGAATTATGAACCATGTGTGATAAAATTGATAACCCTGGTTGTTGGCTAATGAAAGGGTAAAGTTCCTAGATATAAAGATGAACATAAACTGTGGGTTGAACCCTAGTATGGTAAGAATGTGGCTTAAAATTATTGTAAGGGTTTTGATGACCATAACTTGCTTTGTATGTTGAATTAAGTGAAGCCATTGGAATATTGAGATGGTGGAGCAATGAAGGATCCCATAAGGACCATGTGGTCATGTTAGTGTTGAATTGGCTAAAGTGGTTAAAGTCCTTAAATTTTGTATTGAATGTGTGTTGATACATGGTCAAAAGGTCAAAGTCCCTTGCCTTATGTGATGGCTTGAGGTTGAAGTCCCTTTCCTTATGAATGTCTTGAGGCTGAAGTCTCTTGGCTTATAAATGGCTTTCTTGCCTAATGTTATTGCTCGAGGTTAAAGTCCCATGCTTAAAGAGATCTTTTAAGGTTAAAGTATCCCGCCAAAGGAAACGGCTTGTGGTTAAAGTCCAAGTGAGATATGAGGTTATATTCCCTCGTCTAATGAACGAGCATGAGGTTGGAGTCCCTTACCTAGATAATTGTGAATGTGGTTTAATCCCCTTGTTTGAATAAATGCATAAGTGGCTAAAGTCCTTGACTAATGAATGAGTGTGTATGGTTAAAGTCCCATTTATAATGATAAGGTGAATATGGTTAGAGTCCTTTGCCTATTGATAATATGAAGCTATAAATGTGGAAGGTTGTATTCCTCCACTTTATGTCTAATGAATGAATGCTTGAGAATGATGATGAGCCTTGATATCTAGATTAGCGTATGATATATGTATATGTATAGATTAGCGTGTGAATGAGATGAAATATGATATATTGTCTTGATGTTGATTAATAATGATATTTTACCATTTATCCTTGAGTTACATACTAGCGTTCCAACCGCTAACTATCTCTGGATGCTATGTCCTCACGCAACATAGGGGCTGGAGCATCTTCTTCTCTTCCTGCACAGTGATTAGCCGATTGAAGCGGTTCATGCAATGACTTGAAGTGGTGAGCTTCCTTACACTGGAAGATCTTCATCTCTTTGTTTCTTATGATTATACTTAGACTCATTTAGACTTGGTTTGGCTATCGTCGGGGGCTTGTCCCTACATATATATTTATTGACTCCGGGTTTTTATAGAGGTACTGTGAAAAACTGTGAACTTGGGTGTAAGTTAGTTATTATGAAACTAATGTTGACTTATGATATTATTTCCTCAATCTTAACTTGTGAGTTGGAATTCTTTCGACTCCTAAGACTTTTGGGTCTGGTTGTTAGGGCAACCTCCAATTCATGGGAGCTTAGGGTGCCCATACAACATGGCCCAGGGTTTGGGTCGTGTCAAGTATGAACTTTGAAAATATTAACCTGGTATGTGTAGCATAACTATCATATAACGAGGCACCCATGGACTATATGGGCCTAGCTCTCCCCTTGTTGAAAGGGCCCCAGTGCGTGTAGCGGCACAAACCAGAGAATATCCAAATACATATATTCCATTATAGGGGACTCAAACCTCCTGGCATAATTACGATGACTTAGAACTAATGTATACAATATGGGGAACTCGAACCGCACATTCATGTATCATTTGGGGAACTCGAACCTCCCGATGATACAGACACCTGCACCAGCTTATGCAATTTCCAGTGTGAGTCCTTCGGACTCCTCTTTCACGGCCTGGCTACACATCTCGCTATAAATCCCATCTAAAACATCATTTACACATACACGCAACCATTAGTCTGATTTCTTACCAAAGGCATCCCGTTGGTATCGTCATACTAACCCCACTTGCAAGCATACAACATACCATAACCATTATTATTCAACATTTGGGACTCGGACCCATAGTCTATTCAAAGAACTTAATTCAATTCAACATTTAGGGACTAAAACCCATTTAGCCAATTAAACCACCAAGGTTACAATTCAAAACTATTTGTGCCCCACAAGGTCTTCATGAAACCATTTTCCAACCATTTACATTATTAGGCCAATGCCTTAGTTCAAATTACAATTCAATTCAATTTATGGTCATCAAGACCTTCACAAAATCATTCATCCTTCATTATAATTTTTATACCAAGCATTAGTTCAAAACACAATTCATTATGTGAAACGATCCTTCTCATAGACATTTTTCACAAATAGGTTGAGGGCATACCATTATCAAACTATTATTCAAGTCAAAAACCATCAAGTTAGGGTTAATCATAACCCATTAGTGTAATTTACAATTTCCAAGCACCCACATGTGAAAAACCATTATTAAATCATGCATAAACACAAGTTAAGACATGAGAGAACAATACTCAACAATATGCATTCAAACCCTCAACCATAGATTTCAAAACCATCATTTATGATTTAATAACAATGTTTAAAACACATTATATTTGTGAACTGACAATGAGGGAAGAGTCATATTCCTGAGTTACAATGATTCATGGAGAGATTTCGATCCTTATGCCTCTAGATGACTACCTTGATAAAACCCTAGTCCAATCTTCTTGAGAGGTTTTTAGAGAGTTTATGAGAGTGTTTTGATCTTCCAATGTAAGGAATGAAGGACCAAATAGTGTTATAAGATGTGGTGTCTTAAGGTCTTGGGGTGGGAAATATCTAAAATACCCTCAGCTTAAAAGATGTAAAATACTTGCAGGAGGGTACGATTTGGCCTCTCTACTCGTACCCATATCATATGAGTGGTACCCTCCAATCGTACCTAGATCAGAATATTAGAAACCATATTCTGTCCAACATACGACTCCTTAGCCTAAATCATACCCTATCATACGACTAGTACCCTTAAATCGTACCCTAGGAAGAAATATCTAGGCTAGACACTGGATAAGATATGACTTGGACCTTACCACTCGTATCATGTATATATGACTCATGTGATGCCTCTCGTACCAAGAACAGAACTTGGACAATGTGACACTGACAAACATACGACTAGGGTCCTTGACCCATACCCATATCATACGAGTAGTATGATGAGTCGTATGATGCACATAATATTTAATACTCGGGAAATTTTGCAAGGGTCAAAGCTCAGGGTGTTTTACTTTGAGTCAGATTGAAGTGGTGAGCTTTCATACTCCGGAAGACCCCATTTCATGCTATGGACTTCTTTTCATCATTGTTATTTCTTTGGTTTTGGTTTTGGCTACGATCGAGGGCATGTCCCGATCAAAAAATCTTTGATTCTGGTTAGAGGCTTTGTCGGACTACTATGGGCATGGGCGGTATAGGTAATAGTGTTAGCATTGGTATTGGTTGCGGCATTGGGATTGGTATCAGTTGGATATTTGATTGTGACTGTTTTGTTATGACTATAGACTTACTTATTTATCTTGTTATATATTCGGAACCCATCCGACATGGGATGTGGGATGGTAAACGGTAGGGTATAGGGAGTTGTATGCGGTCCTGGTTGGACCTGAGACACCCAACACAACTAGATTTTGGTTCGGGTCGTGTCATATACCTGCTCCAATAACCAAACTATCCACTTTCTCCTTTGGAATTGATGATGATGAAAATTGAATTCTTCTTGTATTCTTGAATTTTTGGTATACTGATTTTTTATTGAGTTTGTGATATTTATCATCTTTGAAAATAATGAATCTAATAAAGAAATTTGGGATGAAGAATAAAGAAGAGATGGATCTAATAGGGAAAAAAGAATAAATTCGAAGAGATGAAAGAGAGAGAGTGAAGAAGAGAGGAGAGAGAGAGAGAAAATGCATTGCTGCTTTTCAATTTTCTCAGTTTTCTATCTCAACTCTTCTTTTTAATAAAAATGTGTTTCCTATAATTTGATTTCCCTTCAATATACATAATCCCATAAGCATAATCAACGGAAATTCATTGACCAAATCAAGAAATCACAAATTCTTTAACATAAAAATAAACGAATCATTAGTACCAAGATTGAATTTCATTTAATAATCAAGAGAATGAGTTTAATTAGAAAAAGGTAAAATTCTTGATAGAACTAAATGTGAATTCATCATCTTTCTTCTCTTTTACGTTTTCTTACTCATTCACTATTTAAATTTGAATTATTATTTTTTGCAATGATTTTTTCAAATTTATTTTTTATGTAAAAAAAATTCAAATCTATTATTTAAAAAATAAATTGGGAACAGGAAAAATACGGGGGAGAGCGAGATTTAGATAGAAAATATAAGATTTAAAAATTTTAATGATGATCTCCATTTTTTTCGATAAAAAGGTGACGGCAATGGTGGAAAATCTAAAACAAAAAATGTAGTGAAGAAGAAGACCAAAAAACAGAAATTCAGCCAAAAAATAACTGTTCACCCACCCTTTTTTTTGTGTACTACACCCATTATGCCATGTCAGCAAAAAGTGCTTAAATGGTACAAATTTACAGTGGTAGAAGTGTTCAATAGGTATAGGGCTCGGTTGCGGGGTCTTAGTAAAATTTTGAAACAAGTTTAAGGGTTTGTCGATGACTTAAACCTATTTTATATGTAACGTTAAAAAAACAAAATATATACTCTCTCTATTTCAAAATAGTTGGCTTTTATTGACTTGACATTTCCTTTAAGAAAAAATTTAGTAGGGATTTATTTCACTAAATTAGTCTTATTAATTATGCTTTATACAATTTGTTTAGTCATTTAACGATAAGAGTAGTATTATAAGAACATAATAATATTCTCTTGATTTGATAATAGGAACAACTAAATTGAAATAAAATAATCTTAGAAAGAGGGTCAATTACTTTGAAACAGAGGGAGTATGTATTTAGAAAAAACATAAATAAGGTGATGTGGCACCTCTTTGGAAACAACTAAATTGGTAAGATAACAACAACTAGTGGAAGAGCTAGCGTGGAAGTTGGGGACAGGTGTTTTGTATGAAATCTCTTTGCTGAAAAATTATATTTTATATGTAAGGTTAAAAAAATCAAAATATATACTCTGTCTATTTCAAAATTGTTGGCTTTTGTTGACTTGACATTTTCTTTAAGAAAAAATTTAGTAGGGATTTATTTCAGTAAATTAGTCTTATTAATTATGATTTATAACTTTGTTTAGTCATTTAAAAATAAGAGTAGTATTGAAAAAATATAATAATATTCTCTTGATTTGATAAAAAGGAACAACTAAATTGAAACGAATAATCTTAGAAAGAGGGCCAATCTATATATATATATATATATATATATATATATATAATAAAAAAAAAAAGCAAAACTAAAACAAGACAAGATGCTAAGTGGCAACATATTAAAATAGTCACGTGGCAAGTTTTAGGATAAAATTAAAAAATATTTTAATATAAAGTTAAAAATATTGTAATAAAAAATTTGGATTGAGGGATTCAGTATTTGAATTTGAAATATATTATCTTAATAACTAGAAATTCATAATTGAAGAGTTCTAATAGACGATTACTATTTCAAACTTATTTCTTTTATAATTTAAATATTATATATATAGAGAGAGAGAGGGGGGGAGGGAGTTTATTTTAATAATAATAATAATAATAATAATAATAATAATAATAATAATAATAATAAGCAATAAATAATAGTAGTAGTAATACACAAGTTGTATTGCTTTTAATTTGAAAAAAAAAATGTGGCAATTTTTAGGACAAAGCTTGATAGTATTGTAATAAAAAATTTTAATTAATGGATATTAAATATTTGTATTTGAAAATATTAAGATTGTAGAAGCATTAAAAAAAATTCATTATCTTAAAGCTAGGATCGCATAGTTGAAAAGCACCAAATAAATTCTAACTATTTTATTTAATAATAATAATAATAATAATAAATACTTAAATAATACAAGTCATAATATCAATACATAAACTCTAACTATTTCAATAATCTAACTATTTCCTAACCACAATTGAAGAGTCTTAAACAAACTATAACTATTTCATAATCATAAAAACCAATCAATAAATAATAGTGCATTGTAATAATAATTTAGTAGTATATACGTGAGAATCTACATATTTAAAATTAAAATAATTAAAAGTAACTAACTATAAATTTATTTAAAATTATTATATTATTTATTTAAATTTAAGATAAAGATTATGATTTCAAAATAAATCAATTTTACATATTTTGATATATTACTTCTTTTGAGAGTATTCTAAATTTTTTATAGTTTTAAATTACATATACAAAAATATAAA
Organism: Capsicum annuum; assembly: GCF_002878395.1. Taxonomy (NCBI): domain Eukaryota; kingdom Viridiplantae; phylum Streptophyta; class Magnoliopsida; order Solanales; family Solanaceae; genus Capsicum; species Capsicum annuum. The sequence goes on along the minus strand of NC_061115.1, from coordinate 126,961,851 downwards.
GTTTATTTTAATTAGTTTAAAGATTAAGATAAAGTTTGCTAAAAAAATATTTAGTTTGAAATTTTTTATAACATTTTTTTATATTTTAAAATTGAAATTATAAAAATGATAAATATTATTTTTAGAGACATAAATTATTTAAAGTAGTAGTCTTTAGATAAAGATAAGTTTGCTGAAAATTAGTTTGTTGAATTGTTCTTAAGTTTTTGAAATTTTAATTTCAAATGGAAGTTAGGATTCTTTTAGTTTTTGAAATGTAAACAAACTCTATACTAGATAAAGTTGAATTTGAATTAGCTCTTTCTATATAAACTAAATTTTCAATCAAAATTCTCATTTCGTTCTTTAAATTCTTTTGAATTTATTCTTTAATTATTCAATCAAATTTATTTATTGCTTATACCACACTAGTGAATATAACCGCGCTTCGTGCAGTCATAAGAAATTAATAAATAGATAAATAATTTTTTTCTAAACTTAGCCGTGATGAATACATAAAAGTATTATTTTGATTATTAAATATTAATTAAATTGATAAATATAAATCTTTTCATTGAAATTTTATTGGTTTATTGGTTGCCTTTTTTAGAATATTCTATCATTTTTCTTTTTATGTTTTTGTGTTCAGTATAAAATCTTCAATTTGAACTTGTTCTTTAATAAGGGTTATTAGTTGTGTCAATAAATAATTTTTCAACATGAATTGCTCTGCATAACATGCAACTTGTAAGTTTTTCAATTTTGGATTTTTGTATTTGTGGTTAGGACCTTTACTGAAGTATTTAAAGGTAGTGATATAGATTCCATACACTTATCCTCTTCGAACTTCATTTGGTGGAAATATCTTGGGTATGTTATTGTTGTTGTTGTATGACACTCCACATAATAAAATTTTGCTAGACATAAAAGAAACTAAGTTATATCATATTGGTGTAATTTTAAGGTATCATAAACTTGCATATTAAATAATTGAGAGGCTATAAACATAAAAAAATTGGGAGTTATGAAGATTCAAGAGGTGTGAGTTACAAAAATATCTTTTTACAATAAAATAAATAAAAAATAAGAAAAAGTTCAAAAAAAACATAAATAAAATTTCTAATTAAAAAAAGATGTCACATCATTCTTATTCGTTTACACTACTTTAATGAGGCATTAATAAAAATCAAAATATAATTGAACATATGTCATAATTAATGTCTCATTTAAATCATTATGTGTGAATCTAGATAATAAAAAAAGAAAATAAAAAAGGAAAGAAATAGTAAGGTTAAAATCTAGGAATGCAGACCATTTCTTATCTTCTTGTCCAAAACTTCTTCTATAAGGCCTTCTAATTAGTATGAAATGATTTTCAATATTTTGCATTATGATGTGTTCTTCTTCATCCATCACTACTATTTTTTGGCATGGGTCTTCTAAATACTGACAAGGTAAGAAAATTTTTAAATTGAATATTGACTATAATTTTTCATATTGATTTTAGCTAGTACTATCTAAAAACCTATAATTTTGAAATAATACAACACATAGAAATAGCTTTTAAAAGCTTAGTATACCAAATTCACATCCTACAAAAAAAATCAAACAAACACAACATTCAAACTATCATAATAACGAAAACACACAAAAAAAATTATTCAAGGATGGATATTAGCTATACTAAGGATTGTGTATGTTGAATATTTCATTTTAGCAAAAGATATATCTACTAAAAAGATTGGACAAATTTCTTCAATTAATTATCAAAACGAAATATTTACAATTTGCCACAGTGAAAACATATGATATGACTATCACTCAAAATTGATGGTGACAAAAAAAATACAATTTCTCAATAGAAAAATATGTTAAAGATATTATTCAAATTTTATAATCTATATCGATGGGAGAAAAAATTATACTAAATAGGTATTACTTAAACATTTCCCATCGGACTTCAGTAGTAGCTAGGTTCACGGAGCAAAGATGCCTCAAGAAATCATTGAACATAATTCAAGCATTTGTCAATCCTTGATCTCGTTTACTAAACATTTGAAAATCAAATTCCTGAGAAGTGTCTCATCATTTTTTCTTAAGCTCAAACAATCACAAACCACTCAAAGATTGAAACTTTGATATCTCAATGTTAAGAGTTAAAAGAACAACTTGGAACAGTCAGTCATTAGGAAATCGCTTTTCTATATACAGAACCATTTAGTTTTATAATAAACAGAATACTTTTAGGTCCGGGAAAAGATGAAATTTATCAACTTCACTCATCCACTTACCCTATACAAAATTAAGTCCAATTTCACTCTTGTTTTCTCACCATCAACTCGCATAGTTCTTTAAATTAAAAATTGATATGCACAAAAAAAAAAGACATACATTCCAATCCAATGATTGCATTTAAATGCCAATCAAATACTTATATATCCCAAAAAGAATAGCAAAATTCAATTGATACAAAAATGAAACATTATGTAAATGGATAAAGAAAAAAATAATGAGGATAATATCTTTGACATAGATATTGATATTTTGCAATCAATATTACTCTTCATTTTTTTGGACAAAATTAATATATAAAAATTATTAGAAGAAAAACTTGTTAGAGATAACACATTACTTTGTTTATGTTTTAAACATAAATTGAAGAAAAAACAAATAGACAAACTCTACAATTAGCAAATTGTTGTATATTGATTGATAATTGAAGAGTCAACAACAGGCAACAACATGTTGCAGACACTTATTATGATGTTACGTATGATAAATTCAGATTACCGATCAGTATCGACATGGAGAAAAACTGAAACTATTATATCAATCAAGAATAAAAAAAATTGTGGTACATACCAGCACAAAAATTATATTATGAGAGTCTGTTTGGATAAGTTTATAAGCATATATCACATTACCTTATCTATATTTCAAACACAACATCCATGAGAGTATGTGATACATGTTCTTTTAAATTTGTACATTAATCCACAGTCAGATTGAGGCAACTTTGACAAACGTTAAATTGTCATGCTCTTTCAAATTGAAGACCTAAATAATTCAAAAACAACAACAACAAAATAAGTCAATTAGAAAAAAAAATTGCACATACTAAAATAATGAAAAAATTCAAGCTTGATATAAATAATATGCAAATATGTTTAGAAGCATTCTCAAAATGATATTGTGAAAACAATATATGAAAGAAATAATATAAACAAATTGCTATTACTCTTCCTTATTATCACTTTTTGATGTTTTATAAAAAAATAAAAAAATATAAAAATATATAAACTTTATAATGAGAATATGAGAAGAAACGGAAAGGTGAAAAGATTTGTAACCACTCTACAATTATGTTAAATTAGTGAAAGTTAATCAATTGAAATAAATACTATTTAGATTTAGGGGAATTGATTAAGCATTTTTGTGGGACTTTTTAACACATAAATGCAAAATATATGAGAGATATTCTCAAAAAAAAGAGAAAAAAGAAAAATACAAATAGAGACCATTGAGAGGTGACACATAAGCATCCTCCAATGTCTCCTTTATATATATATATATATATATATATATAGATAGATAGATAGATAGATAGATAGATAGATAGATAGATAGATTCATGGTTGGCAATATTCTTACATTAATAGATCTATACGCAATTTGTATATTATTTAAAGTTTTATTTTAGATTATTTTATTATTATTGTAACAATTTGTTTTATTTTTTGTTATATAGAATTTCTATCATGGACAAAGAGGCTATAGATCATGCATATAAGATTTTTCAAAATAATTATCAAGGTATATTGTTTATACTTGATTTGATATATTAATTATTTTATTATTATTTTCAACCAACATTACATTTATCTTTTGACAGAAATGTAACTAAAGAATCTAAAGTTTTCAAAGATCTGATGTATGCAAACATCACAAATGTAAAATGAATATTTAAATAACTACAAAATATAAAGTTTTCAAAGATTCAAAGATTTGATGTATATAACCATCACAAAAGTGTGAAATGAATATTTTAAAAATTAATAAATATAATAAAAATCTATTTGTAAATTTTAAACAGAAGATATGGGGACAAATGAATCTATATAAATATATAAAAGAAGATTAGTGGTATGCTGATGTGGCATGCCTCATAGGCCAAGAAAAGTATTTATCTTTTTTGTGATTTATTTGGCCTTCTTTCTTCATTTTAATTATTTTTTTAGATAAAAGAAAAATTAAATAAAAAATGGTTATCTGTTCATTTAACCAAAAATGTAAAAATTGCTTATGTCCAATTAAAAGAAAACACAAACGTCGTCAACTTTTTCCAGTCAATTACACCTCCAATTCTCACTCTTCTTTCACCGTCGATTCTCTGCTATCTCTTTTCTCACTCTTCTTTCACCAATTCTCGGTCATCTCTTTTGAATCATCCTGTTAATTAGAAAAGTGAGTCTATGTTAATGGCATCTCTTCAGTTAGCAAAGTTTTACTGTTTATTTTTAACCCATTTTTAAGAGTGCTTATAGAAAGGATTGCCTAAGCTATTTTTCTTTTAAACTTTTCTGAGGGACTTATCTCTCATAATTATTTCAGTTTATTGTAATAGCTTTGTTGTTCTGATATTATTACTTCTTTTTACTTTTAACGTTTGATTCTTTTAGGATATAACATGAGAATTCTCCTTAAAATTAGCTTTCTAGGTGCAATTCTACTATTCAAGTTTATCTAATTAATTTATTTCATTAAATCATTTATTGGCTAATTTTGGTGTACTCCTCTTTGTAGGTTTTAGCAATTGTATATACATCAAGTCTCTATTCTCTCATCCATAACTGTAAGTAAAGCTAATCAAATTATTTTGCCTAAATACTTAGTTTATGTCTTTGTTTTTATCGGATTGAATGATTCGCTGTGTAAAATTATTTTTTTGAAATATTTTACTTCGTAGTTGTTAGCTGGTTGAATGATTCGTTATTTCCTTTTGTATTCTAATATTTATAGCTTTGTAGCAGAGACTTAGAGAAGTGGTATTGTGAGAATTTGGATTACACAATATAAGAATTCAAAAACTATAGAGATCAGTTCTCTCATTCAATGTTAGTTCTAGCATATTTCTAGGCGGCATAACTGATTAAAAAAAGGGAGGGGCATTGGCAAATTTATTTTTCACGAGATTTCTCATCGCAATTTTATTTTTGTTCAAATTTATCTGATTTATTTGATTAATCCAATCAATTATTGGCTATTTTTGCGATGAACTCTTTTTTCAGGTTTTAACAGTTTCTCTATATTGTCAAGTCTTGATTCTCTCCTCAACAATTGTGAAGCTAATCTCAGAGATTCATGCATTCAAATTTCAACTGACCCTTTTATATTTGTTAAACTATTTTGGTGAAACACTTTACTTATAAGTTGTTATCGGATTGAATAATTCATGCACAATTTTCTTTTGTATAAATCTGTCTCCTTGTATAATAGTCAAACCACAAGACGGTTATAGTTAACTATATTAGAAAGAGTACAAACTGAAGAGATCCAAACTCCAAAGTAGTAGTGACTTGGTAGTTTTTAGGTAAGTCATGATGGGATCAAGATGTGTTGATATCTAGAAGGATGGTACGTTCTCATGGAGTTCTTATATTTGTGCTTTTTCAACACTGGGTATGTGAATTCATAAGTTATACTTGGGAAACTCATATTGTTTCATAAGAACTATTTTTCTTCCTTTTTGGTAACTGTAACTTTTTTTAGTAAGCCAATAATATTCTACTTTCCATTGGTTGTAGAGAGACATACTAATGCAAAATTAAACTAAAAGGACTTCTCATATGAAAACTTCCACATATATAAGAAAACTACTTCTTTTTCTTTGAAGTACAATATGACATTTGGTTTGTTTTTCTGATCATCCAAAAAAATGGTTATCAGATTTAGTTATTCTTCATTATTTACCTTAAGGTATTATTTTGATATGATCGACCTGTGTGATTGTATTCGGGCAATTTAACCTATTCATTTTGTTACTTCAGCTTAGTTGAAAATTTGGATTGGATATTTAATAATTTGACAAGAGGTTGGATTGTAACTGCGATTAGCACCAAAAATATATTTAAATCTCTTCCTGCTATACCCAACCACACTGCCTCTAAATACCACAACCTTCTTTCTGCCTCTAAATCACATTATTTATTTATTGTATATTGAAATTCCAAAGATCTACCTTGAGGCAATCTCTCTACCTTGAGGTAGGGTAAGAATAGTTACACCATATCCTTTCCAGAACTTACTTTGTGGGCAGTACTAGGTATGTTGTTGATTCAATGTCTAATAATATAAATAAAATTGATTTGCAGTATTTTTTTCATTTTTTTGGTCATTTCCGTTAATCTGCTATAGATCTACTGCGGAACAATGATTATACAATAAAATATTGATCAACCATGGCACATAAGTTCTTACTCGCTAATGCTAAACTTTTTTTCCCTCTTTGTCTCCACTGAATTATTGATCCTGTTAGGCAACATTACTCATGATCTACTTATTTTATACCCATTCGTTTGAAGAATAAATTAAGAATTAGTACAAGTAGCAAGAATAATAGAAGTGCTTCTATGGTTTCACTCTCAGATTGCAGCAGAGCTCTTGGCCAAACAAAAAATAAGAAGGAAATGAGAGGATGAGAAGTTGATCAACATATTAACACTAGCCATCTCCTAATCGTATGTGCCATTTGAAAGTTACATATTGTAGATAGTTCTTTTAAAGTTTCACCTTGATCAAATATATGGGTTATCCATGTAGAGTTGAAGTAACTTTCCGATGAATTGAGTGTTGAAAATAAACTTTTGTGTGTTTATGTTATATATCTATGATACTTGCTATATATTTATTTTTATTTTGAGTGTTCCTTTATGCATATTTCATTGTCTCATGAAAAATAATAATCATCATGTTGCAGATTTTAGGATGATTATAGTATTGACACTTGCAGAAATGAAGACGGATCCTTGACAAATAATTTTTTTTTTAAAGAAATTCTTGCACTATCAACAACATGTGAACTAGAAGTGGAACTCCTTTTGTAATTGTTATTTTGGTAGTTGAATAGCGTCGACAGTAATTTCCTCAAAACTCCTTTCAAGTCAATCCATTACTTGGCTTTGTTGCTTAGTCATTTCTTATTATTTTACTCTGATATAAATATTCAAATTTGTTCTTTAAATAACTAGGCTCGTCTCTTTATAATTCTAAGCATAGCAGCTAACATGAATTCAACTTTTTTATACCATATATATATAGATATATAATGACAGGTAATATTAGAGTCATCTGAATAGCATGGAGATAATGATAGCCTAGTCCTTTCTAAAATGGTTTTAAATCCACCAACAGATTTTCACTACTTAGCTTAATATTAATTGTGAACCAGATTTCGTTATTTTGCATAAATTTTTGCTTAATGACAGTCATGATGTATACAAAATTATACATGATTTGTTAGATAGTATATGGAGGATTCCAGTGACTTATTTGGTGAAGAAATTATGTATATTATGCCTTTGACATCACATTTAAATTTACTTTCACACTTCTCCATCTTATTTATGTGTCAACACATGTACCTATGGTCATATATATATATATAGAACATTTGCATGCGCCTGGCTGAAAGTATTTGTGGTGGTGATATAAAATGATTGCATTTTTACATAAATTAATATATTGTGTGACATTTAATTGAGTGAAGAAAATGACTAGAAACGTATGGATGAAATTATTGTTGATCAGATTATGTGGAATTAGAATATCATAAATATTAAGTGGGTTCTTGCAACTGGATCCCAAAAAATAGAATATAGTGTTGGATTAAAATGTTAGTTGTCCAGGTCATAACTCTTAAGGTAATTTGTATGCCTTGCCGATGCTCAGTTATTCAATGATCACCACGGTGGTTGGTGGACGTATAATGCTATAATTCTTAATCTTTCATCTTCAAAGATTCAAGAAATAATTCTAGTGAAATTCTTTTTATTTGCAATTTGTGTATTTAATTAATTATATGATTCCGAGTAATTAACATGAAAACATATTTTATCCAATCAATTATCAAAAAAATATTTCATCAATTATCAAAACATTATTTCATCAATTTGTTTACTGCGCGAAGCGCGGATTACTTCACTAGTATATTTATAAAGTTATTATTACTACTTTCCCTTCACATTAATTGACATAATTTAATGACTCATATTGACAACTCTACTATTTATCTCTTGCACCACCTTGCTGTGGAAGGGGTGGCACAACAGCTACTGCATTCCATTGTTCTTGACTTTTCATGTGCAACATTTAATGGCTTTATCCCTCTTTTTCTCATTTGCATCCATTTAGCTAGCAAAAAATTCTTAAGTATATCAAAAAAAAAAAATTAAAAATAATTTAAATTTTTTATTATTCATTAGAAAATATTGTAATAGATAAAATTATCTTTTCACTTATTTCTTTCAGTTATTAATTAATTATTAAAGAATTAAAGAATTCCAAAATATATAATAAGAACAAATATATGATAAATTAATACTAATAGATTTATTTTTCCTTGTGTATATGAAAAGGTCTTAATATGATAAAGAAAAATAAAAAATATAAGGACTCCTAAAATATGAAATTTTTTAAGCTTAAATCTCATATAGGAAAAATTGAAAAGGACAAAAAATACACTACATCCTAAACAAATTTCATGAAAATTGCTGATAAATTCAATATCCCACTTTTTAATCAATTTGCTAGCTCCCTCCTCCCGTCACTTTTTTTCTTTATCCAATATTTAGCTACTTTTTTATTTTCTTCACTTTTATTTTTTAACTTCTTTTACTAAAAAAAAATCTTTCTATACAGTTTTCATATATTTCTTATACCGATGCGAATCTACACATTAATTATACAATTTTTATATAATTATATTTAATTTTTTAAAAAGGAAAAAGACAAAAAAATATGCAACTCTATTAAGGAGGAGGAGGAGGGGGAGAAGGGCAAGGGGGGAGGGGGAGGAGGAGGGAAGGCGGAGGCGGAGGCGGAGGCGGCGGAGGAGGAGGAGGCGGAGGAGGAGAATGAAGAAGAGGAAGAGGAAGAGGAGGAAGAAGAAGAGGAGGATGAAGAAGAGGAGGAAGAGAAGGAAGAAGAAAAAAAAGAAGAATTGGAGCTAAAAGAACTAAGAAAAAGAGCAACACTAATAATATGTATTCTATATATACTAAATAGAAAAAAAGTCTTATCAAGATCTTGTCAAGTGACATTACGGAATTATTACATGTGCTAGTTTTTAGGACAATTAGCAAATTGAGTTACTAATTAGTTATTAGTTATTTTGTTCAATTTAAGACTTTAAAATAATAAAATATTAATAATTTTTATGAAAATATTTTATTTTAAATTTGCTAAAATCACTCCATCAAATAATTAATTCTTATTATTTAATTTCTTCATATTTTTATAATTTAAAATCCAACCATTCATGTTTAGAAAGTTACACCATTTAATGATAAATAATTGCACTAACAATATTTTGTTAGAGTCATTAATCCATCCTCGTCAATTAACGGCTAGGAATTAGGAAAAAAATTATTTACAAATTTTATAATTTATCATATTTTAAAGTACTGAATTATTTAAATTATTTGAGTCATTATTAGATTTTAAATCTTAGTTTTAAAGTTAATTGATATAAGAATGCGAACGTGGGCAACGGGGACAGAAATAGAAGTTAGGCAAAAATGCGGAATGAAAAGTTAAGATAAAGACTTAGTTAATTTGCTTATTTATCAAATCAATATCTTCTATATATATTATAAAGCAGAAGCAGCAGCAACGACAGCGGCGGCAACAACTGTTGTTGTTGTTGCTGCATGTAGTAGTAGCAATCTTAATTTTTTAGAAAAACTTAGAAGTAATAATAATAAAAAGAAAAATGATAAAATTAGAAAGAAAAAGTAATTTCTTCATTTTCATTTTTTCTCAAGCATTATCACACACGTTGCATTTTGGTAGAATGGAGCATTCTACGATTTGTAAGGTAAAAATTGTAGTTATAAAAATATAAAGCTATTATTAGTTTATAGATACAAGTACAGTCCATCAAAAATTATTTTTTTTGAAACACTTTTTTATAGTTCTAGATTAAAATTATAAGAGGATACAATTTAATTTTAAAGAGAAAATTTATTTTTAAAATTACTTTTTAGATAAAGTTAGCTAAAAACTGCTTATTTGAATGATGTTAAATTTTAAATTTCGAATTTGAATTGTCAGTTACAGATTCTTCTACAATTTGAATTGAATACTAACTTCATACTAGATAAAGCTGAATTTCAAATAATTCTTTCCTATATAATCTGATTTTTTAATCAAACCTTTAATTTTGTTCTCTAAATTCTTTACTTATTCTTTAATTCTTGAATCGTATTTGTGTATTGATTATACAATATATATGGATGGTCGTAATTATACTCTTATATTTGTGCATAAATTTTTGCTGCTCAAAGCTTAACTTTAGATTGTTTGATTATAATTTGTTAATAGTTTGTGTATTTTATATTACAGAGTTAATCTGTTCTAAATTAATAGTTTGTGTATTTGAAAACAATAATACTTTAAAAGAAAAATAAAAGATTTTTATTAACTTAAATCTAACAACCATAGTTGAATAGTCCTAAATAAACTCTAACTACTTCATAATAATAATAATAATCTATTAATAAATAATAATAGAACTTATAATATTATGTTTAGGATATTATATTTAACAAAAAACTATTTCTTCAATCTGAACAATAAACACGTTATCATAATCAGATCCCTCTCAATATAATAAAATATATTTAAATATTAAATAAAACATAATAATATAGTAATAACAATAATAAACAATAATAATTATACTAGTAATAGTAGAAGACATGTAATATTACTTTGTAAAGTTAGAAAAAAAGTGTTGCTGTAGTAGTAGTAGTTTTATAATAATAATAATAATAATAATAATAATAATAATAATAATAATAGGTCATTGAAGAGAAAATATTATTATTATTATTATTATTATTATTATTATTTTAAAAAAATATCTGAATGTGAAAAATATTCAGTTTTTAGATTAAAAAAAAAACATATTTTCATTAGTTTAAAACTAGGAAATTATGAGTAGAGAGTTGTAAATACATAAATATATACCTTTTAAATGCTATAAAACATATTTATATATTAAACATAAAATAATAATTTTAAAAATTATTACTATTATCTGATTGATTTCAAATATTTATCTCAAGTCAAATGTATAGATAAGATAACTATGAATTACATTTGAAAAAAAGAAAGGATAAGGAAGAACAACAAATAAATTTTCTTTTAACAAATTAATATGATAATATTTGAATTGGAATTGGAATGGGATTCTAGCTTTTTAGGCTCTCTTATATATACTCTTGTATATATCATTAGCTTTATTCATGAATTTATTTGCTGCAGTTTTTAATTCTTCATTTTTTAAAAATTATTTTTTATTTAACATTTTTTTATATGCCGGAAGAATATGTCATTTTCATCTTCATCTTCCTCAATTGATGTTCAAGGTACACCACTTTAATCCATCTGTTTTTCCTTAAATTTGTAAAAGTCAATCTTTTGCTATTTTTGAACAATGTATATACATGCATTATATGTTTTATTATGTATTAAGCTATCTGGAAATTACAATGTATGGGTGATCATAGTGTCAACACAAATAATATTTTGTATAATAAGTGTATATCGTACTTTTAACTATTTATACATTTTAAATTCATGGATCTTGATCATTTCAAGCTACAAAACAAACATGTTTTTGGTTTTACAAAATAGTACTGTTGATTTTTTAATTTTTGGGGTTTGATAAATATTATTTTCACAAAAGTACTATCATTTATATATAATATTTCCTATTTACCAAAAAAAATGTAATCAAGATTTTTTGTATCATTATTTTTATTTTTTATCATTGAATTTATTAATGATTTTATGGGTGTGTTCAGTATGGAGAAATATAATTTTTATGAAAAGTATTTTTTAAGAAAACTAATTGTTTTGTTTCTTACTTATTTTTTTTATTCACGACGCAAATAATATTTTTTTCTAAAAGCATATATGTATTCTAATACTAAAAAATAAAAATTAATAGTGACAAAGAAAAGAATATGATCGGAGTTAATTGAGATAGGTGGGGATAAAGGGGGTGGTCTAGGTGGGTATTGTGGGGGGGGGGGATAGAGGGTGAATGTAGGTTTAGTTGGGATGGGGTAGAAAAACAATTCTTAAAAAATATAAAATAAAGGGTTTAAACTTTTTTGGGGGTTAGAAAAAACATTTTAAAAAAATTATCGGGGTGGATGTGTGTGTGTGTGGGGGGGGGGGGGTGATGTTTAAAAAAAGCTTTCTTTTTTTTAAAAAATAAAATAAAATATTTTTTAGCTGTTAGGGGAGCCGCGAGAGTGAGTTGGGGGTAGGAGATTGGGTAGGGTAAGAAATAAAAGTTAAAAGTTAAAATTAAAAAAATGGGTTGGGGTTGGGGTTGGGAGGTGAGGGAGATGAATGATTTTGAGAGTGGTATGAGTGATTTTAATCAAATTTATTTAGAAGATATAACATACATATAACTAAAATACTTTAAAATATTAATGATAAAATCAAACAATGAAAAAGTTATGAACAACTAAACTTTGTTTGAAAATTTTTAAAAATAATAAATTGTATGTGCTTTGTTTATTAAATTGAGAGTAGTGAAATTTAAATTTTGAAATTAGAGGTTCTGTAATTGACACAATTAATTATTTCTGAAACGAAATTGAAAGATAAAATCTTTTTATAAAAAAGTGTAGTTAGTTATTGAAGTTGATCTCTCTCTCTCTATATATATATAGAGAGAGAGAGAGGAGATTCTTAGACAATCCTATGTGGCATGTCTTCGAGGCCTCCATTCCCATTTTTTTCTTCTTTTTTAAAATTTTTTTCTCTTTTTTTATTATTTAATTAATTTAAATAAGTATAGTAAAATTTTGTCATAATTATATTTAACACATCTAATTATATCTCATGGGTTACAAAAAATTCTTCAAGCTTTTACATTTCCTACTTAAATAATATGTCTTCTCACCTCCCTTCTATTTAATTTTTATAGTCTAACCATTCTATAAATAACAATCTAATATGAATTTAATGGATACTCATTTTTATTTTCTTCAAATCTTAAGAAATAAAATTGTTGTGCTGAGATTAATGGTGAAAGCAATTGCACTTTTTCATACATATGCTCATATAATCGTTTTCAGCATCAAGAAAATAGCTATAGTTTCAAGAAAAAATTGTAAGTTTCATTCATCATATTGAAGACTTTTTGCAATGTCCGAAACATTGTAAATATCTTTTGATTCTAAAAGTCATATTCCAAATCAACACATTGAAAGTTATAGATTCCACTCTCAAGAAGTTGTTTTCCTTCTCTCTCTTTTTTCCAGCATCTTCGATTTAATTTAATTTAGTGTAATAATCCAATTGTTAGAACGTTAAAGTTCTTTATTTTTTCTTTTGTATGTGTTTCTTGTAACTTATGATTCTTAAAATATCAGGAATATTCATTATTAAGGAGCGTATTTATTATTTTTCTCATTTTTTTTCTCTTATCAATGTGGCTTGGAATATCTTCTTAATCAAGCATAATATTTATTTTTCTCTTTTTTTTTTTAATTTATTGCTATATTATTGTAATAAAAATCATAACTATCTGCCAACATTTGCTTTCCCTCCCTAATATTTATTTATTAAATGTATTTTAATAATTTATTTATGTATTCTTTAATAGATCGAATTTTATCTGTCCCCTATGAGTTTTTCACTTGTTAGAGGCAAATGATTTTGCTAAGTGAACTTTGTTAATTTTTATTAGTTTGAACTTTTTTTCTTTCATATATAATTTCTTACTCTTTGTTCTTTTGTCCAAACTCTATATTTGAAACATAGTATAGAAATAATAAAAAAAAAAAATTGTGACACTTTTCTTGATCAAAAAACATCATTATCTTTTTTTCTTCACCTTTTTAATTACTTTGAATGCTTTCTTTCAGAAAAAAATTAAATGTAATAGTCATAATGAATGAAATCGTATCGAAAATAATTTTACAATTACAATCTGGTATGACTGAATAAAACAACTGTAATAACATGTGTTTTTTTCTCATTTGTATCTTTTTACATCTTTTGAAATGAAAATTCAATAGTTGCAATGTGTCATGAATAAGTGTTGTCCTATCATAGTCATTGTGTTTTTCTTTATTTTTTTTTTTGTGCACGCTTTATTATGTAAAGTATAAATGCAATGTTACTATAACTCTCTTAGGTTTTAATGACCAACCTCTCTTTCTAATATCGCAACACCGCATTTACTTTTGCTTCTATATCTTACATCTCCCTTGACCACGTAATTCATGCATGAAGCTACTTCATGTTAATTAGTGAAAATATCAAACTTAAATATAAAGTACGATAAAATTTGATGGAGTGAAATGAAAAATAGGAGAAAGATAAATAAATATGACAAGAATGCACCTTAGAAAGAGAAAACAAAAGAAAATTAAATATAGAAAAGAAAGGGACTTTAAGAAACAAGAAATAAATAATGCTAATAAGCATGAGAAAAATGAAACTTACAAAAGAGAAAAATAAGAAAAAAAGGCAAAAAAAAATAAATTCTAGAAACAGAAATAAATATTTCGTAGTAAAAAATGAGTATATTTAATTTTATGCATAATCTATCATATCAATAGATACGACATAAATTTATAAATATTTAAATTGAAGTGTGAACTATTAAACAAAAGAAGAAAAAATGGTGGGTAAGAAAAAATGGTGGGAATAACTAAAAGAAGAAAATAATAAAAATAAAATATTATTTTATTATATAATAAATAATTAGTGATTATTAAATGACTAAATTAATGATAATGACCTTTGCTTATCTAAATAGAAAAACTGGCAGATAAAATTTCTGTGTGTCACCCCAAATTTTTTAGCACTAGCTATATATATATCATTGGTTTTTGAAAATATGATATTAAAAATGAAGAGTTGAAATTGTTCTTCCTATCATATCGTGAGGCAATTTTCAAACATACAGTCTAAGATAATAGTTTGCATATTTTTATATTTTATTGATTTTTGGGAATGAGATTACTGAAAATGAAGAGAATGAAGAGTTAAAGTTGTTCTTCCTATCATATAATGAGGTAATTTCCAAAGATATTATCTTAGATAAATCTATTAAGCATAAACTTTTTATTTGACGAACATTTAAATTTATCGTTAGAATAAAATTTTTTTTGTATATCAAGTGTTTTATGTTCTTTCATTATACATTTTATATTACTTTTTTTTTTCTTAAAAGCTTCTCATATATCGCTTTTCGAAATTGCAATAACCTCATTTACGAAATGAGGTTAATCTTTTTATATGTAAATATTTTAAAAAGGTTAATCAAATATAATTTGAATGAAAATTTAGATAATAATATATGTTGCATATGAAATTAAAATTTTTATAATTTCACAAGTACGTTCTAATAAAAATACAATTACTATAAAATCAATTATTAATACATTTTTCATGACAGCGCGAAGCGCGGTACGATTCACTAGTAAACAATATAAGAAAGCAAAACATGAAACATAAAAGTTTTTTACAATTACATATTATTTTTGCTCATATAAGATTTAATTGGAGAGGAGGGGGGGGGGGGAGTAATTAAGAATGTATCTCTTTAAATTATGAACAATATTCTTAGAAAATTATCAAACATAAAAGTTGTTTTTATAATTATATGATTGTTTTTCATATAGATTTGATTAGATGTGGGGGAAGGATGAAAGGGAGGGGGCGGGGTATTGGGGAGGTTAGATTTTTTATTTTTTTTTTAGTATTTCATAATTGAGATATAATATGATAATTGATTTTTTTTTTTATAAGATCGTTATTAAATGTTTAAGGTAAATATGATTTATCGAGGTATTCGATATCAAAAATTTCATCTGCTCATTGCGTAGGTACGTATACTGGTTACTTTAAAATGGAGGGAGTATATATATAGGAAAAACACAGACTAGATGATGTGGGTGGCACCGCTATGGAACCTCCATTCATATTTGTCTTTTTTTCTTTTTCTTTTTATGAGTTTTTATCTTAATGTTTTTTTACAAAAAATTTTAAGATATACATGAGGTTAATCACAATAAGTTTATTGTCTCCAACAACTGCAAATTGAATAACAACGGGTCATTAATAATATGCTTAGTTTATCATACTATTCCTATTAAATGATGTTTACAATTTAATTTGAAGAAAAAGTAGGTAAAACATGAAAAAAAAAATTGTCTTGTCTTGATTAATGAAAAAAGATAAATAAAATGAAAAATCAAATTAAAAAATTTAGGACGGGTAATTTGGGACGGGGAGAGTAGTAAATAACCACACTGAAGAGTCATAAAATGACATGCATCCAATCGATTCCTTTTCGTTTTTAGGGTGAGAAGATCAAGTGATCTGTTAATGACTATTCAACTTCTAATTTCTTTTATATATATATTTGGACAGAATTGCATATTATGGATACTGAGTGTTACAAAAATAAATACAACACCATAGGCGGCTTCATGTCTCTGTTGATTTTCCTGGAAGTTTAACAAGAGATGATAACTGTGGGCTGCTATATATAATCTTTTTTCCTCTAGTTACTAATTGAGAATTTTTTGGCTATGATAATCATTTTCTCTTTAAAGTAATATCTTGGTTCTATTTAACTATGAGGCATTACGATAACAATAATGTGGCAAAAACTGTAAGAAAAAATTATTTTTTCTTGAGATGTATTATTGAAGTTTATTAGTACGTCTCATTTGACAATAGTCACTGCTAAAAAAATCGCAAAAATCGACCATTCAATGTGGTCAGAAAAAGCCGCCCACATGTGGTCGGTTTTTTAATTATTTTTTTTTAAAAAATATTTTTATAAAAATCGATCACATGTGATCGCTTTTATATTTTAAAATATCAAAATAATCATTTCAATAATTTTTATATTAATTATTATTTCTTTTAGAAATAAAAATTAAAAAAAACGATCACTTATGGTCGGTTTTCTTTAAAAAATTATAATTAAAAAATATTTTTAAAAATCGACCATATGTGGTCGGTTTTATAAATTATTTTTTTTAAAAAAACGATCACTTGTAGTCGGTTTTTTAATTTTTTTTTGAAAAAAATATATATTTTAAAAATTACACCACATGCGATCAGTTTTTAACGAAAAAATAAATTAAAAAACTAATTTTAATAAACCGACCACAGATGGTCGGTTTTTAAATAAAATAAAAAGAAAGTAATTTTTAAAAATCGACCACATGTGGTCGGTTTTTAATTAAAATAAAAATAAATTTTTAAAACCGACCATTTGTGGTCGGTTTTGAAATTGAAAAAAAGAAAAAAAAGAAATGATTATTTTTTAAAAATAATTATATAATCTAATATTTACTTTATGTAATCTAATTATTATTAGTAGTAAAGATAATATATTAGATTATATATATATTCTAATATATTTAATTTATCAAAAAATAATCTAATATATTATTTTTTAAAATTATATTGATTACACGTAGTCAATAACCAATATAATAATAATAAAAATCAATAAATCTTAGATTTTATGAAAAAACTTACACTAAACAATATATCAAATAAAATATACAAGTTACGTTAAACGTAATCTTTTTCTTTTACTTATGTTTCAATATATAAAATAAATATTTTCCTTTATATATACGTTAAATGACATTAAACATGCATAATCTTTGTATAATGAATATGTGTATATGTATATATATATATATATATATATATCATACTGTTGAGATAGATAACTGAAAAATGATGTTTATAGTACGTATTTGAAAGCTGAAAACTGATGTTTATATAGTACGTATTTGAAAGCTGATGTTTAATGTAATATATAACTGATAATTCACCAGAATATAATGAACGTGTTATATTATAAGGTAATATACTTGTGGATGTGATGTACGTAATATGTAGTTAAAATTAAAGCTAATGAAATATATCCAGTTATATATTGGATATACTGATATCATGCGATCGATCAAGGTGATATATAGTATACTGTTGAAGTTATAATAACATAAGATAAACTAACCGATGTATATCATGGGGTAGTAAAATGGTGTATGTGATCGATAATTTACCATTTTTTACTATTTATCAATTCAAATATAATATTTTATTATTTCTTGTAAACATGCACATTCACAATTATTATACAAAATACATTATCTATTATGATTGAAATAATGGGCATGTTTTAAATTTGTGTATTTTCTAACTCAATTGTGCCAATTCATAACAATTTTAAATTAAGTTTACCCGATTTATTACAATTCTAGCCAAATTGTATCTAATTAGACTCAATTTATTTACCTTTTAACCCAATTTTATTCAAGTTCTTACAATTTTAGTCTATTTTATTCAATTCATTACAACTGTAGCCAATTTATTACAATCATAGTCAATTTGTGATTTAATTTTTAAATTTTAGTCAAATCCTAATTAAATTCTCAACCTCTAGATCTCAACCGTCGATCAAAAACTAATCTGACGGCTGAGATCAAAGGAGCCTGTTCTTTCCTCTTGAATAAAAAATTCCCCAAACCTAACCCTAATCTCCCATTTCTTCTACCTTCTCCCTCTCTCTATACTTCTCTCTCTCTAAGACCTCTTTACCATTAATGGCAGCGACGCTGCTGCTCAATCGTCGCCACCATCATCTCCATGCAACCATCAAATGACGACCAACCAAATAGTTCACGCGTCGTTGCCCATCGAGGGCTCTTCGTCTTCAGCGCCGCCAGCCTCCGCACCGGATGAACCAGCCTCCGCTCCACCACTGATGGACGAATCTCCTCTCGCCAGCCACCTCCGGCGCCTCCCACACCTGGTGGCTATAAATGGTAAGACATATCTCAATCCTCACTAATGCATTATTTTTCTATTGAAGTATGCTTAATAAAGTGATTACTCTTTAGCTTTTCTTGTCTTGTTATTTTGTGCAGAAATTAAAGTCAATATACTAAATCTCCTTTCTTGAATCATGTCATTCACACTATTTTTATCATCTGTCTGGCCAGTCAAATTATGTTATTAAAATAGGACTAAATTGTGGCCTATTGTATATATCTTAATTAAGGAATTATGGACAATTTTTGTGTAAGTAAAAACACTACATAGTGGATCATTTTAAACAAAGTTTTTCCTAAATGATCTGAATTATAATATTGAATGTATTTATCGATGTGATATAGGAAAATGATCATTTATCTTAATGGAAACACACGTGATAATGAAAGTGGACATATTTCAGTTTACTTGGCCATTTCAGGAACAAGTTCTCTGCCTGCTGGTTGGGAGGTCAATGCTATATTTACCTTTTTTATGTTCAATCAACTTTGTGGCAATTATCTTTCAGTCTAAGGTACATTATTAGTGTGTTAAACATCTTATTTTCTTAGAATATTTCTTTTTCCTCTAGTGCATCTCATCTCAATTGAATTTACTAAAGTGTGGTCACTTGAGTATTCAATTAGTGACTTGAAAATATTTTAAGTTTGGGTACTTGAAATGTGAACTTGTCAATTAAATTTACTAAAGTGTGGTCACTTGAGCAGTGAATTAGTGACTCAAAAATGTTTAAGCTTAGGTAGTTGAAAGGTGAATTTGTGTTTTGAATTTACTAAAGTGAATTAGTGAGTCAAAAATGTTTAGGTGTAGTTACTCGAAAGATGGACTTGTGTTTTGAATATAGTTAAGTGTGGTCACTAGAGAAGTGAGTTACTGTGTCGAAAATGTTTAAGTGTAGGTACTTCAAATGTGGACTTGTGTTTTGAATATAGTTAAGTGTGGTCACTAGAGAAGTGAGTTAGTGAGTCGAAAATGTTTAATTGTAGGTACTTGAAATATGGATTTGTGTTTTGAATTTAGTTAAGTATAGTCACTTGAGAAGTGAGTTAGTGAGTCGAAAATGTGTAAGTGTAGGTATTTGAAATGTGTACTTATGTTTTGAATATAGTTAAGTGTGATCACTTGCGAAGTGCATTAGTGAGTTGAATATATTTAAGTGTAGTTACTTGAAAGTTGAACTTATGTTTTGAATATAGTTAAGTGAGGTCACTTGAGAAGTGAGTTAGCGACTTCAAATATTTAAGTGTAGATACTTGAAATGTGAACTTGTGTCTTGAATTTAGTTAAGTGTGGTCACTTGAGAAGTGCATTAGTGAGTCGAAAATGTTTAAGTGTAGTTATTTGAAAGGTGGACTTGTGTTTTGAATTTAGTTAAGTGTGGTCACTTGAGAAGTGCACTAGTGAGTCGAAAATATTTAAGTGTAGTTATTTGAAAGGTGGACTTGTGTTTTGAATATAGTTAAGTGTGGTCACTTGAGAAGTGAGTTAGTGACTTCAAAATGTTTTAAAGTGTAGGTACTTGAAATGTGAGCTTTTCATTTTGAATTTAGTATAGTTTGGTAACTGCTGAAGTGACTTAGTGACTTGAAAATGTTTAGGTATAGGTACTTGAAATGTGAACTTTTCATTTTGAATTTAGTTTAGTTTGGTAACTTGTGAAGTGACTTGAAAATGTTTAGGTGTAGGTACTTGAAATGTGAACTTTCCATTTTAAATTTAGTTTAGTTTGATAACTTGTGAAGTGAATTAATGACTTGAAATGTTTAGGTGTAGGTACTTGAAATGTGAACTTTTCATTTTGAATTTAGTTTAGGTTGGTAACTTGGGAATGTTTAGGTACTTGAATTATGGATTAGTGACTTTTGTTTTGAATTTAGGTACTTGAAATGTGAACTTGCGTTTTGATTTTAGTAAAGTGCGGTCACTTGATAAGTGAATTAGTTACTTCAAAATGTTTAAGTGTAGGTACTTGAAACGTGAACTTTTCATTTTAAATTAAGTTTAGTTTGGTAACTTGTGAAGTGAATTAGTGACTTGAAAATATTTAGGGTGTAGGTATTTGAAATATGAACTTTGTGACTTTAACTAATTACTTGAATGTGATTCATTGTGTAGATGAAACCTGATTATAGTTGGATATATCAACGAAATATTGATAATAGAATGGGTGAGGCTGAGAATGAAGATGCGGATGGTGAGTTGTAGTTTTTAGTCTTTTGTATGTTTTATAGTTTGGATTTAGAACCTCTGATAAATTTTGTAAATAATTTGATTTTTAATGTTTGTATTCTTATGGTGTTTGGTTGATTGTATATTAAATGATTGGTGTGCTGTATTGTAAATAATTTGATTTGATTTTTAATGTTTGAAGATGATTATTGGACTGTATTGTAAATAATTTAATTTTTAATGTTTGTATTTTGGAATTTTTCAATATATATTTTTAAAATTATCAAAAAAATCAACCACATGTGGTCGATTTTTTTAATTTTAATTAAATAATAATAAATTTTAAAAATATATTTTTTTTTTATGAAAAATTCGAGTGAGATATTTCTTAAAATTTGTTTCAATATCTTTTAATGATTTACTTTTTTTGTAAGCTATATTCATTAATTTGTTTATTATTTTATCCTGTAGTAATTGCAGTGTTACAAATTTCTGTATAATAATTTATCCTAACTGTACTGTAATGTATATCTAATTCTAGATTTTCAATGTTATTTATTATCTTGTGTTGTTCTTCTCGTAGTGAGTTTTTTAAATTATATAAACTATCACATGTACTTTTTTCTAAATTTTCTAAGATTTTTTCTATCCATATTAATTTTTCTTTTAGATTTTCCATTATTTTCCTAATTCGGTTTCTATAATTAATTTCATTATTTAGATTTTATTGATTTTCTCTAGTTTTTCTAATATATTCTAACATCTCTTAATCTGTATAATATCCTTCTGGGTAAATTTCTTCGTATAACTGTTTTAGCCAATTTATGGTTTTAATTTCATAGTCTATTACTTTTTCTAATATTATTTTCTTAATATCTATAATTTCTATATCTTTAAGTATATATAAGATTAAAACTTTAAGATAATCTAGATGATCTATCTTTTAAAATTGGTTTTATTATAATATTTTGTGGTTGTTTATTTTAGTCTTAGTAGTTCTTGCATATTTTTATTAAGAAATTCTATGTATTTTACTTCTATTTAAAAAAAATTATTTAAAATGTGTTATCATGTTTTCTGTAGTGTTTTACC
Organism: Capsicum annuum; assembly: GCF_002878395.1. Taxonomy (NCBI): domain Eukaryota; kingdom Viridiplantae; phylum Streptophyta; class Magnoliopsida; order Solanales; family Solanaceae; genus Capsicum; species Capsicum annuum. Next base: position 126,939,489 of record NC_061115.1, on the reverse strand, counting down.
ATGATATCTTTACTTTCATAATTTCTTTTTTTGGTGTGTTTTTTCTTGATTCGAAGATCTATCGAAAATAAGCTCTCTACCTCTCAAGATGAGTAAGTAAACGCTACCTTCCCCATGTTATTTTAGGTTCATGTGTTAGTTATGGAATCTCCAACTAAAATGAATAATTACTGCATATCAATGTTCATGTTCTTTTATCTTCTTCTATAGCAGTTGTATTTCCTCAAATTTTTCATTCATTGTTGCTACAATATTTCAGTCTTACAATTTTGATCTTATGCCTAAAAGTGTAATTTTGATTATTTTTTTTTTTGTTGGTTTTGCCATCTCTTTGTGTGACAGAGTATTAGTTTTTTTTCTTTTCTTTTTTTTTCACGGTAGAGTATTAGTTGTTTAAATATATTATCCTATATTTGTTTTCAATTATTTTGTGTGAAATTGTGATTGAATTATGTACATAAAGTGATCTATTCTTTGAAGCATTGGCATAAGTTATTAATTCTTGACAGAGAAGCTGAAGGAAGAAATCAGATCATGAAGATCATTTTGAGAGTATATTCATTCGGCTTGAATATTTTATACATATAGCTTCTAGTGTTGGGTTCGAAATCGAGAGGGCGTCATGCGGAAGATTAAAGTTTGCAAACCATAAGACAGTAATTCAGATGACAAAGAAAAATATACTATAAACATATATATATATATATATTAATATGATTTGGTCAAACGACCTACATATTAAAATAATATTAAAAAAAAACTTAAAACCTATTAGGAGAAATCTCTCTCTAAACAAGACTCTTTGATGACTATATTGTGGATGTTATTATGTTATGGTCTGAGAATAGAATGTCTTTTATTTATAGAGTTTCAAAATCTTTCCTTTTAAAAAGAGGTTTGTCAAATATGAAAAAGTTTTATATTTTACTTTCAGTAAAAGTAAAAGTAATTATGGTATTACTTTTATTTTCCTTCTAACAAAAATAAAACTTAAATTTGTAAAAAAATAGGGCAAAAACTCTGACAAATCTCCCCCTTTTTGCTTGACTTTCTTCACTTGATCCGCCTTCTTCACATATTTGATCTTTGTTCTTCATATACTCTTCATCACTGCTACTTGGCATGCTTAAAAACGAAGCTTTTGGGTTAAAAATATATAAGTCGTTTCGAGTTAAAAAATTATGAGCCCTTTACATGGTTAAAAATGAGCTTTATTTTCAAATATGTAACAGCAGGATTATTGAAATATGATTGACAATTGTCTCCACATGTAGTTACATAAAATCGTCATTATCGCCAAATTGGTTGCATCTTGATTTGAAACTGGTTTGAACCTATTTAATCTTGTTTCACCAAACTTTTGGACCTTTGAACAGTAAGCTCTAATACCATTTGTTGGGTTCGAAATCGAGAGGGCATCATGCGGAAGCTTAAATTTTGCAAACCATAGGACGGTAATTTAGATGACAAAGAAAAATATACTATAAACATATATATATTAATATGATTTGGTCAAACGACCTACATGTTAAAATAATATTTAAAAAAAAGTTAAAACCTATTAGGAGAAATTTCTCTCTAAACAACTCTTTGATGTCTACAATATAGATGCTATTGTATTATGATATGAGAATAGAGGGTCTTCTATTTATAGAGTTTCAAAATTTTTCCTCTTAAAAAGAGATTTGTCAAATATGAAAAGTTTTATATTTTCCTTTCAGAAAAAATAAAAATAATTATGATATTACTTTTATTTTTCTTCTAACAAAAACAAAAAACTTAAATTTGATAAGAAAATCAGGGCAAAAACTCTGATATGTAGTAGCTTAAATTTAAGTGATTTGTAATGTTTAAATTAAAATATTGTTTGATGTGCAACTATTATTTACTTCTGAATTATTTGGACATGAAATTGTACAACATAAAATATTTTAATTTTTATAGTTTCAGGTGATAAGTGGATTTTTTACCTTTTTATTTTCTTAATTTTTAGATTAAAATCATATTTAAGTCCATCAAGATTTCAATATTCTCTTTATTTCAGCAATGTTAATTAATTAATACTCGATGAATAGATTTGGTAATATAAAAAATTTGTCAGTAGCTACCACTTGGCAATGTAAAGAATTTTAAGCATAATAAACTAAAGTAAAAAGACACGAAAAAAAGGCGTTCTCGGGACAAAATTACATTTTCTTTTTGTAAAAGAAGAAATGTCAAAGAGGCTAAGATTTAAATAAGACATTCAACACCAACCACGATTGGTTAGTTTGTCTCTTTAAATGGTTGTTTGGTGTGAGGTATAAGTTATAATAGTCTTGAAATATACTGTGAGATTACTTTATTTCATGTTTGATTGATGAGATAAGTTAGTCAAGGAATTACTTATACATTCATTTGTGCCTCAGTGATGAGATAAGTTATCCCATACATATAGTGGAATAATTAATTCTGAAATAATTAATTTCGAAATTAATTATCCGGGATAATTTATTCCCAACCAAACGACCCCTAAGTGTTATAGGAGGTCCATATTTTATAAACTTGTAATATTATGTAAAGTAGTCATTTACTTATCAATAATTTGCCTCCGGTGTTTCTAAATTCTACCAAAATTACAACATTAAAATGTTGTTATTGACTTTATACTTGACGAGCTTTCAATTGCAAATTAAAACCACAAGACCCATTTGCAATTTTTTTACAAATGAAATTCTTATATTAATCTTAGTTCTTTTTTTTTTTTATTGTATGTCTTAAATTATTTATTTTGGTAAATTAATGTTTTATTCATTATACATTCACTCAAATTTATCAAGTGGTATATTTTGTCGCGTGATATGTAGATCAGTTGTCTAGTTTATGCATATACCATAGATGTTGAATTTCCATAAGATGTTGTAGTCATACTCTTTTTTTGATTTTATAAATGTTCTTGATGAAAATTTTGATCCCATCATGACAACAACTAGTACTCACATATAACGTATGGATGTTGGTTTCAACTCACTTTCTTTAATATGTACAATGAATCTCTGTTCGCCAAGTGCATATCAGTTTCATCACATCATCATGGAATGCGAAAAAAACTCTTGGATTTGTTCTAATTACTATTTTTCCCTCTTTCTCATTAGGAACAAAAAGAAAAAAGATGTAGTGGAGCTCTAATTTAGCCATCCAACAACTCAATAAAGATTCTCTTTAGCAATTACTTGACGCGGTACATTCATCTATCAAGAAGATTTTAATATCGAAAAATTATCAAAAGTATCTAACATAAAAAAAAAAGGTCTAAAGTTTTCTAAAATTATTATCCTCATACACTTGAATCTTTAACCTTTTAAGTTGATGATTATGGACTATAATTTATTTCATTAACAATGGAACATGGACCATTTCATACAGATTCAATTATTTTATTGAAGACCTATCATCTCCACCGATATAATTATTTGATAATTTTGTCCACCAAACTAGATTTTAGACACAACACAAAATCATATGACATTTTTTCGTTTTTACATATTGGGAACGAAACCTTACTCTCGAATAATTTTCGCTTCCATATAAGATGTATAAATAACATAAATACCAACCCTTTTGGAAGTAATTACACTCTCTCTCACTTTTTTAATTACTTTACTTTCTCTCTATTAATATGCATAATATAGCCGACATATACATAGTATTATGTGTATATGTTGGGATTTTTGTAATATGTTTAGGGAGTTGGATTTTTTGTAATATTGAAAACATAGGTTGTGTATTTGTGTAATTTTTAGATATAAGATCATGACTCTCACTTCTTACAAGGACTTATTTATTTTAGGGGAAGTTTTAAAAATAGCAACTGTTTGACACAAAATTACCTTTCATAGCCCCACTTTATAATATTATCATTTATAGTCGATGTATTCGATTCACTCATTATATTCAGTTTTACTCAATAATTTGCATTCATACAAACTATAAATACATTAATCCCATTTTATATTTTATATTTTTTGTACTTTTGAAAAATACGACTGCATCGAATACAAGCCATGAATAATGACGCAAACATCATAACAGTGCCTTGTATTTATATTTACCATCATTTTTTTATTTTTATTCTTTTCTCTTTTTTGATTTTTTTTAAATTTTTATTTTTTTATTTTCTTTTTCGATTTTTTCTTTCATTTTTTTAAAATATTTTTTTTCGTCTTTTTTCTTCTTTTGTTATATATTTTTGTTTTATTCCTTTTTTTTTGTTTCTTTCTTTTTCTTTTTTTTTCTATCTCTATCTTCTATTTTTCTTTCTTTTTTTTATTCTTTTTATTTTTTTTTAATCTTTTTGGTTTTCTTTTTTGTACCTTTCTTTTGTTTTTTCTATCGTATATTTTTTGTTTCAGAAAATATGGCTACTCGAGTACAAGTCACAAATAATAACAAAAATATCATAATTGCTTATCATATTTGTATTCATATCATCATTTATATTTTTGTATTCATTGATACAATTATATTTGTATTTATATTTTATAATTCGGACTTTTTTTGTATATATAAATATTATTTGTATTTGTATTTTATAGTTCACACTTATATTTGTATGTTATAGTTCGCATTTGTATTTGTATTTTATAGTTCGCACTTGTATTTGTATGTTATAGTTCGCACTTGTATTTGTATGTTATAGTTCACATTTATATTTGTATTTATGGTTCGCACTTATATTTGTATTTGATAGTTCGCACTTGTATTTATATGTTATAGTTCGCATTTTTATTTGTATTTTATAGTTTGTATTTTTATTTGTATTTTATAGTTCGCACTTGTATTTGTGTTTACTAGTTCGAACCATTATTTATATTTTATACAATTCACACTTGTATTTTAAAGAATTATTTTGTATTTGTATTTTATAATTGACTAGACATTGTATTTATATTTCATGGTTTCATTTTATTTATATTTATGTATTATTTTTATTGATACACTTTTATTTTTAAAGAACTATTTTGTATTTATAGCTGTAAGTTGACCGCATATTGTATTGTTATTTGTAATTTATTTTATTTTATTTATTTGTATTTGAATTTGTAGTAGACAAGATCATTTGTATTTTTTAAACAATTGTAAATTTTTTTTTTTCTACGAATACTTGTATTTATAAAATGATAAATTATAAAAATACAAACAAGTTGAACAATACACATACAAAATGATACTTGCTTATATACAAATACAAATGATAAATTTGAAGTACAAAAACTAACGATACATTATTTGCATTGAATAATACATTGCATATTTATATATTTAAGATCCAAAAAAAAAAATTAATTCAAATACTTTTTTTGTATACAAATGATAAATTGTACATAGTCACGGTTAAACTATTCAACTATAAATAATAAATTTATTTAAAATATACAGTATGATACAAATAAATATAAAATATAAAATATAAAATATAAAATATAAAATATAAAATACAACAACAAAAAAATGAGAGAAAAAAATAAAAAAGAAAAAAAGGAGAAAAAAATGAAAAGAAAAAAGAAAAGGAAAAATAGAAAAGGAAAAAACGAAAAAGAAAAAAAATGAAAAAAGAAAGAGAAAATGAAACAATGGAAAAGAAAAAATGATGAAAAAAGGAAGAAAAAAAAGAGTAATGGAAAATAGAGAAAGAGAGAAAATAAATGAGAGAGACTATGAATTGTAATTAGGGATAATCAATAGGCTAGAGAGGGTTATAAATTATAATTAATTAAAAATTAAACTAAATAGAATAATTAGGAACTTATATTTACTAAGTTATGTAGTTACCTTATTTTATTTTTGATTTCCAAAAACGAAAAAAGTTAGCTATAGAATGAAAGTTTGTTAAAGTAGCACAAACAAGAAAAAGATAAAAACTAAGGATTTCATCCAGCCCCTGCGCCATGCTCTTATATATGTTATCCATTGGAGGAAGAAATTAATTAAAGAAATAATGGGAGTGTGCCTAACCTTCAAGTATGGTTATTGATGCTCAATAATACGAGGAATGCTAAGTCAAAAACAACGAATTATGGATCCCCATGTGATGTAATCAAATTAGCAAAAAGACAAAAAACCTCAAGGATAAATTGGCCAACCTTCTCCCTTCAAAAATTTCAATTGCTCTCACTTCTCAATATTTTCTTCTTGCATAGAATCAAATTCCCTCTCCCGTCCCTACCCATACCTTTCTTAGCTTACTAAAAAAAAATTCGTGAAGGCTTTTGTTATATTCCACACATCATACATAGAATATATTTCCTCCCTCCCATTTTACTCGTTTCAAATTTCCTAGTTTGTTGTCCCATTTTATTTGTCCTTTTTTACTTATAAAGACATGACAATTTTTTTTTCACATTATACCCTTAGGGTAATTGATTACTCTTTATTATTAGCATTCTTAAAAAATATTGCAAAGAGGAGTACCATTAAGAATATAAATGACGCTTTGGTATTAGCCATCCATCAATATTGAAACTAATAGTAAGACACAATTAAGAGGGCCAAAATGGTAAAGTTACATTACCAATCATCATTTTTTTAATAGTTGTGTCATCCCAATTTAGGATCGGTAAAATGGGATGGAGGGAGTATAAATATTTGTTCTCTCTATTTTTTTTTACTTAACCATTTCTTTGAAAGAAACTAAATTTAAAAAATGGTTGGAAAAAATAGCTCTGAGCACCTTCCTCCTGGATTTAGATTCCATCCTACTGATGAGGAATTAATCATGTATTATCTTCCAAATCAAGCCACCTCGAGGCCTTGTCCAGTTTCAATCATCCCCGAATTTGATGTCTATAAGTTTGATCCCTGGCAATTACCTGGTTTGAAAATCTGGAGTTGATTTTCTTGAAATATATATATATATATATATATATATATGTGTGTGTGTGTGTGTGTGTGTGTGTGTGTGTGTGTGTGTGTGTGTGTGTGTGTGTGTGTGTTGTAATGAAATGTAGAGAAAGCTGAATTTGGAGAAATGGAATAGTACTTCTTCACGCCTCGTGATAGGAAATACCTAAATGTAGTTAGGCCAAATAGAGCAGCTGTATCAGGTTATTGGAAGGCTACAGGCACAGATAAAGCCATCTATAGTGGATCAACATATGTTGGTATTAAAAAGGCTCTTGTTTTTTTACAAAGGAAGGTGCCCTAAGTGCATCAAGACTGATTGGATCATGCATGAAGATCGATTGAGTGAATCCAGGTCTCAACCAACAAGGCCAAATGGCTCTATGAGGGTTAGACTTAAATTCTTGGAATTGTTTTCTACCCTCCCTAAAAAATGTACAATTAACTACCAACTTTGTCCCTGATCTATTCCTAAATTGCTCGTAGTTGATCGAATTTTATGATAATTTGTTGCTACTTTTGTTGTTTAACTATATTGGAATTTGTCATCCCTCATATTTGTTTTTTAATAGTGTCACTACTAAAAAAAAATAATTTTTTCGACCATAAAAAATCGATCACAATTTGTGGTCACAAAAAAACCGACCACATATGGTCGGTTTTTATTCTTTTTTAAAAATAATTTTTTTTAAAAAAAACGTCCCATGTGGTCGCTTTTATATTTTAAAATTCCAAGATAATCATTTCAATAATTTTTATATTAATTATTATTTATTTTAAAAAAATAAAAAAAAGTGACCACTTGTGGTCACTTTTAGATTTTTAAAAATTGCGCCTGAAACTAATTTTAAAAAATCAACCACTTGTGGTTAGTTTAATTAAAAAAGCAAATTAAAACTATTTTTAAAAAGCGACCACATGTGGTCGTTTTTTTTTTTCAAAATTAAATTTAAAATATGTTATAAACCACAAGTGGTCGGTTTTGGAATAAAAAAAATAAGAAAGAAAATTGTTTAGAAAATCGACCACTTGTGGTCGATTTTATTTTAAAAATATAATTAAAAAGTATTTTTAAAAAACGACCACCTGTGGTTGGTTTTATTTTCAAAATTAAATTTAAAATATTTTATAAAAGCAACCACAAATGGTCAGTTTTGAAATAAAAAAAATATAAAAAATAAAATTATTTAGAAAACCGACCACTTATGGTCGGTTTTATTTAAAAAATATAAGTTAAAAGTATTTTTAAAAAGCGACCACTTGTAGTAGATTTTATTTTAAAAATTAAATTTAAAATCTTTTATAAAAGAGACCACAAGTGGCCGGTTTTGGAATTAAAAAAAAATATTTAGGAAACCGACCACTTGTGGTCGCTTTTATTTAAAAATTATAATAAAAAACTATTTTTAAAAAGCGACCACTTGTGGTCAGTTTTATTTTCAAAATTAAATTTAAAATATTTTATAAAAGTGTCCACGAGTGGTTGGTTTTGGTATTAAAAAAAAATAAAAAGGAAAATTATTTAGGATACCAACCACTTGTGGTCGCTTTTGTATTAAAAAATAAAATATTTTAAAAAGAAACCACTTGTGGTCAGTTTTGATTAAAAATAATTATATGTAAAATCAAATATATAATTTTTTGAAATTACACTGATCACACGTAGTCAATAACCAATATCAAAATAATAAAAATCAATCTTACTTAGATTTTGTTAAAAAAATTATACTAAGAAATATATCAAATAAAATAAGTAAATTACATTAATCATAATCTTTATCTTTTACTTATGTTTCAATATATAAAATAAATATTTTTCTTTGTATATACATTAAATGACGTTAAACATAATCTTTGAATAAAAAATATGTCTATATCATACAGTTGAGGTAATGATATTATGCTACTATTGCAGTTATAATGATGTAACGTAAATATATAACCGATAATTCATCAGAATGTAATGAATGTGTTCTATTATGAAGTATGTTAATGTATGTTAATCAAATTAATCAATAACTCATCAAAGTATGTATATGAAATACGTCGCATTATATTATTGGATAATATACTCGTATACGTATGTGATGTATATAGTACGTATTTAGAACTTGATATAGTCGATACTGTATATATGCGTGTGTATGTATAGGTATATATATAATATATATTATTATTATTATTATTATTATTATTATTATGTAGTGAAGGTATATTAATGACATAAGATAAACTAATCGATAATTCATCTGAGTATATGTGAAATGTGTTGTACATTATTATGGGGTAGTAAAATTGTGTATGTGATGTATATAGTATTTATTTGAAAGATGATAGCCAATTGAATATATGTATATATACGTATATCTCATGTAGTGACGTATGCAATAATCAAAAGCTAGATAACTCAATCTATATATTAAAATATTCTGAATAATACGTTGATATCATACTATTGAGGAAATAGATATACTAATTGTGTCAATGTTGACATGCGTCTATCATTGAAGTTGTAATAACGTAAGACAATTAATCGATAATTTATTTGATTAACACGTTGTATTACGAGGTATATATATATATATGTGTGTGTGTGTGTATATATATATAATATCATATTTAAAGCTAATTAACCAAAAATTTATCGTAATTTGTAAAATTCATTGATATTATTATACGATTGAGAAAATATACTACTCGTATTAATGTGATGATAAAATAACTAATTGTCTCATTTATATATATACGCATTGCATTAAATTATTTGGATATTGATATAAATATTATACAATTTATTAAAATTTTAATTTTGTAATAAAAATCGACCACAAGTGTTCATTTTTCGAATGATAATTTTAAAAAAAAAATCAATCGCTTATTTGGCAATACCCGTTAATGACCCGGCCCAACCCAATCTTAATTGTCCTTTTTCCTTTGTATATTATTATGGGGTAATAAAATCGTGTATATAATGAATATAGTACGTATTAGATGTATATAACTTATCAAAGTATGTACGAAATATGATGTATATTCACTACAACACAATTTATCTATTGCTACGAAATCTAAGCTATAAATTTTAAAATTGTAGTTATTACTTAGTAATAGCCACAAAAATTTAAATTCCGTAGCTATTTACAAATTCATACAATTTCTTAGCCTCAAAAATTAAAATGACAAAGCTAATTTCTTTTTTTTTTTATACAATTACAAATAATCATGGTAATAATTTCTTATATAGCTACAACTTTATTGCTACAATGAAATTTGGTAACTGATCATAAGTTTTTGTCACGCGATAAAAATTATTGTAGCCATAGTGGCCTTTTAGCCATAATAACTATTTGAAACAAGATATTGTAGCTATATAATTTTTTTTTTGGCTGCAGGTTAATAAAAATTGTGGCAATAGTTAAATGATATAGCCACATTTTTTTTTCTTTTAAAAAAATCGTAGCTAATTATTAATTTTTTCCACAAGTTAAAACTTATGTAGTAATAATAACCTTTTAGTCACAATAATTATTCAAAATATAATTTTATGGCTAATGTTTTTTCTTTTGCTTCATGTTAGTGATGATTGTTCCAATAGTTAAATTATATAGCCTAGATTTTATGCTATGGTAAAATTTTGTAGGTAATATTTAATATTTACCACGTGCTGAATCTTGTTGTAGCAATAGCGACCTTTTAGCCATAAAAAAGTTATTTGAAATAAATTATTGAAGTTATAAATATTTTTGCTTTGAGTACTTAAAATTCATGGCAATAGCTGACTTAATAATAACTAATTATTTTTCATGACAAAATAATTAAGACACAAATTTATTGTTGAGAATAAATTTTGAAGCTGATAATTATTTTTTATTACGAGTTCAAATTTGTTGTAGTATTACTAACGTAGAGTAATTGAATGTTAATCGTTTGATTCGATTCAATACTACATGTCTATTTGAAAATTTCAAATATAATTACAATAAATATGTGATTATATCTAACTAATTTTGATTACCTAATTATATTAAACTTAAATATAACTTTGCTAAGTTTCACTAAAGCCTAGATAAATATATATCTATATATATATATATATATATATATATATATATATTAATCTAATATGATTAGAGGTGTTAGTCGTTCGATTTTATTCAATTCTACATTTTGTAAATCTTAATTATAATTTAAATAAATACTAAATTGTATTTATTTCGATTAAATAATCATGTCAAAGTTTAGCTAAACTTCAGTAAATTTTACTCAAACTTCATCCTAACTAATTGTTTATATATTTGTCAATTCAGTACAATTAGAGGTGTTTATCATTCTACCAATTGATTCAAATTCAATTTTATAAGATCCTACATGTAAGTTTAAAATTAAATTAAAATAAACAGTTGATATATTATTCAAGATATAATATAAGTTCTCTGGCATCCAGTTTTTCATATGAGGGCTTATCTTCAGAATTTTCTTGAACTATGGAGGCAAAAGAATCTGCAGTTTTTTGTTGATCTGATAAATAGGATTGCAGTTGTTTGTATAATGGATGATTTTCAGGAATGTCTTCTAAATGAACAGAAGAGCCAATATTCAGAGTTTTTGATGAAGATGATACATCTCCATGAATTTTTGAATTGATCAAAGTTCTATTCCCTTGTTGTAAAATGGGAAAATTAGAACTTGCAGAGCTATATGCAGAATTTTGTCGGTCAAAATATGAAGGGTTTGTTCTTCCACCTCGATATGAAGAATGTTGATTCCTTCCACCTCGACCTCTACCTTTGGCGATTTGCCAAGGAGGATCCATACTGCATTATTTCAAAAATTGGATCAGGAGTTGGATCAGCATACCATGACATATATTCGATGAGATCTTCATAAAATGTATCTTTTGTAATAAGATCGTCAATAACTTTCCGTAATATGAGCATGTGTAAATCCATATTCAGAGGAACTGCCTTTATAAAGGCGAGTAAGAACTTTTCAGAGAAGAAGTGTAGAAAGAGTTTCATGATATCTGTAAACATTAATCACTTAAGTCAATGTCAAACCAATAGATTTCGTTGTCAATGAATTCATTGTGATTTTCAAATTCTTCTGCTATTAAACGATGAATTAGAGTTTCTAAGATCAGAAAATGAATATCTTCATTCAAAGGAATGCATTTGATAATAGTTATTATAATTTTTTCAGAGAGGAAATATGTGTAAAAACTCATAAAAGATATTCTCTAGATAAAAAATCAGGCAGAGAATTTTCACTACCCCTTTTATACTGTATTTCATAATCAAACGGGGCTAATTGAGCTTGCCACCGTGCAAATATTAATTTAGAAGCATCATGTTTGAAGTCTTTATTAAACATAAATTTAACTGATTGAGCATCAGTACGAATTATAAATTTTTGGTTATACAAATCATCCTGGAATTTTAAAACACATTTAACAATAGTTAGCATTTCATGAGCTACCGTGGCGTATTTTTTCTGACTTTCTGTCCATTTACCAGAATAAAATCGAATCAAACATTCCATCTTTGTATGGGGATTAACTTGTTTAAGTATTCCGCCATAGCCGATATTTGAAGCGTCAGTTTCAACAATTTTTAACCAGTTAGGGTTTGCAAGAGAAGTACAAGGAAGGGTTTGAACTCGATTTTTTATTAATTTTACTAAATCAGTGTGTGCTTGAGTCCAAGGAGTCTTATGATCCTTTTTTAGTCTATCATATAAAGGGGCTAAGTCTCTAGACAAATTCTTGTAAAAAGGGGAAATATAGTTAAGACTACCGAGGAATCTTTGAAGCTATTTTTTATCAGTAATAACATCAGGGAATTTTTTAGCAAATTCTAGAACTCGTTGTATAGGTTCAATAGAACCTTGAGAAATATTATGTCCTAAAAATCTAATGTTTGTTTGAAATAAACTTATCTTAGGTTTAGAGATAACTAAACCGTTTTGAATAATTATTTGTTTAAACGTCTGTAAATGTTTAAAATGAGATTCGAGGGTTTTTGAAAATACTAAGATATCATCAATATAGAAAATGATAAAGTCCATATAGGGGTTAAAAATATCATTCATAATCTTTTGAAATTCGGAAGGAGCATTTTTCAAACCAAATGGCATGACATTCCATTCATACTGTCCGAAAGGAACATTAAAAGCAGTTCTATAACTATGATGCTTATCAATTTGAATTTGCCAATATCCAGATTTTAAATCAAATTTAGAAAATATATTAGCATCATATAATCTGGAAAGTAAGTCCCTTTTATTCGGTATAGGGTATCGAATCCATTTTAAAACTTTATTCAGAGGTTTATAGTTTATAACTAGTCGAGGTATCCCTCGTTCTTTTTCAGCAGCATTATTGACATAAAAAGCTGTACAAGACCAAGGAGATTTTGAGGGTTTTATAAGACCCTTTTGAAGAAGATTATCAATTTCTGTTTTACAGAATTCTACTAATTCTATATTCATTTGACAAGGTCGGGATTTTGTAGGAATCTTATCTTCACTGAAGTCATCTTCATAAGGAAGAGAAACAATATGCTTCTTTCGATTCCAGAAAGCATTTGGATGATCCGCGCAAATATCCAGAATCAATTGATTAGAAATCATTTTTATTTTTTCTTGAACCTTTACTGATTTTAAAGTATCCAAGATGTTAATACTCATTAATTCTAATTGTAAGAAATTGAGCTGATTTTGTTTCATATTGATAAGGGCATTAATATCTCTGGTTACTGGCTGAGTAACAAAAGGATAAGAAATTTGTCTATCATTGTACGTAGCCTTAAAACCATTTGCATCAATATGAGTATAAGGATAAATAGCATTTATAAAAGGTGTTCCTAAAATAATAGGAGGGTAAAGCTGATTTTTTACTAAAAAGAAAAAATGTGGAATGCAAACTTTGTCTCGGCAGATATGAGTTTTTGGTAATTTATAATTAATATCAAGAGCATGACCAGATGCAGATTTTATTATATGAGTGGTTTTTTCAAAATATCTAGTTGGGATTAATCCTTCTTGAATACAACTAACATCAGCACCACTATCAATCATAGCTATATTAGTAACCGAAAATTCTTTATTTATCAAAATAGTGCAGTTTATATACCACTTATGAGCCGTAACAATTTGCATCATTCCCAAGAAATAATTATAATATAATATAATATAATATAATATAATATAATATAATATAATATAATATAAGAGTGAATGGGAGAGCAACTTAGGGTTGTGTTGCTTGTCGACCGTTCAACTGCTTGCTTCGTAATTTTACTATATTACCCCTAAATAATCATTATATGTCATTTAAGTATTAAAAAATTAATAATATTTAATAAAAAAAGTAAAATAAATATTTATGACATGATTAAATATTTGTATTAAATGACAATACAATAATTATTTATTCATCGGGGAATGCCCCGACGTATCATGTACTCGGAGGACGCCCGTGATGAAGGCCCAAAGAATCGGGTAAGGCATTGGAGCATAGTTTGGTATTTGTGTAGGTTAGCATAGGTTTACTTTTAGTACCTTTTTCATTTCGGGTTGTAATAATTGGAATGTATACTATATTTCAGGATTCATTTGTTTCGTTTGTTTGATTGATTGTTTTATGTGTTTTGTGTGGTTTATACATTCGTAGTATCAAATTAGCCGATATACTCCGCCAAGCTACTGTGGTCTAACCACAGGATTGAGGGGTGCCTAACACCTTCCCCTCGGTCAACAAAATTTCTTAACTGGAATCTTTGTTCGTAAACCAGTTTTAAAGAGTCAAAAATAGTTTTGAAAAAGGATTTCCAAAGGTGACTTGGCACACCGGATTATGCCAAGTGGCGACTCTGAGTTTTGATAGTTAAAAGTCCTTTTCGAAACAAATTTTCAATCTTTTGTCACTTTGATAATAAAATTCCTTTCGTTCAAATCTTAAAATCTAATTCTTTTGGGAGTTAAAAAAGGGGTGTGGCAGCTCTGACGACTCTGCTGGGGATTCTTTAGAATTCAAGCTTATTTTGGAGTTATATCGGCTTAGTTTGGCATTATAGGTGTATATACATTTTGTTTGTGTTGTTTTGTGTAATTGTTTATCATTATTAAGTGCCTACGTGCTCTTTGTTTACAGTTTTTACTTTATGTGTTACCGCTTTATATCTGGCATCATGTGCATAACCTGAGTCATTTTTTCTGCAACAAGTTCGTAGTACACGTGTGTACACGACCTATAGTTGAGTCACCCTTATTTTAGGAGGGGGAGCCATTGGATTGTATGGAGTAAGTGGACAGTTAAAGCAATCCACTATTGACCATACGCTTCCCCGAACAGCCTTGTTAGTGGACCCCAACGTAGGTCAGCCTTTAGGTCATGATTATCTGCATCATATTGAGACTTAGCGGGATCCACGTGGCCCTTTGTAGGTGACTCATCTCTAAAGCATCCCTGCGTGGTAAATGTTGTATCTTTGAGGGTAACGTGGTCATTTGACGGACTGATTTGGGGAAAGCATGTGTTAGAAGTAAAGTGCGTAGGCAAGAAATGTTGAAAGAAAGTGAAAAAAAAAAGTGAGTTGAAAAGAAAAAAAGAGAGTTTTGTAGTTTTTAGAGTTCTTTATGACTTTTGTTTTTCACAATTCAAAATTCAAAAAGATTTTTTTACCTTTTGCACTCATTTTTCAAAAATAAAAAACATCAAAAGATTTTACTTTGTCTTATTTAGCATGCATTCATAATTCAAAAATTTCAAACAGATTTTATAGTCATTTTCCTCGTCTATTTGTGGTCGTGTCTCTCAAGTCTTAGTTTGTTCTTTAATTCCTAATTGTCCAATCTAGACGAACTACGCACCCCTGATTCTCCTCTCTCGAGAGTGAGATACGTAGGCAACCTATTGCTGGTTCGGGGATCTTATTTGAAAAACTCAAAAAAAAAATTTCTTCACTCTTTATTAGAGTATATGTCATATATTTCTTTAAAAGAAAACTGTAAAAAAAGATTTTTCTTTAATAGTTTCAAGTTTCATTTTCGTATGAAATTCAAAACTGAAAACCCAAAAAGATTGTATTTGGTAATCATAAATTTCATTTTGTATAGGGATTTTAAAGCTGAAAAAATGCAAAAAGATTTTCATCAATTCTGTTGACAATTTGTTATTTCCTTTTCTTTTTAAAGTTTCAAGAAAAAAAGAAAGAAAACAAAGAGTTCAATTGGCCATTTTGGCAAGACTTCACGAACTACGCACACCTAATTCTTCTCTTTCGAGAGTGAGATACGTAGGCGCCCTTCTTGGGTTCGTGATCTTTTTTTTTTTTTAAAAAAGAGAAGGAAAAAGAGGTTTTGAAAAAGTGTTGAACTTTAACACATTTGTTGTTTTTTATTGAGTCAGTTTAAGGTAGTTGGTTTGTGGCATTCTGGCTGGTCCTTCATATCACACCAAATCCAAAGGGTTAGTTGTGTCCAATAAAGATATAGAGAGTGACATCATGGATCAAACAAAGAACCAGGAAAATAAAAGTTTGAAGCAAGAGATTAGGAGACTAAGACAACAAATGACAGAAATGCATCGAGCTTGGTCCAGTGGGTTGCCTCCTCCTCCACTTCCCTTTATTGATCCTATAAATACCTCGAGTTTTTTTTACCAAAATCTCAAAGTCAGTTTTCTACTGTTGTTGATGCACCACAACATGACTCAAAATTTATTCCAAGCCAAAAGCATCTCAACACTTCCACCACTTTTCCTCTAGCTCCTCAGCATAAGCCTGCTACATTCACAACACCACATGTCGCCTGTGATCTTGTTGCTCAATCCTCTACTGGGACTTCCACACTAGCTCGCCCAACGGTTGTGCGTCCCCATGCTGCTAGTGAACCTATATTCAATACTCTTGGTGATCATTGTTATACTCCTGAGCCTGCTTTTAAGTTAATTAGACCACAAAAATTTCTTAACAAGAAGTCCAGTGTGCCAGAAGAGTCGAAAAAAATGGTTGAAAAAATGAAGAGCGTAGAAAATGCTATGAAAAATTCTCTAGGACCTGCAGGTAAAAGAGATGTTTCATACAAAGACTGGGGCATGCCTTCAAGTGCTAACCTTCATCCAATCTTTGAGATATTGAAATTTGAGGAGCAAGATGGGCATGAGGAATCCGTGAAACATTTGGGACAATATTGCAATTAATTAAGGGAAACTGTAGGGAAGAAGAATGAGAAAGATAACACTGCTATTGTAGTTGGAGAACGGGTACATCCAAGAAGACGATGTCGTCGTTGCCGTCAGTCTCAAGCCCAAGTTCATACCTAAGATCTCCATAATCACTCCCAAAATCCATTATACTTTGTTTCCCCACCTCCATATCTAGTATATTGCGCACAACCATATGTTCAACTCCCTCCTTAACCACAATGGCTCGCATCAACTCTTTAAAGTCATTCTCCAATTCCACAAACATACCAAAGCCCTTCTAGGCCCGATGTTCGATCCAAGTTAAACAATGAAATAAGGTAGAAATTGAGGGATAGTTTCACACCAATTGAAGAGTCGTATGCCAGTTTATTTCAGAGATTGGTATAATGAGGCATAATCACTCCTCTCCTTGGGTATACTCCTGACCTATATTTAAGAAGTTTTGATTCGAATGTACGATGTGCATATCATTCTGATGTTCAAGGTCACAGTATTGAAGACAGTCGTGCTTTGAAAAGAGAAATTGAAATGATGATTTAAGACAAATTGATTATGGTGCAGAACATTGACAGTGAGGAAAACTCTAGTCATGCTGATATGCAAACCAGTGGCTAAGATGTCAGGCTGAGCAATTGAGAAGTCACCCCTCTCCCTACTAGGAAGAGATATGGTAGTTTGTTTATTTTATTTTTTGTTATTCGAATTATTTCAGGGTTGTAGTTCGGGATCTATCTTGTTTTGTCCATTTGTCGTTATGTTCAAACCCTTCTATCTTTTATTTTAATTAAATGAATTGTCCTTTTTTTCTTTGTGTTCTAAATATGTGTTGTTTGTTTGTTTTCTTTACAGAGTACATTTTAGGTTAATTCTAGTGATATGATATGCTAGCAGAATTTTAAGCCAGATCTTAAAATTTTATTTAAGCATAAACATTGAATCAGAGGGTTAAAGTTAGAAAAGGAGAGAATTTGAGAAAATAGGTAGAGTGCTGAGACATTTGGTTACAAGTTCAAGCCTTCTTTGAAAATTAAGACAATTATTTTGAGAATCACAAGAATAACTTGGTCATCGATTGAAAAACATTGCTCAATTAGGTCAAATAGTGGATGTATAATCCCGAGGGACAGAAAAATCAACTCCACGAAAGCATGAGTCATTTGATGTGAGGAATGTACAACAAAAGTGGAGTGATATATTGAACAAAGTGCAAGAGTAGTGAAGCACAAACTCAGTTAAAGTTAATGCTTACAAAATATCACAAATGATTTTCATCTCTCACTTTCATATTGCATGTTATGTACTTCTATTTTCAAGGATTGATATGACGAAGGCATTTCATTCTGCTATCCAAAGATCGTGTCATCCTATGTTTACCCCATTTAAGCTTTAGTACTATTTTCTTTCATACCCCTCTTTTGGAATCAAGATAGAGTAAGCAAAGCTAAAAAAAAAAGTGTCGAGCAAACAATAAAGTCAAAAAAATTTCAAAAAAAAAGAAAAAAAAGAAAATATGTCCAAAAAGAAAAAAAAAAGAAAAGTGTCAAGACAAATAGAGTCAGAAAAAATCCAAAAAGTGTCAATAAAAGAAAAAGAATCAAAAGTCTAAATTATGCAAAACAAGCTACGAGAACTACGCGTGACCTGATTCTCCTCTCTCGGGGATGAGATATGTAGGCTGCCCCCTACTCTGGGCTCGGTCCAACCAAATAAAAAATTTAGAATTGCCCGGTCAAAAGAAATTAGGGCATGAGTTAATCCTCATTGTTTGAGTCGATTCTAAAAGTTGTAAGTCCCACTCCACTTTAAGTGTCGTTTGGCCCCATGACATTCTTTCTTTCTAACCCTATCCAAAAGCCAAGTTACAACCAAAGAAAGACCTTCAGATCAATCTTTGAAAATGCTAAGGCTAAGCATGCAATGGATGTGATGATGTATTTTGGGAACTACTTGTCTTTCTCAACATAAGAAATTAAGAGAGAAATGAAAATGAGAGTCTTATCTGTGAAAAACCTCACGGGCACCGTAAGACGATAGTAAGTTGAGAGAGATAAAATGAGAGAGTCTTATCGGTGAAAACCCTCATGGGCACCGTAAGACGACTGTGAGTTGAGAGAAATAAAAATTAGAGAATCTTATTGGCGAAAAAACCTCACGGATACCATAAGGTAATAGTGAGATGAGAGAAAGAAAATGAGAGAGGCTTGTTGGCCAAAACCCTTCAAGGTTCTGAATGCAATTGACCCAAGGAAGTAACTCAATTTCGAGGTCATTAACTCAACAACAATTGGTAGAAAGTTTTGGATAGATAGATTAGACAGTTTAATCTGATATGCACATCATAATCATTAAAGTTGACTATCATTTTCAGATAAACTTTTCTTTCATCTTTTTCAATAGGGGCATTCATTGTCGTTTTTTCTTTTCTTTAGTTATATTTTTATTTTCTTGAGTCAGTTATCCAAACAAAAAAAATTATTATCATTTTTCTCGTGTTTTTAAGTCAAGTCCATGTCAAACAAGTGAGAAAAGATTTCAAAACAGGCTACCAACTTCTTCAATTGCACAAAGCAAGACAAAAAGGCCAGTGCATAAAATAGACATGATTATGAGCAAAAAAAGGCATGCAGAAAACTTTATCAATAGGCAAATTTGGGAACTCATAAAAATACTGAGGTTTAAAGGGTTTATCTGATAAGCATGACAAAGCAGAGGTACTGTGTTTATTTCAAGTCACTCTTAATAATCTGAGTTTGGATCAATAACGCGACAAAGTAGGGGCAAGTGCCAGCAATCTAAAATAAAATAAAGGGAATGGACACTAGAGCAGGTGTCGGGATAGCAAGGTGCTACAAGCCACCACTATATTTTTAATTGACAAATTTTCTTTGTTAAAACAGGGGCAAATTCACTTCACTTAATTCAGCTACCATTGGAAAAGAACATCCGTGGAATTTTACTTTCTGTTCAGGACCATCCTAAAAAATGAGACTTTACTTTTTGTTCAGGACCCTCCTAAGAAATGAGATTTTACTTTTTGCTCAGGACCCTCCTGAAAAAGGGTCTTTACTTACTATTCAGGACCATCCTGAAAAATGGGATTTTACTTTTTGTTCAGGACCCTCCCAAAAAAATGGGACTTTACTTTCAGTTCAATACCCTCCTGAAAAATGGGACTGTACTTTCTGTTCAGGACCCTCCTGAAAAATAGGACTTTACTTTCTGCTCAGGGCCCTCCTGAAAAATGGGACTTTACTTTATGCTCAGAACCCTCTTGAAAAATGGGATTTTACTTTCTGCTTAGGACTCTCCTGAAAAATGGGACTTTACTTTCTGCTCAGGACCCTCCTGAAAAATGGGACTTTACTTTCTGTTCAGGACTCTCCTGAAAAATGGGACTTTACTTTCTGTTCAGGAACCTCCTAAAATTTGGGATTTTAATTTCTGCTCAGGACCTTCCTAAAAAATGGGAATTTACTTTCTGTTCAGGACCCTCCTGAAAAATAGAATTTTACTTTCTGCTAAGGACCCTCCTGAAAAATGAGACTTTACTTTCTGCTCAGGACCCTCCTAAAAACTGAGACTTTACTTTCTGTTTAGGAATCTCCTGGAAAATGAGACTTTAGTTTTTGTTCAAGACCCTTCTGAAATTTAGGATTTTACATCTGCTCAGGACCCTCCTAAAAAATGGAATTTTACTTTCTGCTCAGGACCCTCCTGAAAAATGGGACTTTACTTTTTCTTTAGGACCCTCCTGAAAACTGGGACTTTACTTTCTGTTCATGACCCTCCTGAAAAATGGGACTTTACTTTCTGTTCAGGACTCTCCTGAAAAATGGGACTTTACTTTCTGTTCAGGAACCTCCTAAAATTTGGGATTTTAATTTCTGCTCAGGACCCTCCTAAAAAATGGGAATTTACTTTCTGTTCAGGACCCTCTTGAAAAATGGGACTTTACTTTCTGTTCAGGACCCTCCTGAAAAATGAAATTTTACTTTCTGTTCAGGACCCTCCTGAAAAATGGGACTTTACTTTCTGTTTAAGACCCTCCTGAAAAATGGAATTTTACTTTATGCGCATGACCCTCCTGAAAAATGAGATTTTACTTTCTGCTCAGGACCCTCCTGAAAAATGGGACTTTACTTTCTGTTCAGGACCCTCCTGAAAAATGGGACATTACTTTTTGTTTAGGATCCTCTTGAAAAATGGTACTTTACTTTTTGTTCAGAACCCTCCTGAAAAATGGGATTTTACTTTCTGCTCAGGTCCCTCCTGAAAAATGGGATTTTATTTTTTGTTCAGGACCCTTCTGAAAAATGGGACTTAACTTTCTGTTTAGGACCCTCCTAAAAAATGAGACTTTACTTTTTGTTCAGGACCCTCCTGAAAAATGGGACATTACTTTATGTTTAGGATCCCGACTGAAAAATGGAATTTAACTTTCTATTCAGGACTCTCTTGAAAAATGGGACTTTAGTTTCTTTTCAGGACCCTCCTAAAAAATGGGATTTTACTTTCTGTTCAAGACCCTCCTGAAAAATAGGATTTTACTTTCTGCTCAGGATCCTCCTGAAAAATGGGACTTTACTTTCTGCTTAGGACCCTCCTGAAAAATGGGACACTACTTTCTGTTCAGGATCCTCCTGAAAAATGGGACTTTACTTTCTGTTCAGGACTTTCTTGAAAAATGGGATTTTACTTTCTGCTCAGGTCCCTCCTGAAAAATGGGATTTTACTTTCTGTTTAGGACCCTTCTAAAAAATGGGACTTAACTTTCTGTTCAGGACCCTCCTGAAAAATGGGACTTTACTTTCTGTTCAGGACCCTCTTGAATAATGGGACATTACTTTATGTTTAGGAGCCCGCCTTAAAAATGAGACTTTACTTTCTGTTCAGGACCCTCCTAAAAAATGGGACTTTAGTTTCTGTTTAGAACCCTTCTGGAAATGGGACTTTAGTTTCTGCTCAGGACCCTCCTGAAAAATAGAATTTTACTTTCTGCTCAGGACCCTCCTGGAAAATAGAATTGTACTTTCTGTTCAGGACCCTTCTGGAAAATGGGGATTTACTTTATGTTCAGGAGCCCACCTGAAGAACAGGGTGATAAAATTATAAGTCAGGAGCCCGCCTGTTGAACAGGGTGTTAAAATAGTAAGTCAGGAGCCCGCCTGAAGAACAGGCTGATGAAATTGAAAGTTAGGATCTTGCCTGAAGAATAGGGTGATGGAATTGCAAGTCAGGAAGAACAAGGGCAAATAAACGAAAAGTCAAAGTAACAAAGTGAAGAAGTTGAAAGCCAAGCAACAAAGTGAAGAAATTGAGAGTCAATAGATTGAAAAATAGCAAGTCAGGAGCCCGCCTGAAGAACAGAGTGATGAAATTCAAAGCCAAGCAACAAGTTGAGGAAATGATAAGTCAGGAGCCCGCCCGAAGAATAGGGTGATGAAACTCAAGTCAAGAGTCCAAAAGAAGCCGCATAGATAGGACTTTTATAATTTCATTTATGTTTTAACTTGTAATTATTGTTTTTGATGTAATGACAGAGCCACAAACTGAAACCTCGATAGAACGTCTCTCGACTCTCCAACTTGGTATAGTCCCTGTTCTTTCAATCCTTGGGGATACCTATGACTTGATTCCCTCATAACTAGGGATGAGTATGATGTCCAAAGTCAAGACTTGGTTTCCTCCTTCCTTTTGTTTCATTCTTTTTGAATAATGATTGGGACAAAAATTTGTCTCGTTGCCTACTTCTTTTCTGAAAACACTTCATGTTTACATTCATAGGGGGCATGCTGTAGACACCTAATTTTGTCCCTCCCAAGTCCAATTTTATTCATTTTAGCTCACCTTACCACACACCTTCATCTATGTGATTATACCCCACAAAAATACAAAAATAATAACCAATTCTCAACCAAACCATAACAAATTTTATCCAATTCTAACTACCCCACCTCACCCTCTTTATCCTTACCCTAGTACACCCCTCCCTTAGGCTTTCTTTTCTTTTTCGGGGAATGAATACACAAAAAGCGGCCCCACAGAAATTGTTTTTGGGCTTTTGGGATACAAAAATAAAAAAAAAGGGATATAAAAAAGGGAGGACCCATCTTCTCCAAGGGGAGAGATCATCACAGCAGCCATATACCATCATCTTCTTCTTCTCATTGACAATACATATATCCATACACACATAATCACAGAGAGAGAAATACTGCCATTCACGAAAAACACACAGATATCTACACTAGAGAACACAAAAAATCATCTTCTTCTTCGCATACACTCACCTTACCAAGAATACACACACACACACATAATTTCCATCGAGAAAGAGAGTGAAATCGAGTGAGAGGGAGAGATAGCGAGACGAGGGATATAGAGATTGAGAAATTGAGAGCGGAGAGGGTTGTGTCTGATTACTACTTCAGTAACCGCATCGCCAAAAAATTTCGAGGCATGCTAAAGGTCGCCAAAAATAGTTATTTTGGTCTATTCCAGGTATTACAGGTTTAAAAATCCACCAAAGTGTTGAAATTCCCCAAAATATCCTCTATTTTCCGTTATTTTTTTAGCTGAATCTGGCCGAAAACAGCGAGCTTTATCGGAATCTATTTTGGTTTGTTATTTTTCACCTCCATCTGAGCTCATTGGAGTTTGAATTGTGCGGGCGTCAGTTTTCTATTGGATTTTTAGGGGGGTTTCGTGTTGATGCTTTTCTTCTTGGTTTGAAATCTGTTCGGATGGTAATTTCGAGACACTGATTTGGTCTGTTCATCATTGGGGTTCTCTGTTCTAGGATTTCAGTTTTCGAACTTCTTTATTATCAACAAAAACATTCTATGAAGGTCAATTTCTTTAACCTGTTCTCTTTATTTTATCTTGATTTTGTTGAATTATTTGTGATTATGTGTGGGTTGATCATGATTTTTGGATTTTGTTGATCTTATGATTATGTGCTTGACAATGGTATTTTGGCCGTATCTGAAACAAATTTGAATAATTTTGATGGCGTGATTGATAAAAAGGAAGTTGGGGAGTGGGAATTAAAAATCGATGAACAGTGTAGATTCGGATTAATTTTGATTTATTGTCGATATGAAATGTGATAGAATTATGATGTGTTGAAATGGATAGGTAAATAGTAGGTTCGGGTAGGTAAATTTTAGAACTTTTGGATTGTTGAATGTTTAAAATGTTTGTTGAATTGTTTTATTTTATGAATTTGAATCGATTGTATTCATTCACCGGGGAATGCCCCGAGGTCACATTTGTATTTATTCACCGGAGAATGCCCCGACGTGTCATGTACTCGAAGGATGCCTGTGATGAAGGCCCGAAGCATTGGGTAAGGCATTGGAGCGTAGTTTGGTATTAGTGTAGGTTAGCATAGGTTTACTTTTCAGTACTTTTTTCATTTCGGGTTGTAATAATTGGACTGTATACTATATTTTGGGATTCGTTTGTTTTGTTTGTTTGATTGATTGTTTTATGTGTTTTGTGTGATTTATACATTCGTAGTGTCAAATTAGCCGATATACTCCACCAAGTGACTGTGGTCGAACTACGGGATCGAGGGGTGCCTAACACCTTCCCCTCAGTCAACAGAATTCCTTAACTAGAATCTCTGTTCGCAAATCAATTTTAAAGAGTCAAAAACAGTTTTGAAAAATAATTTCCAAATGTGACTTGGCACACCGATTATGCCAAGTGGCGACTCTGAGTTTTGATAGTTAAAAGTCCTTTTTGAAACAAATTTTCAATCTTTTGTCACTTCGATAATAAAATCTCTTTCGTTCAAATCTTAAAATCTAATTCTTTTGGGAGTTAAAAAAGGGGTGTGACAATAATTAACAGTTTAAAATATCTTAAAAATAATTTAATTTGTTATATATTTTTTAAAAAGTACGTAAAAAGATATTATAAATCACAATTATTAACAACTTTAAAAATTTAAAGGTCAATCTGCCTGCTTTGGCAAACCTTCATTGGTCTTTTCCCTTGCCTTCATTTTTTCATCCATTTTAATTTGTTTGTCTTATTTTTTTTAATTTGTTATATATTTAAAAAAAATCCTATAAATCATAATAATTAATAACGTAAAATTTTTTAATTATATAAAATATTTGTCTAATTGTCAAAATTATATGAATGCACTTAAATTGAATTACAATATTTAACAACTTAAAATAGTTTTTAAAAAATAATCTGTTATATATCCCAGAAAAATATGTAAATAATACTATAGATCATGATAATTAATAATTTAAAAAAAATTTAAAATATAAAATATTAGGTGACTCTCGGAATTTTCAGTACCGCTTAAATTGAAATAGTTAAAAATATAATTGACTATCAATTGCACAAAATTTTAGATAAGAAGAATATGTATTATTTGAAAATTACATAAAAAGTATCATAAATTACAAAAGTTAACAACTTAAAGTATCTAAAAATAAAAAGTTTAATATACTATATATTTCAAAAAAAAAAAAAAAACGGAGAAAAATACTATAAATCATAACAATTAACAATCTAAATTTTTTTAAAGATATCAAATATTTGGTTGACTCTCCAAATCATATCAGTGCCACTTAAATTAAAATAATAAAAAGATATTATAAATCTCAATAATTAAAAACTTAAATTATTTTAAAAATATAATTGACTATCAATGCCGCAAAAGTTTCAACAAGGAGAGTAACATGTATTATTTGAAAATTATATAAAAGTATTATAACTTACGACAGTTAATAATTTCTAAATTAAATTTGTGCCACATAAATTGAGATAAAAAATAGCATATATTGAGCCCGTGCTGGCATAGGCCCTCGACATATAGTGTGTGTGTGTCAATATTTAAAATAACAAAATTACATATTGAAAAAGAAGACAATCTTCAACCATAGACAATTTATATAACAACTTATAATTTCAAACTTATCAACTAACTTCATATACTTATTCAACGTTATAATTTTTCTTATTGCAACATGTTGTTTTTGAATGTTAATTGTACTTTTTGAAACATGTATAACTATTTTTTTTCATTGAAAATTATAAAGAATTTTTTGTATGTTTGATACTTTATTTCTTTAGAATTAGCGTTATATATATATATATATAAGAACTTATTTAATGGAATACCTTGAACAATGTGCCTCTATCATAATCTTCTTTCTTAGCCCGTCTACATCCGGTACACACAATCGGTTTTGGCACTGAAGTACTCCTTCTCGCGTAAGCTCAAATGCCTTGGTCGCACCACTCTGAACGTTCTCCTTAAGCTGTAATAAAATAGGATCTGCATATTGCTTCTCTTTCACTTCAGCTACTAATGAAGATTCCGCAGCATTATGTACGATAAGCTCTTTATCCGGAGTTTCAAGAAGGCGAACTCCCAAACGAGCTAACTGGTGAAGATCTTTAATCATCCCTTGCCTTTCTATAGGCTCCATCATAGCCTTACGACTTAACGCATCAGCTACCATATTTGCTTTCCCTGGATGGTACAAGATATCAACATCGTAGTCCTTTAATAGTTCAACCCATCTCCGCTGCCTTAAATTTAGATCCTTGTGATTAAAAATATATTGCAAGCTTTTATGGTCAGTATATATATTAACATGAACCCCATATAAGTAGTGGCGCCATATCTTTAAAGCAAAAATAACTGCTGCCAGCTTAAGATCGTGTGTAGGATAATTTTCCTCATGTGGCATATGCTATTACCTTACCATGCTGCATCAATACACATCCTAAACCAATTCTGGAAGCATCATAATACACTGTATACCCTTCGGTGCTTTCTGGAAGTACCAACACGGGTGTAGAAATTAACTCATTCTTTAAATCTTGAAAACTCTTATCACAGGCATCATTCCATTGGAATTTGGATGCTTTATGGGTTAGTTTAGTTAAGGGTGCTGGAATGGAAGAAAAACCTTCAACAAACCTTCTATAATAACCGGCCAACCCGAGAAAACTACGAATCTCCGTAGGCGTTGTGGGCCTTGGCCAGTTCTTCACAGCTTCTATCTTTTGAGCATCAACCTTTATCCCTCCACTAGATACAATATGACCCAAAAATGACACCGACTTTAACCAAAACTCACATTTAGAGAACTTTGCATAAAGCTTACAATCTGCAATGCCTGTCGTAAGTGATTGGCATAGTCCTCTTCTGATCTAGAATAAACTAGAATATCATCTATAAAAACTATCACAAATACATCCAGGAATGTCTCAAACACCCTATTCATTAAATCCATAAAAGCTGCGGCTGCATTTGTTAACCCAAATGACATAACTAGAAACTCATAATGACCATACTATGTTCGGAAAGCTGTCTTGGGTATATCCTTCTCTTTGACCCTCATTTGGTGGTAACCTGACCTCAAATCAATCTTAGAAAAACACTTGGTGCCCTGTAACTGATCAAATAAATCATCAATTCTTGGGAGAGAATATTTATTCTTAATAGTCATCTTATTCAATTGTCGATAATCAATACACATCCTCAGCGAGCCATCCTTTTTACGCACAAATAACACTGGTGCTCCCCAGGGGGACATACTAGGCCTTATGAATCCCTTCTCTAGCAAATCTTTCAATTGCTCTTTCGATTCTCGTAATTCTGCTGGGGCCATTCTATACGGAGGAATGGAGATTGATTGGGTGCCTGGTATTGCATCAATACCAAACTCTACTTCTCGTTCAGGAGGCAAACCTAGAAGATCTTTAGGAAATACATCAGAAAATTCATTTACCACCGGAACAACGTGAAGAGTTGGTGGCTCCGCTTCTGTATCCCTTACTCTAACTAAATGATATATGTATCCCTTGGAAATCATTCTTCTTGCCTTAAAATAAGAAATAAATCTACCTCTTGGCGCGCCAATTTTACCTTTCCATTCAAGGACTGATTCATTTGGAAAATGGAAATATACCTTTTTTGTGCAGCAATCAATTGTGGCATAACAAGACGCCAACCAGTCCATACCCATTATAACATCAAAATGTACCATTTCTAACTCCACGAGATCAGCCATCGTATCACGACCACAAATAGTTACTATACAGTTTTGGTAAACCCTTCTAGCTATAATAGGTTCCCCAACCAGTGTGGACACTTCAAATGGCTTAACTAATAGTTCGGGTATTCTTTCAAACTTTCCAGAAACCAATGGAGTAACATAAGATAATGTAGAATCGGGATCAATTAAGGCATATACATCAAATGAAAAGATAGACAACGTATCCATAACCACATCTGGGGAAGCCTCTAAATTCTGTCGATCCGCTAAAGCATACGTACGATTTTGAGCTCCGCTAGAACTCGTGGCTCCTCTATCACCTCTAACACAACCCATTGGTTGTGCACCCCTTCCTGAGTAAGGCATCGATGATAATGATACAACAAATAACCCTGTAGGTCGTGCCATACCCCTTATGCCCCTTCGTGGGCATTCTTTCATCATATGCCCCAACATACTGCACCAAAAGCAAACATTGGTCCCCAGTCGACATGCGCCCAAATGATACCTTCCATATTTATTGCATGGCTCTCGAGGAGGTCTCGATTGGCTCATATTCCCTTGCCCTTGGTACCCCACTGTCCGCAAACTCTGACTCTCACTTCTTTGCCCAAATTGGACCCTTGGAACTGTGGTGGGGCACTAGCTGCAGAATAAGAAGATAATGGCCTAGGTGGTCTAGCAGAAAAATGTGGTCTGAACCCTCCTTGGGATGCCATGAAATGCCCTGTAGATCTAGCCTTCTTGGAATATCCTCTTTCTAATTCCCGTGTTCTTATTCTCTGCCTCTGATCTTCTATTTTATATGCAAAATCTTGGATCCTCGCTATGTCCATATCTTTGTTCAAAGTGGCAATAGTACAATCTCTAACCAGATATAGATCCAGTCTGTCCACATATTGATGAACTCTATCATCCATAGAGCTACAACATTAGGAGCATATCTCGACAAGGAATTAAATCGGAGGCTGTACTCCCTCACACTCATATTCTCCTGATGAAGATTTAAAAACTTATCTACACGATCCTGACAAATCTCAAATGGAAGATAATGATCAAGAAATGCCTCTTTAAACTCTTTCCAAGTAGCTGGGGGTGCAGCAATACCCCTAGATCATTTCCAATCCTCGTACCAATATATAGCCTCCCCTTTGAATCTATACACCGCTAACTCCACTGTCTCTCTACTCGTTACTTCATAACATCTAAGGCCCTTTGAATTTGATTAATAAAGTCCTATGGGTCCTCGTTAAGATCTGATCCAGTAAAAGTGGGAGGATCCATCTTAAGAAAATCCTGTGTTCGAAGGCTAGCCACCCTATCTGTACCACTAGGACCCGTGGTAGGAATGGCTTGCCCTGGAGCTTGCCCAGCAACTATACGAGTCAAAAGTTGTACTGCATTTCTAAGATCTTGATCAACAACATTAATAGGTGGCTCTGGGGATATAGTTCTCCTCCCCCTTATTTCTTCCAGAGTAGAAGAAGTTTCTGATGCATGCTCAGCTAGAGCCTCACTTTGATTAGCTGGTATAGTGGGTGACTCACTAGTCCCCTCTCCGGCAGCCACATCTACTTGTTTATCGATATTGTTGCTTCTGGTAACCAGCATCATTACTATAATAAGAGAAATAAACAGATTCAGTAGTCAACTATGACTTCATATACAATATAGGCTCTATCACACGATCTAAGACATGAAGAAAAAGAAACAATTCCTAAATGTCCATAGCCTCCTTTTTATAGATGCGGTGCACGACACATCGGTAAACAAGACTCTACGTAGACACGGCTTTGTAGACTCACTAGGATGAACTTCTCTAATACCACTATTATCACACCTCAAATCCTATTGGGGCGGACTGGCACCCATAACCGAGGAGGCCCGGGAGAACCAACTCATAACCTTATACTTCCCATGCATACCTCTATGACAACCCAAAATTCAGATAGAATCATGTCGCATATAAAAGGAAATAATCACCTCTATAAGCTCAAGCACACATCTATGTATATACAATACTTGGCCGTTGGAGCCATCACGTCTATTAACAAAACATCACCTTGACTGTACATTAGGTCTACAAAGCCTCTAGATAATACACAGAGTTTAACTAAGGTTGGGATACACCCCACCATATAACTAACTTCTTTACAATACGAAAAGTGACTGGATATGACACGGAAAGACCCAAAGCAAACTGGAGCTCACCAAAAGCAGCTGGATATCCTGGCTCCTACTTGTGCGGTGTATGAGCTGAGGTACCTGTGCCTGCAGCATGAAATGCAGGTCCTCCATGGGGGACGTCAGTACAAGATATGTACTGAGTATGTAAAGCTGTAGATAATCACATATGATATATGAGCTCAATAGAAATTAGAAACAAGGGAATAAATCATAATAGGAGTGGACCACACTTACTAGAACTTGTGACAACCTGTACATTGTATTTATTCAATCAATTTACCTTCGTTTTTATCATCTTTGTAATCATTACTGTACTGTACTGTACTGTGACCATTAGGCTACCTCCAATACATATCAACTGGGATCGACCCATGATAGGATTGTGCCCCTGGGATACCACCCATACACACATAAATAGGGATCGACCCATGATAGGCTTATGCCCCCGGGATACCACCCGATAAGAGACAATTTCCATCACTTAGTTCAATTAATCTTTGAGATTGTTATTTTGGTCGCCACCACATTTTTGATAATTTGAAACAATGATACATCAATAAGAGACATATAAATAAACCATCAATGCAATAACAATGAAGTAAGAACTCATTGGCACATCAATGAAGTGTTTTGGAGTCATCAATGCCATAATAATGAAGTAGGAACTTATTGGTATATCAATGAAATATTTTGGAGTCATTAATAGCACATGGATCTTGTTGAGTAACCGGATACCTTCTGACATTCATTAGTGCAATAAACATGTAAGATTTGGAAAACAAGTAAGTATTGGAATGTCTTGACATCTTGTAGGTTGGAAACAAGTTCATTGGTAACGTAGGACATCATACAAAACCATTATGGATCACATGTTACTGAATAACTTTGGAAACTTTCTTAATAGAACAATTGTTCACTTTTATGCCAAAGATATGGTATAGAGTATGCTTTACATACCTGACTGTCAACCTTCAATACTAGTCCCAAATGGACTTCCCATCTTTTTAGATTACTTAGCTACAATGAACATATATAGCAATCTAGTATTAGCAACCAAACGTCACAATTCAATTATTTGAATTCACCAAACTAGTGGTTAAGTAGTAAGCCTTAATTACACCATAAAGGGTGTCACTTTAACCCTCTTATACTCCAATTACATTCACATGCCATGCATATTCATACAACATCCTCCAATATCAAGTTTGGATTCATTTATCCTTCCAACCAATCCATTAAACCAAATTGAGCCATAGACATAAATAATCATCAATTCAATAGTATATCACTATATCCACCTTCCATAACTCAATTATCATATCCACCTTCCATAACTCAATTACCATATCCACCTTCCACAATTCAATATAACCAAACCATGCAAAATAGTCCATAACCCTATTTCCATCACCTTTCAATAACAACCAATACATATAATCCTCTATCACACATATACATATGGAAAAGACAAAGGCAAATAATATTCATACCTTAGAATTCACCTCTTGATTATGTAATCCTATTTGCATAACTAATAGGTGCCGTTTGAAGCTCTTGAGATGACAAACTCAGTTATCAGATTACTTTAGAATTTCTACGGTTGAATCAAAAGTAATTTAAAGGTCAAATCTGGCTAGGGTTTGTTCTTCCTTAATGATTGATAATGAAAATGAGTTTTTGAACTCATATACATGTATATATACACATATTACCGTCCATAATATAATATAAAATGACCAAAATGCCTTTAAAATTTAAATAATGTCAAATCTGTCCTTTGGTGGACTGTTTTGATAAGCTAAAGTAGATCGACCATAACTCTTTGCTCCGATATCAGATTTGGGTTAAATTGGTATCGTTGGAAGGAAAATTCAAAGGGCTTTCATTTCATATAAAGTAGGCCACCCAGTTCGTCCTGTACAAGGAGTTATGGTCATTTGAAGTTGACCCTAAAAATCTATTTTGATAGGCTGAAGTAAAACGAGTATAACTCCTTACTCAAACGTTGGATTTGGATGAAACCAATTGAATTGGAAAGAACACTCAAAAATATTTCTTTTCATAGGTCGCAGCTCTCCCAGTTTATTATATTAAGGGAGTTATGATCGTTTGAAGTTGACCCAAAAATTTAGCTGGCCTCAGTAGTTTGTGTGCAGGAATTTTTTTTGCACATTTACTATTCCCAAATATCCCAGCCACCATTTTATAGTTTCAAACGTGCTCGATTATATCTGAAACCTATCCGTTTTTGAAAGTCCTTATATCGTTGGAAAGCTTATTGAATAACCTTCTCATGGAACCATCGACGGACAAATTTCGGTATAACTAAAATAAAAAAAATTAATTCCACATAAATAAGACCAATACACGTACTTGAATATGCCAATACACGTACTTGAATACGGGGTGTTACAATAGGTTTGTTTACTTATTTGATTGCTTTGCATTTTTTTATTTTTTATATGTTAAATTTTAGTAAAAGATTATCTAAGATATATTTTTTCTCTTTGAATTCTATGTATGCACACACTTGCATGTAATGATCCTTATTTTCTTGGTGTTAAAATATTTTATCATTATCAACATGTGTAGTAGTGGAATAGAGCAAATAAATGTCAAACTAAGACAGATGTCGATCAAACTGAGATGCGATTGAAGACCGTGGAAGGAGAGACTACGAAGCATGGACTCAAGCAAGATGGTGCTTTAAAAGAATTGTAAAATGCAATTATATATAAATTTTGTTATTAATAAAGTTTTTGAAAGATTCTTTAAATTATAGTAATATAATTGTTAAAATGTATTTTGAAATTTCTTTAGTCTTAATTATATTTTAGAATTTCTTGCGGTTAATAATTCTTATGAAAGGAAATATTCTATTTGTAGTAATGAATATTTGTAGTTATGGCTAAATCTTAATATAATTATCAAAAATTGACTAATTTTCACTTTCCATTGCTAATTCAAATGAGCTATAAGATATGTATTTTGTAGCTAAAAGAATAAATTTTTAGCTATATCACAAAAATGTTTGTGACAAGTACTTCAGTGTATAGCTATATATTTTTTATTTGGTAGCTAAATATTGTTAACATGAGTCTGATATACAAAATAGCCACAAATTTTAAATATCATAGCAAATAAATCAATCTTTTGTCACAGTAAAAGACATTGTGGCTATAATATAAAAGTTACTACATAATTTATTTGTTGTAGCAAAAAAGTAAAATTATTTGCAAGAAGTATAAATTTTGTAGCAGAATTTTTTTTATCATCACAGCTACAACATAACTTTTTTGTAGCTGTAAGTATTAGCAGTTAGCCATGGATTATGTAAAGTCTGTAGCTAACTTTTAGTTACGTCACTTCTTGCTACAAAAAGAATTTGGTGGCTAAAGTGTTTAGCCACAGATTTTCACATTTAGCTACGATGTATTCTGAAGCAATATATGCATTTTATTGTAGTGATTACGGGGTTATATATTCGTGCATATGATCTATATAGTACGTATTTAGAACCTGGTAGTCAATTGAGTGTGTGCGTGTATCCATAGGTATATATAGTATATATTATGTAGTGATGTACGTAGTACGTAGTTCGAAGCTTACATTTATATATATATGCATGTATATCTCTTGTGTAGTGATGTACATAATACGTAGTCAAAATTAAAGCTAACTAAATATATCCAGTCATATATTGAATATGCTGATATCATATGATCAATCGATCAAGGTAATAGTATATTGTTGAAGGTATAATAACATAAGATAAATTAATCGATGATTGATATGAGTATATGTGAATTGTATTATTATGGGGTAACAAAATCGTGTATGTGATGTATATAGTACGTATTTGGAAGCTGATAGCTAATCGAATATATGTATATATCCATATAACTCGTGTAATAATGTAAGCTAATTAACTGATAATTTATCTGATTAACATGCCCTATACGAGGTATATAATATCGTATTTTAAAGCTAATTAACCAAAAATTCATCCTAGTTTAGGAAATGCATTGATATTATTATACGATTGAGAAAATATACTACTTGTGTTAATGTGATGATAAAATAACTAATTATGAGATTTATATATACATTGCATTAAATTATTTAGATGTTATTATAAATAAAATATAATTTATTAAAATTTTAATTTTTTAATAAAAATCGACCACAAATGATAGTTTTTCAATGGTAATATTTTTTAATAATAAATTGACCATTAATAATTGGTTTTCTCAACAATTTTGTAAATTGACCTGACCCAACCCTCTTAATTGCCCATTTTCCTTTGTAATTAACTTAGTATCTTAATTCATCACAACTACTTTACCGAGCCGTGCTCACCGATGACGACATCATCTCACCGGCGACGACAGCGCTATCACCCAGCTATCGAATTTGGGAACAAGGTAAGATTTTTCTTTGATTTTTAGATTTTGAGCTTTTTATTTGAGGTGATTTGCTAGATGGGTTTTGAATTTTACTTGATTTTTCAGCTGATTCTTAGTCAGAACTTTGTTCAGAAGTATAATCTTAAAGATTTGTTTTTGTGTACTTGTATAATCGATTTTCAGTTGTTTTTGTGTACAACTGATTCTTGATTGTTTTTGTTTTTGTTCCATTTTCTATGCTTCTTTGAGATAATATTG
This sequence comes from Capsicum annuum, assembly GCF_002878395.1. Lineage (NCBI taxonomy): Eukaryota > Viridiplantae > Streptophyta > Magnoliopsida > Solanales > Solanaceae > Capsicum > Capsicum annuum. Next base: position 126,904,519 of record NC_061115.1, on the reverse strand, counting down.
TTCCTTTATAAATATCTAAATTCATTTTGATATTTATATCAAATCAAGTAATTTAACTGTAGTACTTAAAAATTGAAATTGAAATGCTTGATTGAGGGGTAAAGCTACTGAAGTTCACCCCTCTAAGGTTGAGTTTCTTATCTGCTTTCTTTGCCATTTGAGTTGTTCTGTACCAGTGTGTGTTATCTTGGATTTTACAAATAGTTATTTAGATATTATCAATATTGCAGATTTTTTGACCGAACTTGAATTTGGGAAAATGATTACTTTGCTATTTTTTGGTGACCGCTTATCTCTTTCTCTTCAACTTAGGTGTAACACCCCATACTTTCAGGCTAGAATTCTAACCGTTGTTCTTACAGGTGTAAGCTCTAATCCTAATGATATTCATGCGAATATAAGTTTCATAATCATTAACCTAGGTTGTTGTAATACCCCGAATTTTTCCTAAGCTTAATTTCTCCTCAAGAAGGTTAAGGAGTGACTTCCTAAGTGAGTATCATTTTAACCATATAGAATTTCCCTAATTTTGACTTTTTATCATATGGAAAATTGATAAGCTTTCCATCGATATAAGATTCACCTAAATCCGATGCCCGGGTAAGAAGTTATGGCTAATTTAAGTCCTAGTCGTAAAACAACGTCATTTTAGTGCTTGGCGCATCACGGAGAGGGTCTATTTGACAATTGTCAAATTTCAGTGGAACTCCGCGATAGTGGCGCGTCGCGAAGGACCCCAATTTTTCAATAGTCAATTTCCAGTGGCCTAACACAATTGTGACGCATCGCGCTGATGTCCAGGCCCCAACCAGTGGGACAACGCGATGGCTCTGCATCGTGGTGACTCCCAGATTTCCATTTGTCAATTTCCAGTGAGCCACGACGATAGTAGCGCGTCGCAGTGGCCCATAAAATCGAGTTCCCAGTTTAATTTTTCCAGTTTCATACAGAAGTTAAAAAGGGCACTTTGGACTTTTTCCAACCCTCTTAAACCGTACAAACACTAAATTAAAGTCATTTATAAGAATTCTATGAAGTTTTTCTCAAGTTTTCTCTCAACAAAAATCCTAAGTATCCAAAACCTCTTCCAAGAATCTCAAGAATCCACCATAGATTTTCTAAATTGAGTCAAGATTCAAGGTTCCCAAGTCAAGGGCTTTAAGAACCCTCATTCAAGAGTACGAATAGAGTCCCAAAAGCAAGAGTTCATCCAAAGCTTCTAATTCAAGGTATGTGGAGTTTTGAACAAGGGTAATCCTTTCACCCTTGTGCCCAAAGTCTTATTTAAACTACAATTTTTTGTAATTTATGAGATTTTACATGAAATTGAATTGGGTTTTTCACCCATTGTTATTGGTTGCAAGCTTTTGATGTTAACCATGAATTGAGAGTCTAATGACATGATTTTTACATGTTTTCTTGAGAAATTGAAGCTGGATTTATACCCCATGATTTTAATCCTTGAGAAGTTAATAGTTGCAATATTTGAAATATTGAAGTATATGGGTATGTTGATATTTTGAGACAAATTGCTGTAACTTCCAGATTTCTACATGAATTATAAATCTGTATGCCATCTATTATGCATTATGATGAGTTTTAACTTAAGATTGAATTATTGGTCATTAAGCCCTACTTAAGACTTGCAATTTTATGAACTATTGTGCTATAAGCACCCATGATTTGAGTATTTTGAGATTATTGAGAAATGTTTTGACCTAAGGGTCATAGAGTTTTGAAATCCACTCTACCACATGAGATTACAGATTTGATTGTTGGGTTCTTATGAATTATAAGATTATTTTGAAAGTGGATTTTCATGACATGAGCGTGATAAAATAAAGGGAGTAGTATTTAGCACCGAGTTAGGCAAGTTACTATGGTTTCTTACCCCAGAACTACGTGCCACCGTGGGTTTGAGATTTTGGGCTTGAGGCTGAGATGATTGGGCCCGAGGCCGAGATAATGATCATTGTGTTGAGGTTATACTCCTTGGCAAGAGTATGACGCCTCTCTCCAATGTGAGGCTTCTTTCTTAGGAGGACTAGATGTTGGACTCTATGTAGCCACATGGTTTAAGTAGATTAAGAGAACCTCCCTAAACTAAAGTATTTTCCATTGAGATAGAATATTTTTTCTAAAGCTTTGGGATGAGATATTTTCTAAAATGAATGAACTACTTTGAGTATTTTCCAAAGAAGGAAGTAGTTTTCTCTACTAATACGAGTTGATCACTGGTTTTCAAACCAAAGTTATATGATTCCGAGTTTCAAGTGTTTGAGTTGAAAAGAGTTATAAGTTCTTGAGCATTAAAGAAGTTTTACTCTCCATGAGATATATGCATGTGTTGAAAGTATTGTTTAACGTTTCCTTCAGCCTATTAGTAATGAGAATAAGAGAAGAGTACATATTTTAAAGCCAAAGTATAATGACTCACGGGATTTGTGTTACATGCTTCATTCTACATGATTTATGAGCTTTACATTTTAGACTTATTCAAGCCATGTGAGTCATTCCTATTTGTATGCATGATTTGATTAAAGAATATTGATATTGTTTTATGTAAATGCATACACCCCCATATACTCAGTACATTCCCAAGTGCTGATCCACATATATGTCTATGTATTATATTGTCTTATAATGTAGGGTCAGGTACTCAGTCCCAACTTCGTCAGTGATTTTCGAGTACCTTTTGTCTACATTTCTCTAGTGGTGAGTCCTCATGGTTCGAGGGCCTATCTTAAGATATTTCAATACTTGAGTGTTTATGTCATTACTTTCAGTTCAGTTTGAGTCAGTTGGGGACCTGTCCCAACGACTCTCTAGTTCATGGAGAAGCAGAGGCTTTGTCAGACTAGTTATCAGACTGTGGTTATGTTAAGATTTCCAGTATTGTGGTCGTTTGGATCGAGTATTACCTTCGTATTTCCTTTCATTTGATATGACAATGCCAGTGTTTTGTATATTCCTTCTTGAATGAGTTATTATGAGGAGTGATAGGCTCAAAGGGTTAGCTTGGGGCTACTTGTAGCCCTAAGCATCGTGTGATGTCTCGAGACCCATTTTTGAGGCGTTATAGTTATTAAGTGCTTTTGAGGTGAAAGTTGTTCATAGAAATCACTTGGAACAAAGTGGAGCTAAGAGCCTTTGATTCGTTCAAAGTTTAGTATTCGATTCTATGAGGTTCTACTTTGAACGTGTAAAAATTCTTATATATGTAGAATTTTCTAGCTCAAGATACACCAAATTGTAGATAACTGTGTCAGCTTTCCAACGATACCAATTTTGCCTTAATTCGATACCCGAGCAAAAAATTATAGCCATTTTCATGAGAGAGGTAGTGAGGTCGCGCAATTAGCCCACGACGCCCGCACCTATTTTCCAATTTTTGTTTCCATGTTTTTAAGGGAAAAAGGCTCTTTTTCTTTACCCTAACTCGTCTATAACAGGTAACTAAAGCCCGAAGGAGAATTATTTGCCTCATTTATTCATAATTCCTCTCCAAGAACAAAACCCTAATCTCCATTCAAGAACATCAAGATTTCATTACAATCTCCACAAGAAAAACCAAGAATTAGTTCCCTAATCCAAGAATCTCAAGAAAAGCTTTCAATATCATCTCCAAGGGTTTCAAAGTCAAGTTTTCTGCATCAAATCAAGCCTATTAAGGTATGTGGGGTTATGAACAGGGATACTCCTTTCATCCTTGTGCCCAAAACTAGTTTTAAAGTTGAATTTACATGAATTTACATGATTTGCAGTTTAGGGTTCATACCCAATTAGCATTATTCGAAGGTTTTGATGTTACAAGTGATTTAAATATTGAATTGAAAATCTACTTTCACATTTTTATGTGCATGACATGATTTTACAGATTGAGAATTAAATTTTATTATCTTGACTAAAATTATTAAAGAATTTCAAGATTATTATTATTGAGCATGAACTTTGTGATGATTTTGATATGAGTTTAAAGCATGGGTTTTCAAGCCCTAGATTAAGTATTGATATTTTAAGAAGATTTTGCTTTTAAGCACCCTATGACTAGCTTATATTTAGATTTTGAGAAAGACTTGGTCTTTTGATCCTCAGCTTAGATATGGAATTCACACTACAATTTTTATTATAGTTTACAAAAAGTTGATTAGTTTTGATTACAGTTTAAAATAGACATATGCATAACTGGTTTTCATTATAAACCCTTATTCTAGTTGTTAAGATGGATTTCCTACAGAATGAGCATACAAATTAAAGGGAGTAGTATTTAGCACCGAGTTGGGTATGTGTCCTAGTTCACATACCCCAGAACTACGAGCCAATGTAGGTACAAATTCAGATTATTCCTATTTATATAGATGCAGATATAGATTGTGATCACTTAGATCAGGTTATACTCCTTGGCAATAATATGACACCTCTCTCCAACATAAGTTTATTCCTTTAGGAGAACTAGATATTGGACTTCATAGAACTCACATTGTTTATGTTGGTTAGAAGAACCTCTCTAACAGAAAATAATAATAGAAAATTTTTTAGAAGAAACTCCCTAAGTCCTAAAATAGAATAACAGAACATCTTTTAGAAACTAAGTGTAAAGGCTCACAATTTTATTCAGATATTATTTTAGATAAGTCATTAGCTATGAGATTTCAACTTCTAGTTTATAGATACAAAGGTGAGTCCTTTTATATTTAGCCTGCATGATTTGAAAATAGACTTAACTTCAGTTCTACTTATCCCACTAGAAGAAAGAGTAAAAGTACACCTTTTAGAACTAAGTGCTATGACTCACAAGATTTATACAGTATGCTTTATCATTCATGATTTATGAATTTTAGCTTTTAGTTATTCAAGTCAATGTGAGTCATTTACACTTAGCATGCATTCTTTACAAGTTATATGAACAATTGAGTTATTGTTTTAATCCTCACATTCTTAGTACATTCCAAAAGTACTGATTCACATATATGTCTATGTTCTACATTTTTTAATAATGTAGGTACCAATTTAGTTGTAGTCCATATACCATGATTAGACGGTTGTAGATCCCAGCCAGCAGGTGATGAGTCCTCCTACTTTGGGGACTTTATTTAGATGTTATTCATGTACTTTACTTTATTACTCATATGTATTGATTAGTTGTAGTTGAAGTCACATCCCAGCTATCTATAGTTAGTATAGTAAAGGCTTTATATACATCAGTCAGAGTTAGTCATGTAATTTCAGTTCCTCTTTTTAGTTTTATTAGAATGTAAAATTGTATCAGTATTGTATTTTTTCCCTACAGTTCATCATGATTATGTTTCCACATAGTAAACTCAGTTATTTTATACATATTTAAATTAGTTGCTTGACAATATGCTAGTTCATGGGTTGGCTTGGGATCACTTGTAGTCCTAAGAATCGTGTGACGTCTAGGGGGTAGTCTCGAGGCGTTACAAACTTGGTATCAAAGCACAAGGTTGAAGTGTCCTAGGATGTCTGTGAAGCCGTATCTAGTAGAGTCTTGGGAAATGGTACAGACATTTAAGAAAAGTTTCCTTTCTTTCATACTCTAGATCATGCTGTAAAGTTATTCTCTCAAAAACTTCTATCGATTTATGTGTTACTCCAAAATTCTCCATCTGTGTATTATTCTTGAGATAACATGATTAGTAAGTTCCAATTCCTCCTAAGATGATGCTCTCAGATTTACTATCAGTAACTTCAAAAGTCACGCAAGGGGCTTGAGAGGAGCTCGCTAGTGTGTTATAAGTTCCTCAAGTTGAAAGTTATTTCCTCATCCACATGACTCATTCAGTTAAGACAGAGGTAGATATTTATCTAGATTCCTCATTAACCCTTCAATACAGATAGTGCTCATGAAAGGAGAGAGTGTGAACCTAGATTGTTAAATAGAGTTTGCATTCGAGGGATATTGTAACCTAGATTATTATGATCTAAAAGTAGTAGAACCTTCTTAGAGTTGGAAGTGTGGGTTAGAATTGTAGTAACAAGAAAGGAGAGGATGGCGATTGATAAAAAGTATAGAGATAAACTTATGCATACTGTAGATGTTGCGTTATGGTGATATATCCTTGTGTATTAGTTTAGTGGAAGGTAGAGAAGGAGTTATTAGTTAAGGTGAATTATTGTTTGCTTGAAGTATGAAAGGAGTTATTGATGATATTTCTTGTGTTAGAAAAATATTGGATATTCATAAAGTATTTGGGTTGGTAATTATGCCTAGCACTAGACACCAAGTTTGAACAATAGATAATCATCAAGCTGGAAATAATGATGTAACACCCTGATTTTCTGAAATCAAAATGCGACACGGTGCTTATGATTACGAAGGACCACAAGCTAACCCTTTTCTGATATCTGTACCTGAGCACTGCATAATATACTAAAATAAATGCAGAAAACTGGTGGAATCTTTCTATAAGGTTCAAAATATCTAAAATACTCAAAATTGAAGACTGAATATTGATACATTTGTTTAAAAAACTTCTAAATTGTCTGAACTATAGAGTTGATGGGACATGTCTCCAACTAACTTCGTCTACTAAAAATAAACCGAGTCTAATGCCATTATAAAATAAGGATCATCCTCGAATGATGAGGACTCACTGCTAAGTCAACTGCTTCTGGCTGAGTCTGGACAGCTAAGGGTGCCCTGGCTCTCGCTTTTTTGAACCAATGGTATAAGACACCATAGCGCAAGAGAAAAGTATGCGTCAGTACTTTGAATGTACTGGTATGCTAGATGAGGTAAGGCTGAATGCAAGGGCTTATGCATGAACATTATTTAACTGAATATCATGAGAATACTGAATAGGGATATATGCATGAATACACAAACCAAAACTGGAATCGTAGTAACATTGAATACGAACTCTGAATACTGGTTTCTGAATACTGACTTACTGATGATTGGGTCTACTAATACTGATATCTGAGTTTACTAACTTTGGAATATTGAATAACTGAATCTACTCATATCAATAACTGAGTTCTGAGTTGCTACTATCGACTGACTAAATCTGAGATCAAACCTTTCTAACGGATGATCTTTGAATCTACTAATAATGATAAGGAATGATTGTATCCGAGATCAGACCTATCTAGCGGAAGATCTCTGAACCTTTTAATAATAGAAATGATGGACTGAGTTGGAGATCAGGGCTATCTAATAAGTGATCTCTGGATCTATTAGTACTGATACTGATTAACTTTATGTGAGACCAGGCCTATGTAGTGGGTGGTCTATGAATATATGGAACTATCTAAGTTCCTTACTGAGATAGGTGACTGTATCTGACAGTCGTACTTTCTGAGTTTTACTCTGAAGATTGATACTGAAACTGGAATTGTGGGAGTTCTCACTTAGCCGACATACCCCAAATATGATCTAGTGGGGTCTAACCTATAACCCCAGCTAGAAAGGTGTCAATACCGTGCCATGGGTATATACACTACTATGGTCAACCCTCTATAACGAGTGATCGTTAACAGAAAATTAAGCCTAAGGCAATGGGTGACTCCTAGAAGGTAGTCAAGCCTTAATCTAGTAGGTGACTCCTAATCCTGCGCTGGCTACGCAGTTCTGGAGTACAGAGATTGCGGCTGATGACTCTGCCTCTCTAACCGAGAAGCTGTCATCCCTGCACTCACTCGGTGCTAGTTCCTACTCCCAACTAAAAGACTCTAAACTAATTCTTAACTGAACTTAGACTGAGCTGAATCTGTTACTGTTCATATTTCTTGACTGATCTGACTGAGTTTGCTTGGTTCCGTTATATGATGAAATGCTGCTCGAATTCTATTATCTAACTGAATGCTACTAAATTTTTGTTAGCCTACTGAGTCTTACTGAAGTCTGAGCTGAATACTGAATACTACTAAGTACTACTGAATACTAATTACTTTTGAATACTATTAAGTTGGAACTGAATACTAAGTCAGATTAGACTAATACTGAGACTGGATTGCACTTAAACTGAGATCACTAAATTTCCTTTAGTTCTATAACTGTCTGAATTCAACTGAGCATAGCACGTCTGAAATTATCTTAAGACTAACCCAGCTCTAGACAAGCAGCTAAATTTCAGGTATTAAATACCCCATGGACTCCATAACATAAATATCATAAAATAGGACAACTCGTACATGACATGACAATAGGCTATCATCCACAATATAATCAATGCGATATCTCACCAATCACTTAAATATCATGAACATATAAAGGTATAGGACATGCATGCCAATATCTCAAAGTTCACTCAATAAGGAATACTCGTGAATGAGAATGCATACAACATATCAGAAATCATTCAATAAGACTTTTCAACAAACACTTGGCTTACATGAACTTATACATAATTGGGGTTTTCTTGCTAACCATGATATATTGACTCTATTTCCTTCACATAAGCATTATGTGGGGAGCATGCTTTGGTTATACAATAAATACTACACCCAAGTATCATGATTACACCAACCAACTTGCAAAATTTAGGGATTTAACATGGATATGATGTAATTCAACCCATATCAAGATCAAGACTTGCAACTTATATTCAAAAGCATGAATTACAACTCAACAACACATAATCATGAGTTTCAATACACAAAAATCTTGAAATCTCATAAATACATAAACTTTGTAATTTTGAAAATTATTCTTGAACTTCATGGGTGGAAGGAACCCAAGAATCAACATCTAACATAACTTAGGAGACTCTTTCTTGAAGTTTCTTAGAGAGATTCTTGGTTTCTTGAGTTTTCTTGAATAAGGGTTTGGATCTTGTTCTTAGGGATTGATCTTTGAGAGAAACCCTAATTTGATGTTGTAGATGAAGAATAAAGTTATGGGCCTTGATCTGATATAAATAGGTGTTAAAAAGGGTGGAAAAGGACCAAAAATCCCTTTTCTAAAATGACTAAAAAATCACTGAACGGGATATGAGATGGTGGGTGCGAAGGTCCATCGAGGGCCTGACGGTCCTGACCATCGCACCTAGGCCAGAACTGGGTTCACTATCTCGTCTGTGATAGCTCGGACGATGGTCCGTTGCTAGATCTACGGTCCATCGCTAGATCTATGGTCCGTCGGACCTCTCTATCGCACTTAGCTTGAGAGTGGACTTACTGCCTCAGCTACGATAGTCTGGGCGACAGTCCATCGCTAGCTCGACGATCCGTCGGACCTCTCCGTCGCACCTGGGTAGTTCAGACTCTTTATGTAAAACGTCCATAACTCTTTACCCCGATATTGGATTTTCACAAAATTGATATCATTGGAAAGATAATTAAATTTCCTACATGATAAAAAGTTAAAATTAGGAAAATTCTATCTGATTTAAACATTACTCACTTAGAAAGTCATTCCTAAATCTTCTAGAGACTAAATTAGACTTTAAACAAAGTTCAGGGTATTACAAATGATTTCTTGGTTAGTGTGGTTATTTGTATGGAAGTGATATAGTAGGATTGAACATGTATGCAAGAGTTTTAGTTCATTTATTTGTAATTTAGTATGGTGTAAAAGTACACCCAATGTGATATAAGGATCAAATTATTTTCTAAGGTTATTGAGTATTATGTGTGGTTAGTAGTACCCTCAAGTTCATAAGTGGAAAAAGGCTAGTTATATAGTTCATGGTATTTTTAATAGCTAAGATAAGGAGTTATGGATAGACGGTGTTGAGTCTTTTAAGTATGATTTTGGTTCTTATGGTTTGGGAAAAATAAAAGTATAGAAGTGTGATCTTGGTAGGCTATGATTATGTGTTTAGTGAGGTAAGTATGTTTGCAAAGGAGAGTGTAAGTGTTTGACGATGATTATTGAAGCTAGAGAAAGTTAAGGATGGTATCTATAAAAGGCTTGTCCAAGAATGAAGTCAATAAGTTCAAAATATAGTTTATTCTTGTGAGTTTAGAATTTATGTGTAGTCATTAGAATGAAGAGACTATGGCTTAGTCTCGAGACTATGAAATAGATCCATAAGTTTAGAAGGATGACTTTAATCTAAAGGGGAGATATTATAAAACCCTAGCTCATTTTAGTTCCCTATTGAAGTTAAAGGGGTCCAAGGCTTAAAATTTTTTACTAAGTGTTGGGAATTAGCCATTTCTAAAGATCCTAGACTTTGATGATTTTATTTTCAACCTTCCTGACCTTGAAACATTAATTTTTAAGTTGATTCACGATCGGGGTTGATGATAGTACACCCCGGGCAAGTTTCACAATCTTTGGACAAGCGTAGAGGTGTGTTTGGATCACCAAAATAGTATCATCCCATGATATGCCCATGGCATGTGCTCCATTCCACCGCTAAGGGAGCCCACGATATAGCTTGCACACCTCCCATCGTGTGCCCTCTTATTTTTTTTCAGCTCCTGTTTCAGCATATTTAAGAGCCAATGCTGATACACTTCATAAGTATTCAAGTTCATTCTTATCTTCCAGTCAGTAAGTAACAGCTCCACTCTGTGATTCAAGTCATCCCTTATAAATATATGAACTCCAGTCTTCTGTTGAATAGCTTATGATAAGTATGAACTCGTGTTTCAGAGTATGATCAGTTCTCAGAACTCATGCTACTAGTGAAATTTGCATTATATCAGGTATGTACTCAGTTTAGATATCTTTAATAAATTCATGCCTTTGACATTCTATTCCTTAGGCCTCAGTTAAGTGTTAAAGTTATGTATAGTAATCTTTCATGCTTTAGGTCCTTATGTGTTAGACCCTTAGTGACCTCTTCCTATGTTAAGATAGTGGTGACGATAGTGGATAAGAAAAGGTTTAGATGAGAGCAAGTTGAAGACCCTCATTAAGAAAAATTATTTATGTTTTTGTTCTATCTAAGTCTAAAGAATGAAGGAATATTGAGGTAAATCTTTGGTATATGTCATAGTTAGTTGAGAAATCCGAGTATGTCTTCTTAAGAATAGTACAAAAAACTTGTTATTGATAGTGGTTTAAAGGATATGAGAAGTATGCCTGTATGGGTGCTTCCTTAAAGTTGATATGTAGTTATAATGATAGGCTTAAATGTCATGTTGGGATATAAGTGGAGGAATACAATATGTGCTAGTGAGTCCATAGTAAGAGTTCAAAGGTAGTCGTTGAAGTGGTAAGGCATGTTATGCTTTGGGTGTGAGCTCTAGAAGAGACACAGAAGATTGAATCCTGTGGTTTAGACTAGTATTATGGTGTAGCATGTTGTATCTTGTGATTTTGAGTTAGGCTTGATCGTGGTGAGAGAATGTGGTTCTATTTAGACTTTAGTAGATGGATTTATCACTGCCCACGTGAGAATTATTAGTTGAATCAAATGAGTATGGTGTCTAAGGGGAAAGTATAGTTAAGGGAGCATTTAAGAAGTCTTGCTAAGCTTGAAAGTAAGAAGTTACATTGCCTAAATCCTAGTAATTCTATCCTATTTTATGATTTATATGTCTATGTTCCAAGCTATAGAGTTGTACCAATGTTGTGATTCCTCAGTCAGATGTCTTGTTCAGATCATGCCCAAAATTCTTTGTCCTATAATATTATTAGAATTTCTTAAAAAGGTATTGGAGAAATACTCTATTTGAGTATGGGCAGTCAGTATGGTCTAGTCCATAGAGCCTGCGATCCAGTTTAGCAATCAAGCAGATAAGCTCCTATAGATTTCCAACTTTCCATGTAGTCTTACTACCCAAAGTTTCCTGAGTAAGGTCATTCCATGAGGTGAAATTTTGAAATGTTTGCATTTATGCAAATTACGAATTCAGCCCAGTTCATGCATCATGCATCAATTTTAGATTCAACTATTAAGTCATGATTCAGCTCGTAAGTGCTCCGAGCATCATCTTAGTCTTTCCTCAGTATTTCAGCCAAGTCAATATCATTCGGAGGACGAACTATCCCACGGGAGAGATATTGAGATACCCTCATATTTTTATGTCATAAATCTCTCAACTTTTTTTCATGAAACCAGATCCAGCCTAAAACTATGGTTACTCATAAGTTGACACTCTCGTTTCTGTCTCAACCTTACAAACATTCTCATGTCATTGTATGTATTTAAGAAATTAATTCAGTTCATGATATTCAGTTCATGTATTATGTTTCAGACTCAGTTATGAAATCATGTTCCCAGTCATGCATGTTCAGAATATGATCTCAGTTACCTTAGTACAGTACTCTCAGTCTAATCAGTCTCATTCGAGGATAAATATTTCCAAGGGGGAGATAAGGTAACACCCCGTACTTTCAGGCTAGAATTTTAACCGTCGTTCCTATATGTGTATGCTCTAATCCAAATAATACCCATGTGAATATTAAGTTTTATGATCATTAACCTAGGTTGTGAAGTGCTTTCAAGGTGAAAGATATTTATAGAAATCACTTATAACAAAGTGGAGCTAAGAGCCTTTGATTCGTTTAAAGATTAGCATTCGATTATACAAAGGTCTAATTTGAATATGTATAACTTCTTATATACATAGAGATTTTTAGCTCAAGACCCACCAATTGTACATAATTGAGTCAGCTTTTCAACGATACTAATTTCACCTTAATCTGATACCCGAACAAAAAGTTATAGCCAATTTCATGAGAGAGGCAGTGAGGTCGCGCGATAAGCCCACAACGCCCGCTCATCACCCGTACCTATTTTTCAGTCTCTATTTTGCAGTTTTAAGGGAAAAAGGGTCTTTTACTTCACCCTAACTCATCCATAACAGATAATTAAAGCCCCAAGGAGCATTATTTGCCTTCTTTATTCATAATTCCTCTCCAAGAACAAAACCCTAATCTTCATTCAAGAACATTAAGACTCCATTACAATCTCTTTAATAAAAATCAAGATTGAGTTCCCTAATCCAAGAATCTCAGTAAAAGCTTTCAATATCATCTTCAAGAGTTTTAAAGTCAAGTTTTCTACATCAAATCAAGCCTATTAAGGTATGTGGGGTTATAGACAAGGATACTCCTTTTATCCTTGTACCTAAAACTAGTTTTTAAGGTTGAATTTGCATGAATTTACATGATTTGCAGTTTAGGGTTCATACCCAATTAGCATTATTTAAAGGTTTTGATGTTACAAGTGATTTAAATGTTGAATTGTAAGTCTACTTTCACATCTTTATATGCGTGACATGATTCTACAGATTGAGAATTGAATTTCATTGTCTTGACTAAAATTGTTAAAGAATTTCAAGATTATCATTATTGAGCATGAACTTTGTGATGATTTGATATGAGTTTAAAGCATGGGTTTTCAAGCCCTAGATTAAGTATTGATATTTTAAGAAGATTTTGCTTTTAAGCACCCTATGACTAGCTTATATTCAGATTTTGAGAAAGACTTGGTCTTTTGATCCTCAGCTTAGATATGGAATCCACATTATAATTTTTACTACAGTTTACAAAAAGTAGATTAGTTTTGATTACAGTTGAAAACATACAGATGCATAACTGGCTTTCATTATAAACCCTTATGCTAGTTGATAAGGTGGATTTCCTACAAAATGAGCATATAGATTAAATGGAGTAGTATTTAGCACTGAGTTGGGTATATGTCCTAGTTCACATGCCCCAGAACTATGAGTCAATGTAGGTACATATTTAGATTATTCCTATTTATATAGATGCAGATACAGATTGTGATCACTTAGATCAGGTTATACTCCTTGGCAAGAGTATGACACCTCTCCCTTATGTGAGGTTTTCTCCTTAGAATAACTAAATGTTAGACTCAATGATAGCTCACATTATTTATGTCAGTTAGAAGAACCTCTCTAATAGAAAAAATAACAAAAATGTTTTTAGAAGAAACTCCCTAAGTCCTAAAACTGAATAACAGAATAGTTTTTAGAAACTAAGTGTAAAGGCACGATTTTATTCAGATATTGTTTTACATAAGTCATTAGGCATGAGATTTCGGTTTCTAGTTTACAGATACAAAGGCAAGTCCTTTTACACTTATCCTACATGATTTGAAAATAGACTTAACTTTAGTTTTACTTATTCCACTAGAAGAAAGAGTAAAAGTACAACTTTTAGAACCACGTGTTATGAATCACAAAATTTATGCAGTATGCTTTATCATTCATGATTTATGATTTTCAAATTTTAGTTATTCAAGCCAATGTGAGTCATTTACACTTAGCCTGTAATCTTTACAAGCTATATGAATAATTAAGTTACTATTTTACTTATTCATTCACCCTTACATGCTCAGTACATTCCAAAAGTACTGATTCACATATACGTCTATGAGCTATATTGTTTAATAATATAGGTACAAGTTCAGTTGTAGTACATATACCATGATCAGATAGTTACAGATTCCAGCCAGCGGATGATGAGTCCTCTTACTCCAGGGACTTCAGTTAGATGTTATTCATGTACTTTACTTTATTACTCATATATATTGATTAGTGGTAGTTGGAGTCGCATCCCAGCTATCTCTAGTCAGTATAGTAGAGGCCTCATAGACATAAGTTAGAGTCAGTCATGTAATTTCAGTTCCTCTTTTTAATTTTGTTAGAATGTAAAATTGTATCAGTATTATATTTTTTCTCAGAGTTCATCATGATTATGTTTCCACACTGTAAACTCAGTTATTTTATATATACTTAAATTAGTTGCTTGACAGTATATCGGTTCATGGGTTAGCTTGGGATCACTTATGGTCCTAAGCACCGTGTGACGTCCAGAGGGTAGTCTCGGGGTGTTACATTAGGCTAAGCAAATGTAAGTTGATTTCTTTCTATTTTCTTATAGAAGTCTTTAAATGTAGTTTTTAGGTGGGATTGTTTGCTGTAGAAGGCTTTAAAAGCCATAGGTTTGTGATGATTATATGGCGTGAGAGGGACACATAACACCTCTACTTATTTTTTAAATTTAGGTAAGTTTTTTCACTTGAAATGCGAATTAGTGACTTGAATTTAGTTAAGTGCGGTCACTTGATAAGTAAATTAGCGACTTGAAAATGTGCAAGCATAGGTACTTGAAAGGTGAACTTTTATTTTGAATTTACTAAAGTGTGGTCACTTGATAAGTGAATTAGTGACTTAAAAATGGGTAAGTGTGGGTACTTGAAATGTGAACTTTTATTTTGAATTTATAAAAAGTGTGGTCACTTGATAAGTTAATTAGTGACTTGAAAATATTTAAGTGTAGGTACTTGAAATGTGAACTTGTGTTTTGAATTTAGTTAAGTTTGGTAACTTGTGAAGTGAATTAATGACTTGAAATGTTTAGGTGTAGTTACTTGAATTATGTAATAGTTACTTGTGTTTTGAATTTAGGTGCTTGAAATGTGAACTTTTGTTTTGAATTTAGTTAAGTGTGGTCACTTGATAAGTGAATTAGCGACTTGAAAATATGTAAGCGTAGGTACTTGAAAGGTTAACTTTTGTTTTGAATTTTTAAAGTGTGGTTACTTGATAAGTGAATTAGTGACTTGAAAATGTGTAAGTGTGGATACTTGAAATGTGAACTTTTGTTTTGAATTTGGTAAAGTGTGGTCACTTGATAAGTAAATTAGTGACTTGAAAATGTTTAAGTGTAGGTACTTGAACTGTGAACTTGTATTTTGAATTTAGTTTAGTTTGGTAACTTGTGAAGTGAATTAGTGACTTGTAATGTTTAAGTGTAGGTACTTGAATTATGTAATAGTTACTCGTATTTTGAATTTAGGTACTTGAAATGTGAGCTTTTGTTTTAGGTACGTGAAATGTGAACTTTTGTTTTGAATTTAGTAAAGTGTGGTCACTTGAGAAGTGAATTAGTGACTTACAAATGTGTAAGTGTAGGCACTTGAAAGGTGAATTAGTAACTTGTGAAGTGACTAAGTGACTTGAAATGTGTAAGTGTAGATACTTGAAATGTAAACTTTTGTTTTGAATTTGCTAAAGTGTGATCACTTGAGAAGTGAATTAGTGACTTAAAATGAATTAGTGACTTCAAAATATTTAAGTGTAGGTACTTAAAATGTGAAGTTTGATTTTGATTTTAGTTAAGTGTGGTGACTTGAGAAGTGAATTAGTGACTTCAATTTGTTTAAGTGTAGGTACTTGAAATATGAACTTGTGTTTTGAATTTAGTTTAATTTGGTAACTTGTGAAGTGAATTAGTGACTTGAAAATGTTTAGGTGTAGTTACTTTAATTATGTAATAGTTACTTGTATTTTGAATTTAGGTACTTGAAATGTAAATTTTATTTTGAATTTAGTTAAGTGTGGTCACTGCATAAGTGAATTAGTGACTTGAAAATGTGTAAGCGTAGGTACTTGAAAGGTGAACTTTTGTTTTGAATTTCCTAAAGTTTGGTCAGTTGATAAGTGAATTAGTGACTTGAAATTGTGTAACTGTGGTTACTTGAAATGTGAACTTTTATTTTTAATTTAGTAAAGTACGGTCACTTGATAAGTGAATTAGTGACTTGAAGGTATTTAAGTGTAGGTACTTGAAATGTGAACTTGTGTTCTGAATTTTATTTAGTTTGGTAAATTGTGAAGTAAATTAGTGACTTGACATGTTAAAGTATAGGCACTTGAATTATGTAATAGTTGTGTTTTGAATTTTTGTACTTGAAATGTGAAGTTTTGTTTTGAATTTAGTAAAGTGTGGTCACTTGATAAGTGACTTAGAGACTTGAAAATGTGTAAGTGTAGGTACTTGAAAGGTTAACTTTTGTTTTGAATTTACTAAAGTGTGGTCACTTGAGGAGTGAATTAGTGACTTAAAAATGTGTAAGTGTAGGTATTTGAAAGGTGAATGATTAACTTGTGAAGTGAATTAGTGACTTGAAATGTGTAAGTGTAGGTACTTAAATTGTGAACTTTTATTTTGAATTTGGTAAAGTGTGATCACTTTAGAAGTGAATTAGTGACTTCGAAATATTTAAGTGTAGGTACTTGAAATGTGAAGTTTGGTTTTGATTTTAGTTAAGTTTGGTGACTTGGGAAGTGAATTAGTGACTTCGATTTGTTTAAGTGTAGGTACTTGAAATATGAACTTGTGTTTTGAATTTAGTTTAATTTGGTAACTTGTGAAGTGAATTAGTGATTTGAAAATGTTTAGGTGTAGTTACTTTAATTATGTAATAGTTACTTGTGTTTTGAATTTTGGTACTTGAAATGTAAACTTTTATTTTGAATTTAGTTAAGTGTGATCACTTCATAAGTGAATTAGCGACTTGAAAATGTGTAAGCGTAGGTACTTGAAAGGTGAACTTTTGTTTTGAATTTACTAAAGTGTGGTCACTTGATAAGTGAATTAGTAACTTGAAAATGTGTAACTGTGGTTACTTGAAATGTGAACTTTTATCTTGAATTTAGTAAAGTACAATCACTTGATAAGTAAATTAGTGACTTGACATGTTAAAGTATAGGTACTTTAATTATGTAATAGTTACTTGTGTTTTGAATTTTTGTACTTGAAATATGAACTTTTGTTTTGAATTTAGTAAAGTGTGGTCACTTGATAAGTGAATTAGCGACTTGAAAATGTGTAAGTGTAGGTACTTGAAAGGTTAACTTTTGTTTTGAATTTACTAAAGTGTGGTCACTTGGGGAGTGAATTAGTGACTTAAAAATGTGTAAGTGTAGGTACTTGAAAGGTGAATTAGTAACTTCTGAAGTGAATTAGTGACTTGAAATGTGTAAGTATAGGTACTTAAAATGTGAACTTTTGTTTTGAATTTGGTAAAGTGTGATCATTTTAGAAGTGAATTAGTGACTTCAAAATATTTAAGTGTAGGTACTTGAAATGTGAAGTTTGTGGTCACTTGAGAAGTGAATTAGTGACTTCGATTTGTTTATGTGTAGGTACTTGAAATGTGAACTTGTGTTTTGGATTTAGTTTAGTTTGGTAACTTGTAAAGTGAATTAGAGACTTTAAAATGTTTAAATGTAGGTACTTGAAATGTGAACTTTTTATGACTTGAACTAATTACTTGAATGTGATTGATTGTGTAGATGTAACCTGATTATAGTTGGATATATCAATGAAATAATGAAAATAGAATGGGTCTTAGGGTGGAATTTGTTGAAAGTGTCAATCAATTTATTGAACATGCCAAGACACTTGATGATTAGTCATTTTTTTGAGCGATTCGTTGTCCTTGTGTTAAATGTGATGGTACAAGTATTCTAACAGAAGAAGTTGTGAATGAGCATCTTTATAGAAAAGGGTTTCATAAGGACTTTTTAAGATTGCGTACAAGTCATGGTGATGTTGAGCAAAATAACTTTGTTGTTGTGAAAGTAGTAGGTCTACAGGGCATAATAACTATCAAGATACTAGGATGACAGAAATGGTGCATGATGCTTTTGGGATGCAATACAGAGAGAATTTAGGGGAAATGTTAAAGATGTTCCCAATAGAGAAGCGTACCATTTTTATGAACAATTGCATGCTGCTAGTAATCCTTTATTTGATGGTTTGCACTCTCGATTGTCTATTGCTGTTAGATTATTAATTTTAAATCTGATTGGAATATTGCTGAAGGAGGAATTTATTCAATGACAAACCCTATTAAAGAGTTAGTTGACCCCGCTTTAGAGGTTCCTGATTCTTTCTATAAGGTAAAAAGAATGGTATCAAAGTTAGGTCTCTCTTCGGTTGGAATTGATTGTTGTGAAAATGGTTGCATGTTATACTTTAAGGAAAATGCTAACCTAGAGTCCTGTAAGTTTTGTCAGCACCCTCGATATAAGCGTGGTTGTAGTGGAAAATTGAAAAGGGGTCCTAAAAATAAATACAGGGTGGAAGGCTCTATAGTTGAGGCATATCTTGCAAGAGAAACGTCTCAATTTTGTTCATACTACTTTGGTGATGAAGTTTCTTATTTAAGAAACAGATCGAATCGACATCAGGATGATGAGAATAAAACTCATTTGCAACCAATATCAATTTTTAATCAATCTAGTCATAAGGCTAAAAAGATCATATTTCGTTGGCTCACTATCATAGAGCACAAATCAGTAACTTTGTATGTCTTACGGAATTGCCCGTAAGTTGAGTCCTCTCTGAAGTAAGGATATTAAATATTAACATATCATATTTATTTACTCATTCCCTTAAGGAAACTAATTGTTTTTCACATGTTGGATCTTTAGTTCATTTAAGACTCAATTCCACAAAAATCAAGTATATGCATCCTTTGCAACATAGTTTACATATGAGGTATGTAAGTGTACTAAGATTTCTACAAATTTTAAACATTTACACATTCTTCAACTAATATATATATATATATATATTTATATAATATTTTTAGGTAAACCATTCACCAAATATATCCGCATACGATCAGTTCTTGAGAGATATTTCTTTGGGACCAGTTGAAGCTCGTACAATGTCCCATTACACAATAAATAGATTAAAATTTTTCACCAAAGAACACTCCAGAACAAGAAAAATAAATAATAGTGGTGTTTGGGTTAAGGGTGATGATGATGTTGATTACTTTGGCATCATACAAGAGATCTTAGAAATGGAGTATACTGGTTTGAAAATAAAAAAAATTATCCTCTTTTGATGTAAGTGGTTTGATCCAAGCCCAAGAGGAATAAGAGTATATAAGGAGCATAACATCATTGAAGTGAAGCACAATAGGATGTATCCTGTTTACGATCCCTTTGTTCTCGTGCAAAATGCTAAACAAGTGTATTATGCTCCTTATCCATTGCGCAGTGATAAGTCTGATTGGTGGGCTATAATAAAAACAAAGGCTATAGGATGGGTGTAAGTTGAGAATGTGTTGGAGATTGCGTATCAAAATGAAATGCAGATTGATCACTAGTTAGTGGACATTGATTTAGTGGATAGTTTGAACCACCCGAAAAATATATTTGAAGAAGTTAATATTACAGAAGAAGAGGTTGACTGGGTAGGAGATAAGCAAATTTCCAAAGAGAGTGAATGGTTTAGTGGAGAATCTTCAGGAGAGGAGGATTAGTTTGTGTAGGTTGTATTTATTATGTATTGATGTCTTTATGATTTGTACTATTTACCTTTATATTTCTTGTTTAAGATTGATATGTAATATACTGTGTAAGATTATTATTGTCACTTTTCCATCTTTTATGTAGTAATAGAAATATTTCTGTCTATCTCGTGTTGTTGGAGAGAGCCTAAACTTCCTATGGTTATCTAACTATTTCACTGGTGTTTTAGCACTAATTTAGTGATTTGAAATGTGAATTAGTAAATTGAAATTAGTTACTTGGAATATTTTAACACTGGTGTTTTCTTATATTCATTTTGTAAGGACTAACTCTTTGTTAACTTTACATAATTTAGATGAGAGGTAAAGGTGACAAAGGTAATCAAAAAGTTGATTCTACAAAGACAAAAAAGGAAAATCAACCTCTGCCTTATAGATGACCGTCAGGTATTCGTGTATCTGAGGGTTGGTTAGATGACGTACCAATACGACCCTCGTATTCTAGGTTGTCGTATCATTCAGTTACTTCTCCTACGCATATAGATCCACTTTATGGCTCTACAGAGACTCATTTTGCTCCCATCGCCATGCCACCGCCTTCACAGTACTATCAGACAACTGCTGGCACATACAGTCATCTACCATCGTCTGCAGTACACTCTACTAGTAGTCAGCCAGCCACGTTCTAACTGTGATTCTACTGGATCTATTAGGTTAAAATATCTTCATCTTGGAGGCACACCATCCGGTGCTTTAGATCCACCCACGATAGTGCATCCACCAACACTTATTCTGCAGCCCAGAGACAGATATGCTCAGTGGAGGTGGTATATTATTCCATATGGAGTAGGGTAAGATTTCTAAATATAACAATATTATTCATTTTTTATTTACTATATTATTATGATCTATGATATTATTGTTTAATCTTGTGTTGTAGGTTTTTTTCCAATGATAGAATTGCAAAAATTATGACTAAATGCATTTGTCGGCACTTTAAAGGCTATTCGACCAGTTGGCAAAAGGTTCTAGAATTTGATAGAAATGAAATGTTTAAAGAATTTCAGGTAAAGATTAAACTTATAATAGAGATGATGAAAATTGAAGAACACATATAATAGCCTGAAATAGTGACTGCTATAAATCCCATTGAAGTTGTGGCTGCTGCTACCAGACAACAATCATTGAAACTGCTAAGGACTTGTTCACTATCCCATTTATAAGAAATGGATTATTTTGGGTCAATTTCACAACTATTTGATGACAATTCATATAATGGTATAAACCAAAATACATTAATGGCCAATGTTAATGGAAATGTGCCTCAAGCCATGGAGAAATTTCATCACGGGGAAGTGTCACACCGATACATGAATATTAATACAAATTCTTTAAAGATTAAAGTCATCCAAAATAACTCAAATAGTTTCTTGAGGCAGCCAAATTATGTGAATCTAACCTTTCAATTTTAGTGACAATAAATGGATGCTTTTGGGAATGAAGGCACAGCAGCAGCAAATATTCCAACAATAATAATTATTGTGTTTCAATCCAAAACAAGTTGGAGTGCTGACTGCTAGTATCTCATCAATAGTTCTAGCATATAGATGTGAACTTAATCATAGTTTTTTCATGCTGAACTCTGCTATATGCACATTAGAGAAGAAAGAATGAAACCAGAAGATGAGTGAAGAAGGGATTTCTCATTGATTGAATCTTGTAAACTCACTCGGTTACATGGAATGAATTGCATATATATATATATATATATATATATATAATAGTCTGGAATATTCTAGATCATAACTAATTAACTAACTCACTGAGCTACACTTGTCACGAATCGAACCAGGGCCTGCCCATGATATCTCAATTCCACCTCGGACTAGAGACCACCCTCATTGTCCAGCCAAACAAAACACAACACACCTAGCAATGAATGAATTTCAAATATATAACAAGATAGAAAAGTATAAGCTAAAAAAAATCTGAGAATATCAATAACCAACCCAACCATAGTAACCGACAAAGCCTCTATACAATACCAACCATCAACCTAAGTCAGGACAATACCCCCGACGATTGACAAAATGAGTACAGCAAGAAATTAGTCTATGACATACAAAACCAAGAAGTAATGGGCCTTCTGGAAGAAGAAGGCTCATCATTTCAAGCTGATACACAAACAACTCTAGAATCACCTATCACTGTACAGGAAAAGTAGACGTACCTTCAGACCCCACATCGCATGGGGATATAACATTCAGGAATGGTTAGTTGGGTGAGCACAAACATGTAACTCAGTATAAGGATAAAGTAATGCAAATTGAAAGTTTAATTTCAAACTCAATGTATATGTTTGTAATCATGCATACAAATATATAATAGATGTTAGGGGTAGGGAACTACGTTTAGAATGATAGTAAAACGTTATCTTGGACTATGTAGCTCAACTGTCATAAACAGGCACCCACGGGCTATATGGGTTCAGCTCCCCATGCTGAAAGAGCCCAGTGCATGATAGCTGCATAAACCAGAGGTATCAAGGAATACCAGGGAATGCCCTAACCCTACGTCAATCCTAGGTACAAATATATCAATAGTGTGAACCATGCATATGGTCATCAAGACCAATCCTTACATCGGTAAACGTGAGTTTCCAGTATCATTTCTATGGGACACACACCTTCACAACTTAGCTACATAACCCCCATTAAGCCCGATTAAAACAAGTTTTACATAAACCATTCATTAACAAAGGAATTATACATTAAGGCACACCATAGATATCGTTATACTATTTAATTTGCAAGCTCATAATTATGCCATTGTAATTCCATTAACTTGAGGGAATGCCTTGACCACCTTTGTTCATTAAATCAAAATATAGCCAACACGGCCTTCAAAATCTATGTTCATTATTTAGCCATTTATGAGATGCGATAGTATTGGTGAGTAAGTCAAATCAAATGACCATTCTGTGATTCAAAGCTATTTACACAAGTAGGTTGAGGGAACATAATTATTCAAAACTAATTTCCAAGTTCAAAACACCAATTTGGGAGAATACCTCGACCCCTATTAAAATTCCTACACCCATGCACCCCATTAATTCAAAATATTTAATTCAAAGCATGAACAGCTCATAAAAATCATGAAAAAATTATTCAAGGATCAACAATTCAAAAACTCTCAACCTATCTTAAAAACCGACATTCAAATCCGTACAAATAAACCATTTTAAACACATATTTTCATAAAATAAGATTTGGAAAAGAGTAAAATTCCTGAAAGTATCACAAATATGAAGAGAAATCATCATTGAGAGCCGTAATTGACCAACTTCTTGAAAAACCTAAGTTTTCTTGACCTTGGGGATTTTAGAGAGTTTGAGAAGTTATTTTTATTTGTTTTGGAGTGATAATGATACCCTAAAGGGGTTTTAAGTCATGGGTCACGATTGAAAAAGAGGGGAAATGTCTAAAGTACCCATAATTAAAAGTTGAAAATAGTCGCAGTGACTACAGGTCACCCTATGACTCATGAGGACACATTACGACTCATCACCATGATTCATAGTAAAGAAAATAGCATAGGAACCCTTTAATGTGTACCTTACAAGTCATACACTATGACTCGTGTACATACCATATGACTCATAGAGACCTAATCGTACCCTGAGTAAAAATTGGGCCATCATACTGGTTTCTTCATAGAAGGAACACTACGACTAGTAAAGAGTCCATACAACTCGTTAGGCAAAACACATCGCCAAGATAGAAACAAAGGGACTCTTCACTAGTCACTCTATGATTAGGGTCTTACGCCCCGTATAGGCACCATATGACTCATAGCATGAGTCGTAGCTTAGTCAGTAATCTCAAAGACCAAGTATATTTTAGGGACAAAAATATGGGGTGTTCTATACCCCCCTCTTAGGATTATTCATCCCTGAATAATGAGTAATGGCATTTGTTGAAACCTTGGGGGTTGCACCACACTGTGAGGGGCCAGGTCCCTCAAAATCAGTCATCAGCAATAAAACAATAATTTAATGAGGAACACATCACAATGGAGGAAACTCAAAGAACACAAGGCTTAACGTGGAAACCCCCTTGCTCAAGAGATAAAAAACTACGACTTGCCCTTACTAGAAACTCAAAAGTTTACTATAATCAACCTCTTAATTAAAGACTCAAACTTGAACCTAACTCTAGGCTCCCCCTGCTTGTAGTAATTCTACTACAACTTCAACTTGACAACTTTGCCAAGACTCTTTCAATACTAGTTAATTCTAACCAGTTTCAAGCTTAGTCAACTCTACTTAAGGCACTCTTAAAACAAGAAGAAAAGATCATTACTCTTATAATTTGATTAATTCTATTACAGCAGAATTCACTCAAGAACACTCACTCTTTTATGTATACAAGAAATAAGAATATGAGAAATACTTGAGAAATATTTAAAGTTGAGTATTTTTCCTTTTTTTCTCTCTTCAACACTCGATTAAATTTGCAAAAACTACTTAATGAAGAAGCATCCTTTTTCTTTTATAGATGAGTGATGATTAGGGTTGAAATATAATTGGACCAGTGTCCTCAGTAGTACAAGAAACACCTACATAGTTTGTTATACAATAGGACAAAACTGTGTAGACATATGCCATCTATATTGTACCCTTGGACATCCGAGGACCTAGTCCTTTGTAGTCATCTGTTCATCATCAAAATAAGATATAGAAATTTTCCCTCTTTTAATGATGACAAACCAGCCATAGAGTTTTAAGCACTAATGCTTATGCTTGAATTCATCACATTTAATCAGTGTGATTACCACTACTGAAGATTAATTTCCACCCTATCATAAAACACCATGCTTCCACAACTTAGGGACCTAGTCCCTTGTTGTCAATTGCTATCAAGATTCAATCACTTCCCTCTGTTTTCATGCACCATTCATCATGTAGTGCATTTGTATACTTTCTTCTATCACTATGCCTCCAGACTCAAGCACATCATCACATATATGCTGCACTTGGTACCTGGTCTCTAATGTAATTAGTACATTCCTTACACATACACTTGGTCCATAATATATGAAGTCAGTATTCTTCTTTTTGACATTATTAAAAAGGAATAATAGTAAACTAAGAGTAAATATAAGTACGTGTTAGTTAACTCATGGCCACTGGTGTAACACTAACATGAACAACAACTTTAAAATCAAGGATCAAAAGTAACACACGAAACAAGATTTATTCATTCATGAAAGTCAGTATCGGTACATTAAGCTAAAATAATCAATCATAAAAACAACCGTCTTTAAAAGCCATCATAAGAACCAGGATATGAAACTGACACAAGGTTGATATGGGAATAGGGATAACAGGGCTTATGTTGAGGGAGGTTTTAAGGAAGGGAACTTAAGTAGCATCTCCATTCTTTCATTTACAGCACTATGGGTATCTAACAACTATTTGGTGAGGACCTTCTCTTCAACATTCAATCCTTAAACTTTACCAGTCAGTTCTGCCACTTTTGTCTAGAGTTTTGCATTTTCAGCTGCAAGTTCATCAGTGACATCTGGTCCCTCAGAAGAGAACCTTTGATTCTGTAGCTTCACGTGAACTATTTTAGCTTCTTTTATAGCTAACTTGATTCTTAAATCCTCTATTTCTCTACCAGTTTTTCTTGAACAGCCAATAATTCAGACACTTTAGATACTATTCCAGCCATTCCTTTAATAGATTTATTCTCTACCAGAGTTGTCAAATTAAATATCTGCTGACTGTGCCTGGTGTTCCCTTTGTTCTAACCACACCAAAATGGTTAAACACTTTGTTCAAGAAATAACCATATGTCATCCCATGCTTTCCTTTCTTTTCATGAATTACCTTATACATATGCTCTATCATTAGAGAAGGTAGACTAATCAATTCAAATTTACTCAGGCATTCAATCAAAAATAGGTCAAAAACTGATGCTATAGTTCTTTTCTCAGAACTTGGTAATATGACCTTGTTGATGAACTAAAATACTAGTTGAAACTCACTAATTAAAAAAAAAATTTCACTATAGTTGTTGAGGTCCCTCCCATCTTTAATACATTGATCATAAACTCAGTTGTAGGATATTGATTTACCATAATTCTCACACCTACAATAGGTACGTCTAAGATCTTACCTAATATCTTTTCATCCAGTTGGATAGGATTTCCCTACACTTGGGAATTTAAACTTAGCCCATCATTTGATAATTCCATGGTGTAATAAAATTCTCTGACCTCATTTTCAAACACTATAGGAGTTGATTCCTCAAATAAGTGTAGCGAACCTTGGTGCCTAACATACTATACCAACTCTATCATCCTAAGCTTTTTAAATATCTTGGGATTAAAAGTTCTTCTTGATAGAATCTTTTATGTCATCAGTATTTTATTCCTTTATTTTCTAGCCACATCCTCCATCTCTTCCTCCTTTCCAATTCTCTTGGTCTCACTACTTGCCTCATTCTTTTCAATCACAACTTTTCTTTTCTTGGGACCAGGTCCCTCAGAGTTTTTCTTTTTCTTGGCAACTATGTGTTTCTGCCTCATTCTAGTAGGGCTACTAGACTTTGACTTAAAGGACCTGGTCCTCACAGCAACATAAACTTTCTTTCTTTTTTCCTTGGTAGTAGTAGCAACTCCTAAATCTATGTCCTCCCCTCCTTTGACCTCTACAGCTTCAATATTTTCTTTCTCCTTTACTGCAACAGTTTTCATGAGCCTTCTTTTTTATCCTTGAAGTCTTGTTATCCTTCATGGAATCTTCCAATATTTTATTTTTAGATCCTCTTGTAGAATATGATCTAGTTACTTTTATCTCAGAGTCTATCACTTTCTCCTTTTCTATACTTCATCTTAGTTTCTTTACCGACCATCTTAGAGGCAATTCATCCTTATCCACCTCATTTTTCTCATTATATTTTCCCTCATTCACTTTATCCTTACCACCTACTTCTTTTTCTTCTTTATTAACTAAGCTTTCTTTTGTGTCATATGCAAGCAAAATCAGATTTTCAGCCACCTAGTTTTCATTGCAGGAAAGATCAATCCTTTTTAGCTAAATTTCTTCACCAAATTATGGAGAAAAAATAGGGTTTCGATCTGAGGGTGTAGGAGAGCCTGGTTCTTGCAAGTTTTTTTTAGATGTTTCATCTTTTTTGAGTTCTTCATACAACCTAGGGAATTGGAAATTTTTAGGTAGTTTTGAATTTCCTTGAGTAAAGAGAGTTTCAGGTTGAGAAATTTCTTGCTCTATTGGTGACCCAAACCTTTGGTTTGGATTCTCTATCATGATTGGATATTCATAAATTTCAAAGGTTAGGGAGGGTTTAATAGAGACTGATTGGATTATGGGATTTGACTTTCTAAGGAAGATTCAGTTAGAAAAATTGATTCAGGTTGTTGTTGGGGACTCAAAGTGATGTTTTCCATGGTTTTAATTTCTGAAGAATCAAGGCGTTCTATTTGAGTATGTTCAGTTTGATTTTGTAGAGTTTTATCTACTTCGGAGCTTTTAGATGGGTTTGAGAAAGTAGTAATATCATCTATTTGATTTTGTGTGTTAGAGAGAGATAAACGGGACCAGTTTGATTTTGAGAATATTATTGATTTAGGAAGATAAATTGGATTAGTTAAAAATTGAGAGAACAAAATGATTTAGCAAGTTTGAGAGTTAACTGATGTCATTAAAAGGTGTTCCTTTTGAACTAACATATCTAAACCTAATAAGTGCGACTCTTCATTTTGCAAAGGAATTGACAACTTAAGAGAAAGGAAAATACATGGATTTTTAGATATCATTTTATGATTACTTAAGCATCTTGTATAGGTACTAACTTGAGATGGGACCAGGTCAGTCTCTTTTGAGTGAATCTTCAAATTTGTGCTTGTCAAATTTATCCACTTCCTAAGCTGTTCTCATGGGTGTACACCTGAAAGGTATAGTACTGAGTTAGACTTACATTCACCTATTCTACCAAGGACACCTGCATCCTTAACATAGCCAATTTTAATTGGTGTCACTGACTCAAATGTTAGGTCATGGTATTTTGATCAAGCTCAGTCTCAACTTGCTTTATGGAACAGGTCCGCGGACCATACACCAAACTTTATTTCACTCATACTGCCTTAATCTCCTTCTTCTAAGATGAATTCTTTTAGGACCATGTCCCTTGGAATCAACTATTTCAAAATAAGATACTTCCACCTTAAGTGCCTTGAGAGAGAATCCAGTCAGATCTTCCAATATTGAGCTTAGAACACATATTAATAACAACCATTCCTGACTACAATCCCCTTCTAACAGTTGAAACCATGATCACTTGTTGGATTTAGGAACCCACTTAAGCACGAGTTCCAAGTAGGAGGACAATTTGTGATCAAAACCTTATTGACCCATTTAGGTAGTGATAGCTTTGTATTTACAATTTCCAGTGGCTTGAACCCCTTAAAATGTGATTTTCCTTATTGAACACGTCTGGAACCATTTATTTTAGCTCAAAGCTATCTTTGACCATTTACCTTGATTTGCCCATCTCTTCCACAATAACTACCTAAAGGCTTGTGGACCTTGTTTCTAGTATTAGGATCAGCCTTTCCATGAGACCAGTAGGTAGAGCTTTTTCTTAATAACCAAGACCTTTTTATTATTTGCACCTTGACTGGATAAGTTAGAAAGGATTCTTGATGATGTAGTCCATTTAAGAGATTTATTAAGCTCTTATCTTAAAAGGACTAGGTTCCTTTCCAACTCTTCATTCTTGTGGAGTGTAGACATAAAATGCCTTTGAGAGACCTTCAGTTTCTCTTTAGTTGAATTTGAAGCCTTAAAGCTTCTTTCTTCCCTTTACTATCCAAAGCATTTAACTTTTCCAGCTGACTCATGCAACTCGGATTTTTAATTTTTAGTTTAGTGACCATTTCTTCAGTTTCAAATATTTGGAGTGTTAGAGCAATTAATTCAAGTTCTTGATTCTCTATTTTCTCCTCTAAAACATTTTTCTCAGTAGTTAATTCACACAGAGAGTCTATCAACATACTTGTAAGCTTTTCTATCTTCATAGCAGTGTAGTTATCTAGGTTTTCCTTAATATTAGAAAGAGTTACCTCTTTTTCTTCTTCATTTTCTGTGTTTACCATGAATACAAACAAGGAATTATAGATAACTAGAATATCTTATAATGCTAACATAGACACATCTCCAGGCTTCTCATCCCCATCACATTCACTGAAAAAATCTCTCCATGTTGCCAGAGCTTTCTTTACTACATAATCAGCTGCAACCTTCCTTCTTGGATTTTCAGGGACCTGGTCTCTGTTCTTTCCCTTGTCACCTCCAGTCTTGAAATACTCTTAATAATCCAATTTGTGCATTGGACAATCCTTTATGAAATGTTCATGACTTCTATATTTGTAACACACTTCATCATTGCTTCTTCCTTTGCTGCTATATTCTCTTCTTTGGAACTGACTACTTTTTCTTATGGCTTTGACAATCCTTTTTGAAAAATAGGCAACATCAGTGTCCTCTTCTGCTGAGTCATGTTTGGAAGCCTTTAGTGCAAGGGATTTTTCCCTTTTTACTTCATTCTTCTCTAACACTTTCTGCTTCTTGCATGGGTTCTTAGATTTCTAATTAGTTTATTCGTAGTGAGGGTCTTCAGGTTTCTTGCCTTAATTATAGCATCCATTTTTCTTTCCCAAGACTTAGGAAGGACACCAAGAATATTTCTCACCATCTTGTACAAAGGAATCCCTTCTCTAAAGCAGTGAAACTTATTTGTAATAAAAGTGAATCTTGTACGCATTTCTTAGATTGTTTCTGCTTCTTTCATGGTGAAGGTTTCATACTGAGTAGTCAGAATATCTACTTTAGAATCCTTCACATCAGTAGTACCTCTATGAGCAGTCCAAAAGAAATCCTAAATCTCCTTGGAATTTTCATAGGCTGAGATCCTGTTATATTCATCAGGTCTAATACCACACACTAGTAGTTTCTTTGCCTTGAAGTTATTTTCAACTTTCTTTCTTCATCATTGAACTCTCTTCTGCTTTTTACTACCATTCTTGTTATTTCCCCTTCTTTGACTTTTTTAACTGGAACATAAGGACCATCAAGAATTATGTCCATAAGTTCATTGTCTTCAGCCATACGAAAGTCAAATATCCTGGTTTTCACCACCCTAATATTGCCCATAAAATCTAGGTGGTCTAGTAGAAGATTGCCCTTCTTCAAGGTTAGGTGGAGAAGCCATGCTAACCAAATCACTCTACGTGTCAACCTTTTAGAGTGTTCTAGATCTTATACCAATTGTTGAAACCATGAGGGTTGCACTACACTGTGAGGGACCAGGTCCCTCAATATCATTCAAAGGCAATACAATAGTAATTTAACTAGGAACACAATACAATGTAGGAAACTTAAAGAACACAAGATTTAATGTGGAAACCCCCTTGCTCAAGGGAGGAAAAACCATGGCTTTCCCTCACAAGAAACTCAAGAGTTCACTATAATCAACCTCTTGATTACAGAATCGAGCATGAACCTAACTCTATGCTCCTCCTACTTGTAGTAACTCTAATACAACTTCAACTTTACAACTCTGCTAAGACTCTTTCAACACTAGTTAACTCTAACCAGTTTCAAGCTTAAGAAACTCTACCTAAGGCACTCTAAAAATAAGAAGAAAAGATCATTACTCTTATAACTTGCGTAATTCTATTGCAATTCAGAACTCATGCAAGAACACTCACCTTTTTTTCCATACAAGAAATGAGAAAATGAGCAATACTTGATCAATGTTGAGAGTTGGGTTTTTCCCCTTTTTCTCTCTTTATCACTCGATGGATATTGCAAAAACTAGTTGATGAAGAAATATTTTTTTCCTTTCATAGATGATTGATGATTAGATTTGAAATATAATTAGATCAGGTGTCCTCAATATTACAAGCAACACCTGCACATTTTGTTACCCTAGAGGACAAAACTGTGCAGCCGCGTGCCAGCTGTACTGTACCCTTGGACATCCAAGGACCTGGTCCCTTTTAGTTATCTGCTCATTATCAAAAGAAGATATAGCAGCATTCATTGGCATGATTTGACCTAGGACATAATTACACTTTACTTTAACAAGGATAGAAAAAAAAGATATTAAGGTATACACATACCTCAAGAACGATTATCTAAAGCAGGAAACAAGAATGGATATTTGGACTTCATGTCCTCTTCAGCTTTCCAAGTAGTTTCTTCAACCTTATAATTCCTCTATAAAACCTTCACCGAAGCCACATCCGTAGTCCTCAAACAATGGACTAGGGATTTCCTCAAAAGATAAGGAATCAGAAACACCCATGCACTTCTTTAATATTGAAACATGAAACACCGGATGAATGAAACCCAAACTAGAATGCAAATCTAATTTATAAGCCATATTACCCACTTGATTAAACATACCGTTTGGGACAACATAATGACGACTGAGATTCCTCTCTTTCTAAATTGTATCACTCCCTTCATGGAAGACACCTTTAGAAACACCAAATCATCCATATCAAACTCCAAGTCCCTTCGCTTCACATCCGCATAGGACTTTTGGCGACTTTGGGTGGTCTTAAGTCTATCCCAAATCACCTTTACCTTTTTCATGGCTTAGTGAACCAAGACAGGACTAAAAACCTATTCTCACCAACCTCAAACCACCCAATGGGAGACCTACACCTCCTACCATAAAGGGCTTCGATAGGAGCCATCCCAATACTAGAGTGAAAGCTATTATTAAACGTAAACTCAATGAGAGGCAAATGATCAACCCAAATACCACTAAAATTAAGCACACAAGACCATAACCTATCTTCCAAAGTATGAATCATTCTCTCTTCTTGACCATCCACTTGAGGATGAAAAACAGTTCTACGGTTCACCTTAGTCCCTAAATCTCTCAAAAATAAGAGCCAAAAGTGAGACGTGAACTACTTTCCATGATTAGATATAATAGAGACAGGCGCACCATGAAACTTGATGACCTCTTGAATGAAGAGCTTGCATAATCCTCTGAAGAATATTAGTATTTACTTAAAAAGAAGTGAGAAGACTTGGTCATTCTATCCATAATGACCCTAATTGAATCAAACTGATGGCGAGACCACGAATGGCCGGTAATGAAGTCCATATTAATAACTTCCCATTTCCACTCAGGCAACTCAATGTCTTGAGACAAACCACTAGGCCTTAAGTTCTCCACCTCCACTTGCTAACAGACCATACACTTGGCCACAAAATTTTGCCACATCCCTCTTCATGTTACTCCACCAATAAATCTCCTTCAAGTCATGGTACATCTTTGTTGAACTAATATAAAAAGTGTACCTTAAATCATGAGCCTCAGTCAAGAACCTTTTTGCAACCCATCAATATCGAGAACACACAGTCTGCCTTGGTACCTCAAGATACCATCACCACCAATATCAAAAGCTATGACCTTTTGTTGACGCACATCTCCCTTGACCTGCATCAAAATAGGATCCAAAAACCTATTTCTCCAACAGCTCAACACCAAGAGATGACTTTACCACCTCTTGAAAAATCACATCACCATTCTCATAAACCAGGAGACGAACTCTAAGATTATCAAACCGGTGAATATCTTTCACCAATCCTCACTTCTCTTTATCAACATGAGACAAGTTCCCCATGTACAACCTGCTAAGAGCATCAACAACCATTTAGCTTTACCTAGGTGATAATGAAGACTCATATCATTGTCCTTGAGCAACTCAATCCTTTGCCTGATGTTCAACTCCTTCTAGGTGAACATATACTGCAAACTCTTATGGTCTGAGAAAATGTAAACATGAACCCCATATAGGTAATAACACCAAATCTGTAAAGAAAAAACCACAGTCAATAACTCCAAATCATGAGTTGGATAGTTCTTCTCATGTACCTTCAACAGCCTAGAAACATATGTTGGATAGTTCTTCTCATGCACCTTCAACTTCCTAGAAGCATATGCCTCAACCTTGCCCCACTTTATCAACATATAACCCAGTCCCATAAGGGATGTATAACAATAAACAACGAAACTATCAGTACCCTAAGGTAGGGTCAAAATAGGAGCTGAAGTTAACTTATCCTTCAACTTATCAAACCTACCCTCACAAGAATCCGACCATAGAAACTTCACCTTTTTCTGTGTCAATTTAGTCAATGGAGCAACAATTGAAGTGACACTCTCTACAAAACTCCGATAATATCCAACCAAACCTAAGAAGATTCGAATATCCATTGGAGTTGTGGGTCTACGCTACTTCTTATCCATTGTAACTTTTTATGGACCATGATCCCCTCACTAGAAATAACATAACCCTAAAAAGTAATAGCATGCAACCAAAACTCACACTTTGAATACTTAGCATACAAATGATGATCCTTAAGGGTCTAAAACACTATACAGAGATGATTGGCATGATCCTCCTCTCTTTTTGAATACATCAAGTTGTCATCAATAAACAAAATCATGAATATGTCCAAAAACTGATGAAAATCCGAATTCATAATATCCATGAATGTCGCTGGGGTGTTACTCAAACCAAAGGACATCACCAAAACTCAAAATGACCATATCGGGTACATAAATAGTCTTAGGGATATCCACCATCCTAATATTCAACTAGTGGTAATCCGACCAAAGATCAATCTTAGAAAAGTACTTAGCAGCCTAAAGATGGTCAAATAGATCATATATTCTGGGAAGAGGATACTTATTCTTTATTTTCACCTTATTCAACCAACGGTAATCTATACACATCCGAAGGGACCCATCCTTCTTACGCACAAAGAGCACAGGATACACCATGGAGAAACACTAGGGCGAATAAGACCCTTATCAAGAAGATCTTTCAACTATTCCTTGAGTTCTTTCAACTCTGCCGGAGCCATTCTATAGGGAGGGATAGAGATAGGACAAGTGTACTGGAGAAGATCGATCTCAAAATCTATTTCCCTATCAGGAGTGATGCTAGGAAGATCATCAAGAAATATTTTGGGAAACACATTAACTATAGGGACAGATAACAAAGAAGGACCCTTAGAATTAGAATCTTTAACCCAAACCAAGTGACATAGACACCCCCTGAAAATCAATTTTTGGGCTCTTAGATGAGAAATGAACCTTCCCTTAGGAACTAGGGAGCTCCCTTCCCACTTAATCACTAGTTCATTTGAGAACTGGAAACTAACCCTTTGGTCCTATAATCAAGACACGCATAGCATGAATGGAGCCAATCCACCCCCAAGATAAAATCAAAATCTAACATCTCCAACTCTATCAAATCCACTAATGTCTCCCTACCACAGATAGATACCACACAACCCCTATAGACTCTTCTAGCCTAATAGAGTCACCCATTGAGATAGACACAGAAAAGGGATCAGAAATAAACTCAGGACCAAAACTAAAATTAATAGCCACACAAGTGGTGACATAAGAAAGGATAGACCTAGAATTAAATAGACAATATACATCATAAGAGAAAAGTTTAAGCATACCAGTAACAACATAAGGAGATACCTCAGATTCATTATGGGTAGCAAGAGCATAAAAACAATTCTGGCCAGTGCAGGTACCAGAAGTAGAACCCTTTGGTATATAAGCTGAAGAGGTTGTAATCGGGACTTTATTAGCCCTAATGGATAAATTTCCTGAAGGACAGTTCCCATGAATATGTCTAGGATGGACACATATAAACAACTTGCTCCTTCTTTCATCACAAAAACCATGGTGTAACTATCTAAAAAATTTGCAGAGAGGATATGATAGAATTGACTGGGCCCAATTGGACTGAGATTAGGCACCTTGTACCTTAAACCCATTATTTATCTAAAACCAGCAATCACCGAACGCTTTAGGATATGGAGAACCAGCTACAAAATAAGAACCAGTATTTCCCCACTTCTTCTTAAACTATTGCCTGCCATCCCTACAACTATTCTATTGGCCTACACCCTGCTTAAAATACCTAAACCTCTTACCTTACCTCTCCCCTATTTCCACTTATTTCTTCTTTTTTATCTTTAGCCAAATGCATATACACCATAAGCCTAGAGATAGTTATGTCACTATTTAGCAAGGTAGTCTTTTACTCTAGCACTAAGTCCCGAGACAAGCTCAAAGCAAACTTTCTTATCTTAGCCTTTATGCTAGACACTAGTTTAGGAGCATAATGGGACAACTAATGAAATTTCAGGGCATACTCTTTCTTAGTCATCCTACCTTATTTAAGATTCATGAGCTCCTCAACTTTAGTCTCCCTCAACTCCTGAGGAAAAAATGATCCATAAAGGAACTAGAAAACACATCCTACAATGCTAACTCCTCATCATCACCCCTTGACTGATCCTACTCCTCATATCACTAATATGCCATTACTTCAACTAATATGCAATAAATTCCACACCCTTAAAGTCAGAAGCATGCATCACCTTGTATATCTTCTCTATATTATTCACAAAGACCTAAGGATACTCTTCCACCTTAGAGCCAATGAAGTTCGGAGGATTCAGCCTCATAAACTATCCAACTCTAGTGAACTCAGAAGATAGAGAAACCAAACTAACATGATCAGGCTAATGAGACTGAGAAGTCACCAATTGAGTAAGAGATGAATAGATTGACATAAGTCAGAAATAGAATATCTCGTTAGGGTGGTGGGCCTGATCATCATCAGCCCGAGAAGCTCGAGGAGGACTAGTATAAATTTGTGGAACTCCACAGAGATAGTCAGAAACATGGACCCTAGATCAAGTCTGTACCCCATAAATATGACATATTTTTCCCATGCTTTTCTCAGGTGGGATAGAGGTATTTCCATAAGCATCAAATCTTTGGGGAGGTATGATTGATATGCAAACAAATAGAATTAGAGTAGATTTCAATATCTTAGACTCTATCACCCAAAATAAAACACACGAAAGGGAAACATTCCTAAATGCCTTGTAGCCTATAAGTAAGGCATTCTATATACCCATTAAAGAGACTCTACTTGACACAACTTTGTATACCCAATGACACCAAACCTAGGCTCTAATACCAACTTTGTCATGACCCAAATGACACACTGTCGTGATGAGTATCTCAAGTCCACCATGGACCAGCAACCACCCCCATTGCCTAGCCAAACAGAACAAAACACACCTAGAAGCAGATGAATTCCAAACATATAGAAAGATAGAAAAGTATAAGATTAAATGAATTTGAGAATATCAACAACCAACCTAACCTTAGTAACCCATAAAGCCTCTAAACAATAACAATCATCAACCTATGTTGGGACATGCCCCTGACGATAGCCAAAATGAGTCTAGAAAGGAATTATTCTATGATATACTAAACCAAGAAGTAACAGTCCTTCCAAAATAAGGAGGCTCACCACTTTAAGCTGACACGCAAATAACTCGAGAATCACTTATCACTGTGCAGAAAATATAAAAGTGCCTTTGGATCCTATAATGTGTGGGGATACAACATTTGAGGATGGTTAGTAGGATGAGTACTAGTATGCAACTCAGGAAAAGGATAAACTAATGCTAATCGAAAGTTCAATTTCAAACTCAGTGTACATATTCATATTCATGCATTCTTATATATAATAGATATAGGGGTAGGGAACTAGGTTTAGCATGATAATAAAATATTAGCCTAGACTATATAGCTCAACTATTATAAACAAGCACTAACAAGCTATATGGGTTCACCTGTCCCTACTGAAAGGGCCTAGTGCGTGTTATCCACATGAACCAGAGGTATCAAGAAAAAAAAGTAAATTCCCCAAACCCACGTCAATCCTAGATACAAATATATCAATAGTGTGAACCATGAACATGGCCATAAAAACCAACCCTCACATTGGCAAATTCAAGTATCCAGTATCAGTTCTCTGGTACTTACACCTTCACGGCTTAGCTATATAACCCTTATTAAGACCAATTAAAATAAATTTCACATATATCATTTATTAATAAGGAATTATACATTAAGGAACACCATAGGTATCGTCATACCATTTATCTTGCAAGCTCATAAATATACCATCACAATTCTATTAACTTGGGGGAATGCCTCGACCCCCTTTATTCATTAAATCAAAACATAGCCAACAAGGCCTTCAAAATCCATGTTTATTATTTAACCATTTATGTAATGTGATAGTATAGGTGAGTATGTCAAACCAAATGAGAATTCCACAATTCAAAGCCATTTATACAAGTGGGTTGAGGGAACACAATTATTCAAAACCAATTTCCAAGTTCAAAATGTCAATTTGGAGGAATACCTAGATCTCTATTCCAATTCCCACACCCATGCAACCCATTAATCAAATCATGAACAACTCATGAAAATCATGGAAAAATACTTCAAGAATCAACTATTCCAAAACACTCAACCTATCTCAAAAACCCACATTCAAATCCATAAGAATAAACCATTTTAAAGACATGTTTTTTATAAAATATGATTTGGAAAGAGTAACATGCTTGAAAATATCACAACTATGGAGAGAAATCACCCTTGAGAGCCCTTATTGACCAACTTCTTAGAAACCCCAAGTGTTCTTAACCTTGGGGATTTGAGAGAGTTTGAGAAGTTATTTTAATTATCTTGGAGATATAATAATACCTTAAAGGGTTTTTAAGTTATGGGTCAAATTGGGGAAGAGGGGAAATATCCAAAATTCCCATAATTAAAAGCTAAGAAATGTCCGTTAGTGACCACGGGTCACAGTATGACTCGTGAGGACACATTACGAATTGTCACCATGAATTTTTAGTCAAGACAATAGCTCAGGAACCCTTCACTAGTTACCTTATGAGTTGTACACTATGAATCATGTACTGACCATATGACTCATAGGGACCTAATTGTACCCTGAGCAAAAATGTAGGCCATTACACTGGTTTTGTTATGGAAGGTACACTATGACTCATAGAGAGTCCATGAGACTCATTAGGCACAACTTATTGCCAAGATAAAAATAAAGGGAATTTTCACTGGTCACCCTATGATTAGGGTCTTATGACCCATATAAACACCATACAACTCATAGCATAAGTCATTTTAGGAAGTAAGCTCAAAGATCAAAGATTTTTAGGGAAAAAAATCAAGAGTATTATAACACTTCACAGAGTTAGTTATTTATCTAGCTTCCAAAAAATAGTTAATCACTATTTCATTAGAAGTACATTGAATCTCCTTTTTTAACACTCCCTCAAGCTAGGTAATCCAAAATAGTTTAGGATGCCCATCTTGGATATGAGATGTTCATGTTGAGCTCTATTGAGTCCTTAGTTAATACATTAGCTAGTTTATCCCATTTAGGAATGTAGTTGATAGTCAATTGTCCTTGATTGAGTTTCTCCATCATGAAGTGATAATCTATCTCAATGTGCTTGGTCTTTTAATGATATACTGGGTTGAATGCAATTTGAATAGATAACTTGCTATCAGTGTAAATCTTAGCTGGCCATTTTATTTCAACTCCAATCACTTTTAGCCAACTCACTAACCCAACAAGTTTAGCAACAGTTGTAATGATGCTTCTGTATTCTTCTTTAGCTGCACTTCTAGAGATAGTGTTTTTTCCCTAGATTTCTAAGAGACCATAGACTCACCTAACTTTACAAAGTATCCAATTACTAATCTTTTTGAGAATGGACATGATACCCAATCT
The DNA here is from genome assembly GCF_002878395.1 of Capsicum annuum. Taxonomy (NCBI): domain Eukaryota; kingdom Viridiplantae; phylum Streptophyta; class Magnoliopsida; order Solanales; family Solanaceae; genus Capsicum; species Capsicum annuum. The sequence continues at coordinate 126,865,808 of NC_061115.1, read as the reverse complement.
ACATCACAGTAGGCTGTGACTTCTATTTTTGGTTGGCTTGAAATTAACACCCCTTGTTTTGGTTTCTTCTTGCTATGTATGACTAATATAATAGCAAAATCCATATGAGACTTTTTTGGTGGATGTAGAAATTGACTGAGAGTTTGGTCTGTATAAGAAATATAAGGTGTAATTATTGTTAGATACAAAAGTTTCCCTATGAGTCTCTGATAACCTTGTATATTTGCCGGGGGATCATTAACTTTACAATCCTTTTTGTAAATGTAATCATCATATACTTTAGTAGTGAGCTTGATGTTTGTGTAAATAGATGTAGCAGTTGGTTTAGCTGCTCTCAATGCCATCTCAGCTATAAGTTCTAATGCATATTTCCTTTGATACATCAAAATACCTTCCTTTGACTTGGAAAACTCAATTCCTATGAAAAATTTTAGCTCACCAAGATCTTTTATCTTGAAAGCTTGCTGAATTTTTCCTTTATTATCTTCAATCATCCTTAGTGTGTCACCTATGATCAACATGTCATTCACATAGACCAAAAAAATATTAGTAATTTCATTAGTCTATTTTGGGTATAAAAAATGATCAAGTTAACTTTGTTTTAACCCCATCCCGATTAAAGTTTCAGATAACTTGGCATTTCATTGCCTATGAGCCTGTTTATGTCTATACCGGGATTTCAAGAGTCTTCACACTAGTTTTTTCTCCCTCTGGCTCTTGAATTCTTGTGGTAGGTTCATGTAAATCTCCTCATGTAGATCACCTTGTAAGAATGCATTATAAACATCTATTTGATGAATGAACCAATGTCTCTGAGCCATAATTGTAAGTATTGTTCTCTCTATTTTCATCATCATAATAGGTGAAAAAGTCTCTTGAAAATCAATACCTTTGAATATACCAAACTTGAACTAGAAGTAATATCATCATAAAATGCATACATTTGTCTCATACACTATAGGGATGGTGAGAAGAGATATATTTTACATCCCAGAGGGGCTATAATTGGAGATACCATTGTTTCTGGTACAGAAGTTCCTATAAAAATGGGAAATGCCCTACCTTTGAGTGCGGATATCATAATTTGTTAGACTTCAACCGATCTTAATATCTCCCAAGTACAAACCTAGAGTAAGTCATAATATGCCTAAATCCTTCTTTCATTTAAGGATATAAATAACACAACTTAGGAGATCATATTAAGACTAAAAGGGATGATTATCATCTCAACCTAAGGTGGGTTGGAGGGGCCACCTCTAACCCTAAAAGTCCATTCTAAGGCAATTTTTACCCCTAAACTAGGATACGGTTCCAAATCCTATTACAGAGTTCTACATAAGTTTTGTCAATTCCTAAAATAGGAATTCTACCTAAGGAATGGGTGGCTAGGTCAAATATGCCTAAACACAACTAACTAGCCTGCTAAATAGTTTAAATTATTATCCAATAAAGCTATAATTCCCAACCCAAAAACTAGCATAATATCATACCTATACTACAATAAAGCTCAATCTAATTGGAGAGTAAGCCTAGCCTACCTAGAAATAGAAGAAAGCTGATAAATTAGGCTAAACAGGAGATTTCCCTTTTCGAGAAGCTTCTACACGATGCCATGCTATCAAAATAGTAATCTATACATTAATAAAATAATAATGATACTCGTATTGCATTTTTATGCTTCGGGTCAAAATACCATGTAGAGATTGCTTGTGGAATTGGACTTTCAAAATCATCGACATGTCCCTCTATTTTCAAGGATCATTTCCCCTAAAAATGAGTAAATTCTGAGATCAAATGATACCAAAAGCAATCCATCAAGAAACTAGGACATGTGATAAAATTAGAGAATTAACTCAAGAATTCAATGGAAACTTACAAGGATTACGAAGAGAAAATGATTATTTCGATCTCACCAACACCCCACGAACATCCAAGGATAAGTCTTCTAATTTTCTTCACCCTCTAGGGATTTATGGATCTTAAAACTTGGAGGAAAATAGGGAGAACAGGTGAAGGGCTGAATTAAATGCCCTCCCAGGTGCCATTTAAGATGTTATTTACCACTCAAGTGGTCACTGCTTAAGTGGTCACAGCTAAAGCGGCATAGTACCATAAAAGCAGTCCGTAGAATGAGTTGGTCTTTTGCTAAAGCAAGCAAAATATCACTTAAGAGTCATCCACTTTAGCAGTTGGGCCTCTTCTTAAGAAGCCTGGGTGATCTAGCCCTAGCCACTAAAGGTATCAATTATCCGCTACAGCGACCTTCATTTGAGCAACCAAGCATCTGCTTAAATAGATGTACAAGCTGAGTCCATACACCACCTGAACTTGGATATTTCCATGTTTCCACCAACCTGTCGGGATTCATTCGAAACCCCTAGAATGCAAAAGAATAATTCTATCTTACCAAATTAGACATTCTTGATTCAATAGAGCCATAGAAATTTTCATCCAGAGTCATTTTGATAAAATATGGGCTCCACACAAAAGGACTAGTTTTAGCAAATTTTGCCTTATAACACGAGGTAGAAATGATTCTGGAAGCCTTGGGACCCAAACCAAAGGTCCCCCGAGCCTAAAATCAATGTCTTAAAGCAGATAGAACTATCAAAATATGCATATAAGGTCGTTGAAGACTTTGAAAACAAAAATTGCCTTTAATAACCAAATGAACTGCCCATTAACTTAACTGTCAACTCTAGCAAGTCATAAATGACTTGGGGTAGTTATAGGAAAGCTCTTAACAGAAAAAAGTAAGGAAATATAGAAAATGACATGGAGAGTCATTGCAATATCCCTTACTAAAAGGACTTTTATCTCCAAAAATAAAGGATTAGGATGTTCCCAAAGGCTTGAATAGGTGGGGATATTGAATTTGCATCTCGCTCTCGATCTTCCAAGTAGCCTCCTCTACTAGTGGTGTATCCACTGAATCTTAACTACTGCAATATTCCTAGAGCGCAATGACCTAACATCTATGGATAACATGATAATAGGTTACTCCATGAAGGTCAATCTCTCATCCAAATGAATCGAGTCCGATCAAAGCATATGTGACTCATGAGGGATGTAAGTCGTAGCATGAAAACATGAAAACCTTAATAAACAGCAAAAAAATTTAGGGGTAAGTCCAGCTCATAATCCACCTCTCCAACTATGTGAAGTATCTCAAATGGTCCAATATGTCTGGGGTTAAGCTTTTCTTTCCTCCCGAACCTCATCATGCCCTTCACAGTCGATACATGAAGAAATATGTGGTAACCAAATCCGAACATCAAGGTATGAAGCCTATGATCTGAATAAGCTTTTTGCGTACTCTAAGCTGCCCTCAGCCCATCCTAAATCAACCTTAATCTATCCCACGACTCTAGATGCAAGTCAGTCCCGTAGGACCTAACCTCATATGGCTCAAACCATCCTATTGGAGATCAATAATATCCATTATATAGTGCCTTAAATAGTTCCATCTTGATACTCAAATGATAATTATTATTATATGAAAACTCTGGCAATTCTAATTGTTGCTCCCACTAAACTCCAAAATCCACAACACATGCTTCGAGTATATCCTCAAGAATTTAAATTGTCACTATAACTATCATCTGTCTGAGGGTGAAAAGCGATCCTAAGGTCCACGTGGGTACCCAACTACTCCTAAAAATCCCTTTAGAAGATAGAAGTAAATGTTAAGCTCTGGTTTGAAATAATAGATATAGGCACTCGATGTAGGAGAACTATCTTATGCATATAGATACAGGCTAATCTGTTGACACTGAAGGACATATGAATGGGATGGAAATATGCTGATTTGGTCAACCGATCTATAATTACCCAGATATCTTAAAAACCACAGGTGGTGCGAGTCAACCCGCTAAAAATATATATAGTGATATTTTCCCAGTTCTACTTAGAATTAGGCAATCTCTAAATCAGTTAACTATGCCTTTGATGCTCAGCCTTTATCTGCTGACAATATAGGCAAAGATCTAAAAAGTCTGCCATATCTCTCTTTATTCCACTCCACCAGTAGTGCTACCTCAAATCCATATACATTTTAGTTGTCCCAGGGTGAATAAAATATCTGAAGTTGTGATCCTTATGCAATATTGACTAGATAAAGACAATAGCCCTAAGAAAAAAAATACAGACATCATATCCCAGAATATCCTCAGAACCTTGGATACAGACATCATATCCCAGAATATCCTCAGAACCTTGGCAGCCCTCCTAGACTCACCCCTAAACACCTGATGTTAAATGAAAAAAAGTCCCTTGTCCTTAAATTGATGACTCTGAATTTGTTCAAATAAGTTAGACCTCACCTCAACAATCGCAAGCATCCTCCTAGAATCTGAAGTATCATGTCGCACCATCATGTTGGCTAAGGACTAGATGTCCCACACCAACTGTCTCTCAGAAACTAAAATAAAGGCCAAGATACTCATAATCATTGCCTTTTGGCTCAAGGTATTGATTATAATATTTGCCTTGTCTGGATGGTATAGAATAAAGATGTCATAATCCTTCAGCAACTCAACCCATCTACGCTTCCAAGATTAAGTTTTGTTTAATTCAGAAGGTGGTGACGACTTTGATGATCGATCTAGATCTCACAATAAATTCCATACAAATAATGCCTCCATATCTTAAGTGTGAAATCTATCACCACCAACTCTAAATCATGAGTGGGGTAGTTGCACTCATGCACCTTCAACTTTCTCAATGCATAAGTAATAACTCGGCCCTATTGCATCAACACGTAACCCAAACCAACACAGAAAGCATCACAATATAAGAAAAATCCCTTTCTCTTAATAAGAAGAGACAATATAGGAGCTGAAGTAAGAAAACCCTTGAGCTTCTAAAAGCTAGACTCAAACTCCTCAAATTATTGGAAAGGAACCTTATTTTAGGTCAATTTGATCATTGGCACTGCAATAGTAGAAAAACCCTGAATGAAACGCTTTTAGTAACTTACCAAACTAATAAGGATATGAATATTAGATGGATATATCGGTATAGCCCAATAAAAAATGGCTTCAATATTTGTTGGATCCACCATAATCCCATACTTATACACCACATATCTTAGAAATATAACCGACTTGAGATAGAACTTGCACATTGAGAATTTGGCATAAAGACCATGGTCTCTAAAAGTCTGGAGCACAATCCTAAAATGTTGAATATGCTCCTCGCTACTCCTTTAGTTGTAATACCCCATAAAACTCTAAGCTTAATTCAGTTCATTAATGTTTGTCAAAAGGTCCCAGACTTAGAATATTTTGGCTAAGTATCCAAACTAAATTTTAATTTAGCCTATGAATGTTGAAAATCTCATTTCGGGACCTTCACATTTGTTAAAGGTCAATATTTAAGTTAACTCATAATAAAAAATGTCTATAGAGGTTTTCAGATGAGTTTTAGATTTTTCGGACCTCGTTTAAACCTTGTTTGAAATCCCAAAATAGTGAGTCGGTGTGATGTTGGCTTGTTGTGTTGCCAATCGTGTCGATAGATAAAATGTTTCTCAGTTTAAGGCAATTTCCAGTGAACTGATGCAATGTTGGTGCATCACATCAGTTATCACGTTATTTACCCTCGACGTGCCACATCAGATGAGTGTTGCTGGGCATATTTTTTTGTCTTTTAAACCCACAACTTTAAGGGTAATTAGGTCTTTTCTCCCAACCATTAGCCCTTATAACACAAAATTTAGCTCGATTTTGGCTAAAGATACTCATTATTACATAATTGCTCAAGAATAAGAAAATCCTAGATGATTAATTTCAAATTAGGAACTCAATATTTCTTCGTTAATTTCCTAGAACTCTTAAATAAAGGTATGTAAAGTGTTCATCCAAGGGTCCTTTCCACCCTTAGAGCTCAAGAAACCCTTTTCAAAATATGAGTTTTGAATTCCATGTTGTGGGTTTGATTGTACATATGTAAATGTTGTGTTATGATTTCCAAGATTGAATCTTTATTGAATTTTCATGACTCTATGATAGTGGGTGGATTGAAATCCTTAAATTTGAAGTGCTTGATATAGCTATGATTTATTAGTTGTTGATTCAGGACCTATAAAAGTTTATGCCTTCCATGTGTTTTTCAAAATGCCTAAGTGAATAAGAATTGTGTATTATGACCCATTTGTGATCCAAGTGATGAACTCATGATGTACCCACATGTTCAAAATGACTTCCATGCTAAAGATATGTCTTGGAATAATTTGATGAAATTTTCATGAGATTGAAATTATGAATTTATGATATATTGCATGCTTTCCCTATCTATGTATAAGTTTATGACCTTCAAGTTCTTGTGAAATCCCTCAATAATTGTATTGAGAATTGATGACTATGGTCACGTGTTCAAGAATGTCCATGTATTATTATTTTTATGCTATCAAGTCCTGGGGGTATTTAATACATGATAATTTAGCTGTGTGCCTAGAGCCAGTATCAGTTTTCAAGATACTCTCAGTCAAGCCATGATCAGTATAATTCAGTTAGTTACAAAAGTCAAGAAAACTCAGTAATCTCAATGTCAGTTCAGTCACTTTTAGTATTTAGTTAAATCCTCAGTAAACTTAGTCAGTTATCAGAATTCAGTAGTATTTTATCAATCAATGGAACTCAGTCTAGTTTAGCTTAGTATAATTAGTTCAGTGTCTATTCAGATGGGGTTAGGATTCAGCACCGAGTGAACCCAAGGATGGAAACTCACCTGCTAGCAAAGGGTGTGATTCTTAAAAGAAATCCTTGCATTCCAGAACTACATAGCTAGTGTACGCTAAGATATTATATTTGTAAGATAAGGGTTGATGAGGTGGCTTAACATGGTAGATGAGGGTCCCATCATTCTCGTTAGTATACCGGGTAGATGAGGGTCACTCATAGCTTGTCCTTACCAGTGGCGTGGTATTAACACCCTTCTAATTGGGGTTATAGATTGGACCCCAACTCAGCTATATTATCTTATTTGGGGCATGTCGGTTAGATGGCTACCTCCCACAGTCTAAGTCGTAGTCTTCAGTAAGGAACTCAAATTATTCTACAGATTTTAGTACTGTTAGATGCAGTCTCTCATCTTAGTACGAAACTCAACTAGTTCCATCAAAATCAAAACTGTCAGACACAGTCACTCAGTAGACAGTATATCAGTTATCAGTAATCTATGTTGTTAGTAAACTTAGTATTCAGAATCCTCATAATTCCAGTTATAGTGTGTATTTATTCATGTATTCTCACGCAGTCATGTTCATGTTGTTCAGTCAGTTATAGTTCATGCATATGAACCTTTGCACTCAGCCTACCTCACTTTGCATACTAGTACATTTTCACATACTGATGCATACTTTTCTCTTACGCTATGGTGTTTTATACCATAAGTTTGGATGCTCAGGTTCCTAATCGCACTTAGCAATTCAGGTTTCAGTAGTCAAAGTTAGTGGTGAGTCCTCATAGTTCAAGGACATGATTATTCTATTTGATTATTTTAGTACTTCAGTACTTAGTTTATTTCAGCAATTGGAGTTATTTGGGGACATGTCCCATCAACTCCCTATTTAGAGAGTTTAGAGGGTTTTTTTCAGACTATAACATAGTTAGACATTTATTTTAGTTTTGGGTACTGTTATACCTTATTCAGACTTTGTTTTATTTAGTATTGTTTAAATTGAATCTTATGGCACTTCAACCCATTATTCTATATATTTTAGTGTTATTGTACAATTATTATAGTAGGTACTAGTCATGAGTTAGCTTGTGGTTCTTTGAGATTATGAGCACCGTGTAGCATTTGGGATACCATACTCGAGGTATTACAAACTTGGTATCAGAGCCTAAGATTCAACAGTACCCTAGGAAGTCTGAAAAGCCGCATCTAGTAGAGTTTTATGCATGGGTGTGTTGCGCGCCACATTTATGTATAAGAGTCTATGAGATGTTTTAGGTATAGTTTTCCTTTTTCATAGTACCTATGTCGTGCGAGTGAGAATGATCTCAAATTTAACCCTCAGTCTAATCCATTTCTCCCTTTCATTTATAGAACATGCCTCCCAAAAGGACTAACGAAAGGAGAAATGGGAATCAGTCAACACCTTAACCCATTCAGGCAGATCCCCTGGACAAACCTATTTCTCATACAAAGTTTAGATCTGCATTCACTAATCTTGATAATTCAGTTACTGCTCAGAATAAATGATCAGCTGCCGTTCCGGCCAACCAAGTGGCCAATTCTACTATAGCTAGAATTCAGGACTTCACTCGAATAAATTCTCCTTCTTTCATTGGGTCTAAGACAGATGAGGACTCTCAAGAATTCCTTGATCGAGTGCAGAAGGTTACAGATATCATGGGGTAACTGCTAGTGAGAGTGCTGAGCTAGCTGGATATCAGTTGCAGGATGTGGCTCACACATGGTTCAAGCAGTGAAAAGTAGAGAGGGCCACAAATGCAGGGTCATTTGAGTGGGAGGAGTTTACCACTGCCTTCTTAGATAGATTCTTTCCCCTAGAGCTAAAAAAAGATAAGGTGTTAGATTTTATCAACCTCAGGCAGGGCAACATAACAGTGAAAGAGTATTTTCTCAAGTTTACTCAATTAGCTAGATATGCTCCTCACGTAGTGGCCGATAGCAGATCTAAGATGAGTAAGTTTATTTCTGGGGTGAATTATAGTGTGGTCAAGGAGTGCAGGACTACAATGCTGATTAGTGAGATGGACATAGCCAAGTTGATGGTCCATGCTCAATAGATAAAGAAGTAGAGGATTAAAGAGAGAGAAAAATAGAATAAGAGAGAAAATATAGGTAGTTTCAACTTTGCTTAGCCTAAGTCAGAGGTGGTAATCGTTCTTAGTTCCAACCGAAGTCTTCAGTTCCAGCTCCTTCCTCAGCCATTTCTACAGTTCCTAAGTTCAGGAGTGGTAACAAAGATAAGGCACCAGGCTCTAAGTCTCAGGGTAGTGTCAACAGTGCCCGAACCCATCCTCTTTGTCAGACTTGTGGCAATCACCATCAAGGAATTTATAGAGCTGCCAGTGATGTTTGTTTCAGATATGGCAAGCCAGGACACAAGGTCAGAGATTGTCCTTAGTCGGGTTTTTAGGGTCGGTATAATCGTTCCTCAGCCTAGTCTGGTCGCTCGAATTAGCAAGGTGCGACCTCCAGGACCACCAGTGGGAAACGTATAAATAGACTTATGGTCTTTAGTCCCCAAAAAATTAGGAAAATTCTCCTGATGTGATCACTGGTACGTTACAGATCTTTCATTTGCATATTTATGCTTTACTAGATCCAGGAGCGTCTTTGTCTTTTGTTACTCCTTATATAGAAGTTGATTTTGAAGTCAGTCCTGAAATTCTAGCAGAGCCTTTTTCAGTATCTACCCTAGTGGGTAAATCTATCATAGCCCAATGAGTATTAGGAACTTTCTGGTTATGGTATCTTAGAAAGTCACTTCAGCAGACTTAGTCGAATTAGAAATGAATGGTTTTGATGTCATTCTTAGCATGGATTAGCTTTATTCTTGCTATGCCATAGTCGACTGTAGAAATAGAATTGTCCAGTTTTAGTTTTTGAATGAGCCCATCCTAGAGTAGAGGGGTAGTACTTCAGCATTTAGGGGTCAGCTTGTTTCCTATCTAAGGGAAAGGAAGATGATATGTAAGAGATGTGCCTATCATTTTGTTCGAGTTAAGGACTTTAGTTTCGAAACTCCCAGTCTTGAATCAGACCCAGTTGTAAATGAATACTCAGATGTCTTTCTAGAAGATTTTCTCGGAATTCCTCTTGAAAGGGAAGTAGACTTTGGCATTAATCTTCTCCCAAAAACTCAACCCATATCTATTCTGCCATACAGAATGGTACCAGAAGAAATCAAAGAATTAAAATAACAGTTGAAGAATCTCCTAGATAAGGGATTCATTAGACCCAGCATTCCCCATGGGGTGTACTAGTTCTATTCGTGCGTAAGAAAGATAGTTCTCTTACACTATGCATAGACTACCGTCAGCTCAATAAAGTCATGGTCAAGAACAAGTATCCAATTCCCAGAATCGATGACTTGTTTGACCAACTTTAGGGTGCCAGTTATTTCTCTAAGATAGACCTCAGATCAGGCTATCATCAGCTCAGAGTCGGAGAATGTGACATTCTAAAAATAGCCTTTAAAACTTGGTATGATCATTTCAAATTCTTACTCATATCCTTTAGTCTTACCAATGCCCCAACAGCTTTCATGGACTTTATGAATCATGTGTTTAAGCATTACTTGGACATGTTCATCATAGTCTTCATAGATAACATCCTTGTCTATTTCTGCAGTAAACCTGATTATGTAGACCATCTCAAAATAGTATTGCAGACCCTTAGAAATCATAAGTTTCTCACCAAATTTAGTAAGTGTGAATTTTGGCTAAGGTCAGTAGTGTTCCTTGGTCATATCATTTCCGATGATGGCATTAGAGTTGATCCCCAAAAGACTAGAGCAGTAAGAAATTGGTCCAGACCCATCTCTCATTAGATATCAGGAGTTTCTTAGGTTTGGTTGGCTATTACAGATGGTTTTTTGAAGGGTTTTCTTCTATTGCATCCCCAATGTCCAGATTGACTCATAAGAAAGTCAAGTTTTAGTGGTCAGATTTATGCAAGAAGAGTTTTTAGGATTTGAAGACTCGACTCACTTCAGCCCCAGTTCTAACTCTTCTAGATAGTTTAGATGGGTTTGTCGTGTAATGTGATTCATCTAGAGTAGATTTGAGTTGTGTCTTATGCAGAATTGTAAGGTCATAGCCTACGCCTCCAGACAGCATAAGCCTTACGAGAAGAATTATCTGACTCATGATCTTGAGTTAGCGGCAGTAGTGTTTACCTTGAAGATTTAGAGGCATTACTTTTATGGGGTGTATGTAGATGTATTCACAGATCACAAAAACCTTCAGTACGTATTCTCTCAGAAAGACTTAAACCTCTGTTAGAGAAGGTGGTTAGAGCTCTTAAAAGATTATGACATGAGTATCCTTTATCATCCGAACAAGGGTAATATAGTGACCGACGCTCTCAGTAGACTGTCTATGGGTAGTATTGCTTATGTTGAGGACAGTAAGAAGAAGCTAGCTCAGGAAGTCCATCAGCTTGCCTAACTAAGTTTCCACTTAGTGGATTTAACAAAAGGTAGTATGTGGGTACAGAGTAGTTCAGAATCATCTCTAGTTTTTGAGGTGAAGGAAAAACATGATAGAGATCCTAGTCTAGTCAAGTTAAAAGAGTCAGTCAGAGATCAGAAGGTAGAGGTTTTCTCCCAATAGGGAGATGGTGGGTTGCATTATCAGGGTTGTCTATTTCTTCTAGGTGTAGATGACTTGAGGTAATAAATTCTTGTAGAAGCGTATGGTGCGTGCTACTCTATTTATCTAGGGGCCAGTAAGATATACCACGACTTATGAGAGATCTATTAGTGGAGTAGGGTGAAGAGAGACATTGCAAAGTTTGTGGCTAAGAGCTCAACATGTTAGCAGGTTAAGATTGAGCATCAGAAGCCTAGTGGGTCTATATAGGAGTTCAGTAATCCTACTTGGAAGTGAGAAAAAGTGAACATGGACTTCGTGATGGGTTTGCCTCGTACTTATTACCAGTATGATTTAGTTTGGGTTATTGTAAACAAAATGACCAAATTAGTTTATTTCCTTCCAATCCATACCTCTTATTCAGTCGAGGATTATGCCAAGCTCTATGTCAAAGAGTTGATCAGATTATACGGTGTTCCATTGTCCATTATCTCAGATAGAGGTACCGAGTTCACCTTTCAATTTTGGAAAGCATTCCAAAAGGATCTTGGTACCCAAGTCCACCTCAGTACAACCTTTCATCCTTAGATGGATGGTCAAGCAGAAAGGTCACTTCAGACCTTATAAGATATGCTAAGGGCGTATGTAAATAATTTCAAGGGTAGTTGGGATGATCAATTAACTTTGATCGAGTTTGCATACAACAACAACTATCATTCCAGTATTTAGATGGCTCCATTTGAAGCTCTCTATGGTAGGAGATGCAGATTTCCAATTGGTTGGTTCGAAGTCGGAAAGGCCGCAATTGTAGGGCCTGACTTAGTATTCGATGCCTTAGAAAAAGTTTAGTTGATTAGAGAAAGGCTCAATACAACTCAGAGCCGACATAAATCATACGTAGATATGCATATAAATGATCTCAAGTTCGAGATTAGTAACCATGTGTACTTGAAAATATCTCCTATGAAGGGAGTGAAGAGGTTCAGCAAGAAGAAGAAGCTCAGTCCCTGATATGTTGGTCCCTTCAAAATTCTCTGTCGCTTTGGCAAGGTAGCTTATAAGCTCGATTTGCCTTCAGATCTAGCTTCACTCCATCCAGTATTCCATGTCTCCTTGATAAAGAAATTCATTATTTATCCAACAGTTGTAGTCCCTATAGACGGCATAGACAATCAGAACACCTCTCTTTCAAAGAGATTCTAATCGAAATCCTTGACTATCAGACTTGCAGACTGAGGAACAAAGAAATCCTTCTAGTCTAAGTTCTTTGATGAAATCAGTCCATTGAGAGAGCTACTTGGGAAGCAGAAGAAAATATGCAGACCAAGAACCCTCACCTCTTCTCCACAAACTCAGATTTAGCCCAAAGGTAATAGCTTTCCTTAAGCTTATTTAGTTTCATGTTAAGATTTCAGTTATAAACTTGGTATCAAATACCATTTCATGTTCAGTCATATGTTCATAGGTCAATTAAGTCATCTATTTATGCATCAGATATGCATTCTCATCATGAAAAAACCTAGCTTATCAGTAAGTCTAATTTTGCATTCATGAGTCAGTTATTTATGCATTAGATATGCATCTCCAGTATGAAAAATTCAGTATATCAACAGCTTCGGCCATAAAACCATGCATAGATATGCATTTCCAGTATTCACTCTCAGTTTTCTTCCCTATTAGTTAGTCTTATTTGAGAACGAATATGCTCAATGGGAAGATGTTGTAAGACCCCATAGAACTCTAAGCTTAATTCAGTCCATTAATTCTTGTCAAGGGGTCCCAGACTTAGAATATTTTGGCTAAGTATCCAGAATTAGTTTTATTTTAGCCTTTGAAGGTTGGCAATATCATTTTACGACCTTCACGTCCGTTAAAGGTCGATATTTATATAATCAGAAATGTCTATAGGGCTTCCCGGATGAGTTTTGGATTTTTAGGACCTCGTTTAGACCTTGTTTGAAATCCCAAAATAGTGAGTTAGCACGATGTTGGTGCATTACGTTGCCAATCGCGTTGACAAATAAAATTTTTCTCAGTTTAAGGAAATTACTAGTGAACTGATGTGATGTTAGCGCGTCACATCGATTATCACGTTAGTACCCTCGACGCGCCGTGTCAGATGCAGGATCGCTGGGCACATTTTTCTTTCTTTTAAACCCACATCTTTAAGGGTAATTAGGTCTTTTCCCCTGTCCTTTAGCCCTCATAACACGAAATTTAGCCCTCTTTTGGCCAAAGATACTCATTATTTCACAATTGCTCAAGAACAAAAAAACCTTAGGTGATTAATTTCAAATCAAGAACTCAAGATTTCTCCGTTAAATTCCTAGAACTCTTTAACAAAGGGATGCAAAGTGTTCATCCAAGGTCCCTTTAACCCTTGGAGCTCAAGAAACCCTTTTCAAAATATGAGTTTTGAATTCCATATAGTGGGTTTGATTGTACAAATGTAAATGTTGTGTTATGATTTCCAAGATTGAATCTTTATTGAATTTTCATGACTTTATGATAGTGGGTAGATTAAAATCCTTAAATTTGAAGTTCTTGATATAGCCATGATGTATTAGTTATTGATTCAGGCCCTAGAAAAGGTTATGCCTTCCATGTGTTTGTCAAAATGCCTAAGTGAATAAGAATTATGTATTATGACCCATTTGTGATCCAAGTGATGAACTCATGATGTACCCACATGTTCAAAATGACTTCTATTTTAAAGCTATGTCTTGCAATGATTTGAGGAAATGTTCATGAGATTGAAATTGTGAATTTATGATATATTCCATGCTTTCCTTGCCCATTATAAGTTTATGACCTTCAAGTGCTTGTGAAATCCCTCGATGATTGTATTGCGAAAACATACTTATGGAATGTCAATTTCGCCCACTAGAAAAAATTGGGGCTCCATATTTTGATAGTTAGGAGAATAGATGTTTTCCCATGATATGCATGAACATGTATTATGACCGGGGGAATGAAACATAAGGCATGAGAAAATATCGAAGTCATTGAAAAGGCTGGGGTAAAATAGGATTAACACCACTACTTCTCACCACCAACTTGCAACCCACCGATACACCTACCTGAATCCCGCAATCTTAACTTAGTTAATTTTTTTTCTACTATCTCCCCCTTAGACTTAAGCCAACACTCCGAGTCAATGAATCACCATACAAACTCTAGTCCACAGCATTCGCTTTACTCCAGGTCCCCAGATATACTCATACACAAGATCCATAACTTAACCCGTATAACTACACCCGCGAGCGCAAAACCCATTCTTAACATAACTCTCAAATACCCACCAACTTAGACAACTTCAAAAGTTATCATACAACAATTCATGCACTCCGCAGCCTAGATTCTAGCACTTACCATGGATACATCAAACCTTCACTGAACCATACTAACTTCTTCGTGCTTTACTAACATCACATCTCAAACTAACACCCTTGTCAACCTCTAATGCCCAAGTTACCTCACAATTACATCGTATACCACATATCCTCATTCATACTTACCCGATCAAGGATAACTCTAATCGCTTAACATTAAATAAATTTTAAAAAAATCCCCATAACACCTTGAGCATACTACTACCTCAACACACAATATCATACTTGATCACAAACAAATAGACTTAAGCTCCCGTACATACGATTTAAACCTACTAAATCTCCTCCCTATCACTAACGTCGTAGCAATTCAATCATTAAATTAGTTTTTCTCATCACCTACTATACAAAATTAACAACTCACTCTAACTACGATTAACAACAATCTCAACAACCATTTCCATCTATCAAATACCCCAAACATACTAGTCCACCAGAACCTCATAACGACAATAATCATCCACAATTCCATGGCCTATGCCATAATAATTTATTAACACCGCCTTCCACCACGTTTCTAACCAATGCAAGAACAATATAGTAAATAGCCAGCTGCTAGTGAATCAAAACAGGCTTCACATGAATTTACTAGACTTTGGTTTTGTATTTTAAAAAGGAAATAAATATCAAAACAATTATGCTAGTGAATCGAAATAAGCCCTACACGGCTTCACTAGACTTCAAGTTTTCATCAAAAGATGATCAAAAAATATTTTCAAGAAATAAAAGCCTAGTACACCATAATCAAGGACCTGAGAATATGTGTCTCGCTTTACCTCAACTGAATGATTCAAGAGGGATGAGGGTACATCTTGAAAGCTATGGAACCTTTGCTAGTAAGCCCAGTAATATAAGCAAGAGAGAAAATTAGAACTAGTTAATCACCCTGTCTGAATATTAGTACAAGAATAAGGAAAATACAAAATCACATCATGAATTCTAGGGAGAAATCCAAAAACACTTCCGACATAGGCTTAATGCACAACTTTCAAGAACGTACATATGAAACCTCAATTTTTCGAAACTCAAGAGCACTAATGAAATCATTTTTTTTCTAGCTCACTTACAAGCCCGTATATCAGAGGAGATTATCTAAGAAATCACCATCTATAAGGATTTACGCTTGACTATATCTGGTATTTTAGAACAAGGCGAAATGGTCAAATTTATGCAAGATATGAACCCATATGAATTTCTTAAGGAACCTTTCCACAGCATGATCTACGACTTGAAAGAAAGGGAACATTTTCCTAAATGCCTCGTAGCCTCTCGAAGAAAAGTACAGACGTCTCCGTACCGGTCTACAAGACTCTACTAGACACGACTTCATAGACACCCTAGGACACTTGAACTCTGTGCTCTAAAACCAAGCTTGTAACATCCTGAAATCGGATCCCGAGACGTCACACGGTGCTTAAGGTCACAAGTGACCCCAAGCTAACACTTCATCTAGGATAACCCAAAGCAACTAAATAAAATATATAAAATAGAAGGAATAATGCGAAAATAATCCATAACTTAGTCTGATCAACGTGAAAGTAAATTTACACAGTCATAATTCTGCTCATATATATACAAATCTGAAACTGAATACACTGACTACTAGTGACTGTCTATGAAGCCTCTACTAGCATTGACCAAAGCTAGCCGGGTTATGACTCCCAACTACCCCTACTCAATATGACTGACTACAGAAAATACAATACACCTCAAATCTGAACAACTCAAGTCCTTGAATCAAAAGGACTAATCACCTGCCGATCAAGAGCTGCGACCCAACTGAACATGATATATGCGCTACAGCTTGTACCTATATTTTGGTAAGAATGTAGCCCATGGAAATATGTGGGTTAGCACTTTGAAATGTACTGAGTATGTGGGGGTGCCTTCAATAATATAAATAGTATAATCAATTTCATGAAAACATGCATATGGACAATGATGACTCACTTTGCTTGAGTTATATCAAATCATACTTTTCGTAATTTCATAACAAACAGTTCATATGATAAAATCTCGTAATCCACGTAAATCATTATAAATCATAAATTATGATAAATCATCCTAAATCATCATAAATTATCATATCGTCAAAAATCATCATAGGTAATTATAAATTATCATAATAACCATAAAACATCATAAACATCTCAACTCTTTGACTCAAATATCGGAGTGACTCGGTAATTCAAGAAACTTAATCTTATGGACACGGGAGTTTCCTATAACCAACAATCCCACTTGAGCTATGTGGAATACCAATGTTTAAAACCCTCATTGGCGGGAGCGTCATACTCTTTGCCAGGGAGTACGACCTTAAAACTGCAATAATCACAATCAGGATCTCTAGCCAATAATATCATCATCAAAAAAACCCCACGGTGGCACATAGGTTAGGGAAAATACCAAATTTTCCTCTCGGTGCTAAGTACTAATCCCCGACAAGCTCAGAACACGTTAGGAAATCCACCACAACATCACAAGGATCTATCATAAAGACCAAATCAAATCTCTTTCTCATTTATAAAATCATATCAATTTTTGGATTCCTAACTCAACACATTTTAGCTTAAAATATTTTAATCTTTCTCAACATCAATAAGGTATCAATGCATTGAACCATAATCGACTTGATATTTGGAAAAGGATATGAAGACTCAATACGTAATATTTTCAACAAGTTAACTCATCAAAACCATCTGGGAAATACCAAGACTCATTGCAACTTCGATATCAATATACCCAATAACTCGAATCGTTATAAGGAAGCTCAAAATTTGACAAATGACTCAAAAACACTTGAAAATACCAATAATTCATTCTTGAACTTAAAATGTGGATACATGTTCAAAATATATCCATTCTTGATAAAAACACCAAGAACCCCAATATTAAATCTCAATTCATAGAATGAAAATAGTCAAATACTCATGTGATTCAAAACTTACAATTCAAATCTTTATAAGTTCATAATCGAATTATTTAGACATAATTCAACTTATAGAACCATATGAATCCATTAAATAATCATAATTCGCAAGCTTGAACAATAAAAATTAAAATCATAATAATCTATAATAAAAATTAAAGATACGGGCACAAGAATGTAAGAATTATTCTTGTTCAAAGCCCCACATACCTAAAAATGGAAGATGAATATGAACTTCCGATTCTGGAACTTTATTCACGAAAATAAAGGATGCTTCTCGAAGCCCTTAACATGATTAACTCAAATCCCAAATCAATTTGAAATTTCTACAGTTCAGTCAAGAGACATAGAAGGCTGAAATTTGGAGTAGTAGGGTTGGGGTTTGAGCCTTAGGAAATTTTGGAGAAAAATGAGCTATTAAATGCTCTTAATGGACTTAAATCCATGGTTTACCCGGATGGATTGGAGTGGGAATGACCAAAATACCCTTAAAAATCAAATAATGTCAAATCTGTCCTTTGGTGGACTATTTTGATAGACTGAAGTAGATCGACCATAACTTTTTGCTTTGATGGACAAATTGGATAAAACCGATTTCATTGGAAATAGGACTCTCAGATATTTCTGTTGATATATAGTAGCTCACCCAGATCATTATGTACAAGGAGTTATGATCGTTTGAAGTTGACCCTAAAATTCTCCTGGCCTCAGTATTTTTTTCCTGCACATTTACTATTCACCACTATTCGCGGTTAGATTGGAATGATTATAACTCATGGTTCGAGTGTCTATTTTGGATGATCCACATATCATTGGAAATCTTATTCGATGCTCTGCACGATGATGGGTTGCATATCCATAAATTCCACACATAAAAATTATTAATTATGATAAAGAATAGAATTCAACATATTTTCGTCTGAGATCTTAACGGACTCTTGGAAAGATAAAAAGTCTTTAATGACTTGACATATTTGGGAGTGAAATATTTAATGAGAAAACTCGGGGTATCACACTCAACCCATATCTATTCTTCTATATAGAATGGCACCTGTAGAACTCAGAGAATTAAAAGAATAGTTGAAGGATGTCCTAGATAAGGGATTTATCAGATCCAGTATGTCCCCGTGGGGTGCACCAGTTTTATTCATCCATAAGAAAGATGGTTCTCTCAGAATGTGTATTGATTACCGTCAGCTAAATAAAGTCACGGTAAAAAACAAGTACCCTCTTCCCATAATTGATGACTTATTTGACCAACATCAAGGTGCCAGTTACTTCTCCAAGATAGACCTCAGATTGGTCTATTATCAGCTTAGGATCAGAGAATGTGACATCCTGAAAACAACTTTCAGAACTTGGTATGGTCACTTTGGATTCTTAGTCATGTCCTTTGGACTTATTAACACCCCAGTAGCCTTTATGGACTTGATGGACCATGTGTTCAAGCAGTACTTGGATATGTTTTTCATAGTCTTCATAAATAACATTCTTGTAAACTCCCACAGTGGGCGTGATCATGCAGACTATCTCAAAATAGTATTGCAGACTCTCAGAAAACATCAACTATTCACCAAATTTAGTAAGTGCAAATTTTGGCTAAGGTCAGTAGCCTTCCTAGGCCATATGATTTTCGATGATGGCATTAAAGTTGATTCCTAAAAGTTTGAAGTAGAGAGAAACTATCCTAGACTCATATCTCCATCAGATATCAAGAGTTTCTTAGGCTTGACTGGCTGTTAGAGTGGTTTGTTGAGGGATTTTTATCTATTGCATCCCCTATGTCCAAATTGACTCAGAAGAAAGTTAAATTCCAGTGGTCAGATTCTTGTGAAAAGAGTTTTAAGGAGTTGAAGACTTAACTCACTACAGCTCTAGTTTTGACCCTACCAGATGGTTCAGATGGGTCTATGGTATATTGTGATGTCTCCAGAGTTGGTTTGGGGTGTGTTTTGATGCAGTGAGGTAAGGTCATAGCCTACACCTCTAGATAGCTTAAGCCCCATAAAAATAACTAACATACTCATGATATTGAGTTAGCAGCAATAGTTTTTGCCTTAAAGATTTAGAAGAGCTATTTATATGGTGTGCACTTTGATGTGTTCACAGACCATAAGAGCATGCAGTATGTGTTCTCTCAGAAAGATTTAAACCTCCATCAGAGAAAGTGGTTGGAGTTTTTGAAAGACTATAACATGAGTGTCCTATATCATTCGGGTAAAGCCAATGTAGTGGATGATGCTCTCAGTAGGATGTCTACGGGTAGTGTTGCTCACGTGGAGAATGGTAAGAAGAGGTTAGCTTAGGAAGTTCATCAGCTTGCCCGACTAGGTGTTCGCTTGTTCGATTCAGCAGAAGGTAGTGTATAAGTACAAAGTAATTTATAATCATCTCTAGTTTTTGAGGTAAAGGAAAATTATGATAGGGATCCCAATCTAACTAAGTTATAGGAATCGGTCAGAGATCAGAAAACAGAGGTCTTCTCCTAAGGGGGAGATGGTATCTTGCGTTGCCATGGTCGGCTATGTGTGCCAGGTATAGATGATTTGTGATAGCAAATTCTTGTAGAAGCATATGGTGTGTGATACTCATTCATCCAGGGGCCACAAAGATGTACCATGATATGGGGGAGATCTATTAGTAGAGAGGGATAAAGAGAGACATTCCAGAGTTTGTGGCTAAGTGCTCAACATGTCAGTAGGTTAAGATCGAGCATCAAAATCCAAATGGGTCCATATAGAAGTTCAGTATTCCAACATAGAAGTGGGAAGAAGTGAACATAGACTTTGTGATAGGATTACCTCGTACTTATCGCCAGCATAATTCAGTTTGGGTCATTGTAGATAGAATGACCAAATTAGCTCATTTTCTACCAGTCCATACCTCTTATTCAGCCGAGGATTATGCCAAACTCTATATTAAGGAGTTGGTCAGATTGCGTGGTGTTATATTTTCCATTATATTAGATAGAGGTACCCAGTTTACCTCTCATTTCTGGAAGGCATTCTAAAAGGGTTTTGGTACCCGAGTTCACCTTAGTAAAACCTTTTATCCTCAGATAGATAGTAAAGAAGAAAGGAAAATTCAGAATTTATAAGATATGATGTGAGCATGCGCGATAGACTTTAAAGGTAGTTGGGATGGCCACTTACCTTTGATTGAATTCGCATATAACAACAACTATCAGTATAATATTCAAATAGCTCCATTTGAGGTGCTTTATGGAAGGAGGTGTAGATCTCCCATTGGTTGGTTTAAAGTGGGTTAGTCCACAGTGGTAGGGCCTAACTTGGTATTTGATACCTTAGAGAAAGTTCATTTGATCAGGGAAAGGTTTAAGATAGCTCAAAGCTGATAAAAATTATATACAGATGTATGCAAAAAGAATCGTGAGTTCGAGATTGGTGATTTTGTCTATTTGAAAATCTCTCCTATGAAAAGAGTGAAAAGGTTTGGAAAGAAGGGGAAACTCAATCTCCAATATATCGATCATTATAAAATCTCAGTCATTTTGGAAAGGTAGCTTACAAGCTTGAGTTACCTTCAGACTTAGCTTCAGTGTATCCAGTGTTCCATGTCTCCTTGCTTAAAAAATGCATAGGTGACCCAGAAGTTGTATTCCCTATAGAGGGCATAGATGTTCAGAACAACCTCTCTTATGAAGAGATTCCAGCCTAAATCCTTTACTATTAGATTCGCAGACTGAGAAACAAAGAAGTCCCTCTAGTCAAAGTTCTTTGGCAAAATCAGTCCGATGAGGGAGCTACTTGGGAAGCAGAAGAAAACATACGGACCAAGTACCCTCACCTTTTCTCCGCAAACTCAGACTCATCCTAAGGTAATAATTTTTATTTGAATTACTCAATCTCATATTCTGATATAGCTACCAGCGTAGTATCAATTAACATTGCATACTCACTCATGCATCCATGAATCATGTTCAGCTATGTACTCATGTATCAAATATTCATGGTCAGTATGATAATTCAGTATAGCAGTAATTTCTGTCATGGAATTATGCTTCAGTTATGCATGTCCAGTTTCTAAATTTAGTCTATCAGTATTCTTAGTTTAATCAGTCTCATTTGAGGATGAATGTTCCCAAGGAGGATATATTGTAAGACCCCACAAAATTCTAAGCTTAACTAAGTATTTTAAGCTTGCTAAGGGGTCCAAGACTACGAAAATTTTAGCTAAGTATTTAAACTTAGAGTCATTTTGGCCTTCATAAGTTGTCAACTCTATTTAATGAACTCTATGACCTTAAAATATCAATCTTTAGGTTAACTTATGATCAGGAATTTCAGTAGGTGTCCCCGAACGATATTTGTATTTTTTAGACCTCGTTTAAACCAAATTTAGGAATCCAAAATAGTGTATCGGTGTGATGTTGATGCGGCGCAGTGGCCATCGTGTCGATCAATATTTTCCTTAGCTCCTAGTGGCAATTTCCAGTGAATTGATGCGAACTCGACGCAGTACATTGGCTATTGCATTGATGCCAATGATGCGGCACATCGGTCTGCGCATCGATGGTTTAATTTTTAGTCATTAAAAAGTCATGTCTTTAGGGGTAATTAGGTCTTTTTCCCACATCCTTCAGCCCCTATAAAATGAGATTTAGCCCTTAATTATCAAATTTTATTCAATTTTTCTCAAAACACTCAAGAACAAAAATCCTAGGAGATTAAATTTCAAATTCATGGCTCAAGATTCCACCATTAATCTTTAGGAATTTAGTAACCAAGTTATGTCAAGTGTTCATCCAAGGGTTCCTTCCACCTTTGGAGTCTAAGAAACTCTTTTAAACTTCAAGTAGCTTGATTTCATGCTTTCCATGATTTGGATTCAAATATATTCATGATTATAATATTGATTGGATTTCTATTCCATGATTAAGTGCAAGATTTATGTAAAAACAACTATTATGTATGTATTATAATGTGAAATTATGTTAAAGCCCTAAAATTATGCTGGTCATGTGTTGATTAGTACTATTTGCATATACAAGACCTTCCAAGTGTTTGATGAGTTGTTTATGAAATGTAAATAATGAAATTATATCATGTCAACATGTATTCAAGTTCATGTCATACAAGTGTTTGCTAGAATGTCCCAATGAATGAATGATGATCAAGTAGTTATTTATCATGTTTCAAGATTGTGCCATGTCTTATAATTTATGCTATCGAGTCTTGGGGGTATTTAATAACCGATAATTTAGCTAATTACCTAGATCCATGGTCAGTCTCAAGATAGCATCGTCATATCACGATCAGTAGTACTCTCAGTGAGTTACAGAACTTAAGAAGAACTTAATTGACTCAGTATTTATCTAGTCTAGTTCAGTATTTAGTTTAGACCTCAGTAAATTCAGTCAGCTAATAGAATTCAGTAGTATTCTATCAGCCAATGAAACTTAGTAAACTCAATTTAGTTTAGTTAGATAGTATGATCAGTAGCAGTTTAGTCCAGCTTAGAACAATTTAGAAATTAGTCCAGTGTATATTTTGTTGGGAGTAGGATTCAGTACTGAGTGAACCCAAGGATGGGGACTCACATGGCAGTAGAGGGTGTGAGCCTTAAAAGAAGTCCTTGTGTTCCAAAACTACATAACCAGCGTAGGTTGATATATTAACCTTAAAGTTGAGGGTTAATGAGGTGATCTACCTGCCAATTGAGGGTACCACCATTATCGTTTAAAGCACCTGCCAGATGAGGGTGACTCAATTTGTCTTTAATCGTGGCATGGTATTAACACCCTTACAACTAGGGTTATAATTTGGACCCCAATCTATTTAGAAAAGGGGCATGTTAGTTAGATGATTACCTCCCGCAGTCTCAGTTTTAGTTCTAGTCTTAAAATAGAACTCAGTTCGGTTCTACAGATTTAGGACTGTCAGACACAGTCACCTAGTTTAGTATGTAGTTCCACAGAATTAAGACTGTCATATTAAGTCATTTAGTTATTAGTAATTTAGTATCAGTATACTCAGTTATCAGTTAATCAATATTTATACTCAGTATTTAGTGTTATCACGATCTCAGTTACAGTTTACATATTCATGTATGTACTCTCATTTAGTTATATTTATGTCATTAAGTATGTATTGTTCATGTATATAAACCCATGCATATCATCCTACCTCACTTAGCATACTAGTACATTAAAAGTACTAACGGATACTTTTCTCTTGTGCTATGATGTCTTATATCATAGGTTCAGATGAACGGGCTCCCTATAATCCCTAGTAGTTATAGATTTTTAGCGGTCAGAGTTAGTGGTGAGTCCTCATAGTTCGAGGACATGATTATCATTTTTGTATTTCATTTTTATTTTAGTATCCGAAGTTATTTGGGGATTTTCCCATCAAATCCATATTTCAGACAGTTTAGAGGCTTTTTAGACTAGAGTATTTTCAGACAAATGTTTAGTTTAGGTATTGTCATATCGTATTCAGTTTTATTATAGTATTTAACCTTATGGCTTGTTTTCTGCCTAATTTTTGTATATCACAGTATTATCATTCAGTTAATGCAGCAGGTACCAGTCATGGGTTAGCTTATGGTCCTTCGGGATTATGAGCATCATGTAGAGTCTGGGGTACAGACTCAGGGCATTATAGTTACCATTGCCATTTCCATTCCTTCTTCTATTGGCTTTTCTAAGAGGTATTTTTCAATAAATGTGTGGAACATGAGTTTTAAGGATATTAATTAGAGTTTACACTTTATCACTTAATATAAACATGAAAGAAAAACTTTCCTGAGACATTACAAAACATATCACTCATAAGTATGGCATGCTTCACACCTATTATGACACTCTACTTAATGTGACTTTCTGACACCTAGGATGCTTTAAACTTAATGCTCTGAGACAAAGCTTTTCATGAACTTAGTCTTCACCCTTGTCATAACACGGTGCTTCGATTAACAATTTACTCTAAGCTAACTCATGGTCTGGCATGACTCTAAGAACCCAATTAACTAATTAAAGAAATAACAAATACTAGTACAAAGTATATAAGTCTAACAATATCATAAAGTTGTATATCTACTTTCTAAAAGCCTCTACTTATGATGAGTTATTAGACAATCCCCATCTAACTCTAACTATCTAAAAATTGAAATGATTGAAATAAATAAATAACAATAATTCTCATTCTCAAAAAAAGAGGACCCACCAAGCTCTGTTGTTGACATGAGCACAAAATCATTCTAACTGCAAGCTAGATGATGAGTATCTGAACCTATAGTATAATAGAATATTGTACAAAAGAAGTATGCAGTTCATTGAATATACTAAGCATATGTGATATGCACTATAATTTATAAAGTTCAACATGTTAAACATAAAATACTAATCTAAACATGGAACTAACAAATATGAGATGATACCCTAAACTAAATAAATAAACATAAACTTTATAGATATAATAATTGACTACTTTAAATTTAGGGTTATGCAATAACTGAGTCTAAACTATGGGAGTAACTAAATACTTCATACCCATCTAAGCTAAATAAGACCCAACCTATAAAACTAACTAAAAGAGTACTTTATACCTTGCCAAGGGTACGAAGAATAATTCCCACAGATCTACTAACGTTGTCCAAAAATAGTAAGGTATAAGGTGGTTGACCCCTTACATCATAAGATAAAAATATAGTTTTGGGAATGGGGACTTCTACTAAGGTGTCAACCTAATTGATTGGTGAGCCTTCATCCCTGCATCTGTTTGGTGTTAAGTACTACTCTCAATTAAAATAAAATTAATATACTAAATAGCTCAGTAACACTGATGTTCTAAGACTTAATAATAAATTCTTTTCTAAAATCAATCTAAAATCTGCAAAATTGAAAGACTTAATATTGAAGTAATAATTTATGAAAGTTAAGTCATCATGTGTTTATAACCTACCATCTTTGAATAGTACAACATTCATCACAATTGTTATGTTTTAAGTAGAGTATGATTCATAATGTATAAGTCAAAAATGTTGAATATTAGTATACTGAGGATTTATAAAACACCAGTCTATGATGATACAAAATTTCATAAGAAGGACGTGTATTATTGACTACTAATCATGGGAACTAAATTATAAAAGAGAATCATAGTTTCAATGAAAACCGTGATTTCTAAATAATGAATTTACTGAGAAACTAAATTTACATAGGGACTCAATGGGTAAAAGTATATCCATTTATGAAAACCACACCTAGGGTAAAGATCATTCCTACTAGATCTTGATTCTTGGCTTTAGAGTAATAACCCTAAGTTTACCTTGAAAGAAAAAAGAATCATTTTTTTTCTATTTTTGAGTGTTTAGGAGAGAATGAGGAGGAAATAACATTTAAGTCCCTTTAATCCCTTCCCAAATACCCCTAAAACAATATAGTTTAGGTCTAGGAAATAGGAAGAGTATGAAAATACGCATATTAAAATCATAAATAATCTATTGTACCTAGTCATTATGGGATCATGCAACCAGTCATCATGTCTAATAATGATTAATTGTCACACTCGTTATGACTATCTTGAATTTCTAGGGTATGGGATGGCTAGACACAATGACTCATCATCCCTAATGATGGGTCATTATATTGGATCATGGGTACTAGATCCAAAATATAAACTTTTAGGACTTCTTCAGAATGGACAATTCTAATGGCTCATGTGGTTTAGCAATGACTCATTGCCATGAGTCATTGTCACTAGTATGATTTTTGATTCTTCGAGACTTGGGATAATTTCACTTAAAATAAGTGTCACAACGACTCTTTATGACTAGATATGACTTATCCCCTAGAGTCATTACCACGAGAAGAAAAATATTTTTCTCGTCTCTTAGGTAAGTTCTTAGAATGGCTCACCCAATGACTCATTACCTAAGTCGTACTGTAAAGAATTTTATAGTATCAATCTAGTTTTCTATTCTAAGTGAAAAATAGAGTCTTGGAAACCTTTATGGTATTACATAAGGAAGAGCATAAGTAGAATTTGAGGTGGTGCTTCAAACTTTAAAAGATTAGCATTGTATGACAAGTTCTCTAAGTGTGACTAATGGCTTGAGTTTGTGGAGATCTTTTGTGGCATCCAAGGATGGGATCATAATGGATGCAGCAAAGTTTGAGGTTTTTTATGATTAGGTTAGGCCTAATACTTTTATAAAGATTTAGAGTCTTATAGGATTAGCATGCAACTACAGATGGTTGGTGGAAGGGTTTTCCTTAATTACATCACCATTGACTAGATCAATGCAAACAATATCCCTTTCTAAAGGTCTAATAAGTATGAGCTAAGAACAACTACCTTAATCGTGATTTGGAATTGGTGATAGGAGTCTCCACATTAAAGATTCAAAGGCACAATCTATATAGGGTCCTTTATCAGACTGTCATCAATCATCATAGCCTACATCATATCTTTAGATAGATCGATCTTAATTTTAAGTAGTGCTAATGGTTGGGGTTTCTTAAGGTCACTGATATATCAATTCTACATCATTCGGGCAAGGTAAATTTTATGGAAGATGCTTTAAGCTGGAAGGCAGTGATTACAAGGAGTTTTTACTTTCTTATAGTAAATGAGCATCCTTTGACTTTAGATATCTATTTCTTGATATTTCGAAGCCCGATATTGTTATTTCTTGTGTGGAAGCTTGATCTATTATACTGAGATATATTTGACACAGTAGTTCAAAGATGAGAAATTGAGGATTATTAGGATAAGGTGTCTAGGAGTGAGGCTAGTAAGGCAACCATAGATCCGAAGGGTGTAGTAAAGATTAAGAGTTGATATTATATAAGTTCCTAGAGTTCCAACTTGGTCAACCTAATTATGAGAAATCTCATTGTTCTAGGTATATTATCCATCCAGTAGCAACAAAGATTTATCATGACTTGAGTCAGCATTACTAGTGGTATGGAATGAAGCTGGATATGGTGAAGTTTGTGTCTCAGTGCTTAAACTGTTAGCAGATGATGCTCGAGCATAATAGGCCAGGTGGTTAGGCTTAGAAGCTTCCCATTTCTGAGTGGAAGTAGAAATAGATAGCTATGGAGATCATGGTAGGCTTTCTATTTTTATTGTGGCGATTTGACGTTATTTAGGCAATTATGGACAAGTTTTTTATACACTTATTATCGCTTCAGACTTTTTATATCTTAGAGAGGTTGGCTCAGATCTATATTTGAGAGATAGTTCATTTCAATTTCTATTATCTCTGACTTTGGTACTTCGTTCAAGTCATTTCTAGTGGTTGATATAGAGGGGATTGGGTACTCGAGTTGATCTTGTTTTGCGGAGAAAAGTAAATTTTATGATTTTTGTGAATTTAAATATTTTGGAAAAATATTTTTCAAATTCAATTTTTCGCCACTTAGTTTATTTAGGAAATCAAACAAACCTTTGAAAATTACTTAAAATTTTTGAAATAGAAATATCTTTAAATTTTGAAATCCTAGGCAAGTTCTTCAAATTAATACTCTTGGAAGGTTGTTAAGGAAGCAAGAGTATCTACTAACTTGCTGTTATCTGAGCTATTTAAAAAGGAGACTTTTTGACTAACTTTTGAAAAGAAATGCCTTTATTTAGAAAATAAATTTATTAAAGGAAATATTTCTTTGAAATTTGGGCAAAAGAATTTTCTTTGTCTTAGTGAGAAATTTAACTAAGCTTAGGAGAATTAGTAGCAGATAAAGCATGAAAAGGGATAAAGGGTGGAAAATTATAAGACATAGTCTCATGGGACCAAATATTTTGAATGAACCTATGTCCTAGTCTAATTAGGCTTTTAGCCCGCCTGCACCTATCCTAATCTAATTATTCGAGATTTTGTCCCACAACCTATTTCACATGTATTAAATTACAACTTGTGTTCAAGGCCTAAAAATGAATAAATAAATAATTAAAAATACAAAAAAAAAATGAGACTTTTCAAGTCTCCAAATCCTAGCAACTTCATCAATGGGATTTGAATCATTTTTTCCACCTTTTTGCACCTGTAAGCCATATAACCAACCTTATGGACTTAAATTTGGAGGCTCAAACTCAAAGGAAATGGGCCTCATTGGTCCATCATCGAAATACAAAGAGAGAGGAATCCATTTGGACTTCGGGCAGATGGTACATATAAAGAAAAAGGATGAAGATTAGAAGATGATAAAGGCAACTATGCATAACACTAAAAAAAATCCACTCAGACAAAATACAAATAAAATAACATGAGAATATTCAACCAAGCATAACCATCAAACTTAACCCCTTTCATTTAAGTCTATTAATGAAATCTAACTTCCAAAAGGTAAACTTAAAAAAAGTAAAGGAAGCAAGAAAAAGCAAAATGACATGAAACACTCTATTGATTCAATTTAAACACCAAGTTTTA
Source organism: Capsicum annuum (assembly GCF_002878395.1). Classification (NCBI taxonomy): domain Eukaryota; kingdom Viridiplantae; phylum Streptophyta; class Magnoliopsida; order Solanales; family Solanaceae; genus Capsicum; species Capsicum annuum. The sequence goes on along the minus strand of NC_061115.1, from coordinate 126,836,799 downwards.
GTCCTAATACAAACAAATTAGCAAGAAAAATATTAAAGTCGTATTGTTTGAATCAAACCAAATTTTTTTTTACAACAATTCACGTTTATGTTTATTCACAGATTCCTTTGATATGAAGAAACCAAAAGGACCTTCTTACTAGCATTTAATAGGGAGATTATATGCAATATTCATGCCAACATATTGAAGTAAGAAGAAGGTCAACGACAAAGAAACAAAATTTTTTAAATAGAGCCAAATGGAGAAAAACAATAATATAATCAAGAATCATTCAATTGGCCATTTTATATTACTAAAACTTAAAACAACCACTTCTCTGAAATCAGCCCGACAACTCTTAAAAGCTTTATGATTTAGGAGGAAAAGTCAGATCAATGTGAGGGAAAGAAATTAGCAAATGATCATACTAATATACTTAAATAAGTGAACTAGAAATTTTCATTTTAAACAAAAAAAGAAAATAAGAATGAATTAACGCCACTAGCATAAACTGTTTTAAATTAATCATCTAACGCTGGAAAGAAGACCAATTCAAATTGATATAGAGCAACCAACATGCTATTAACTGATTTTAAAGATGATCAAATAAGATCCAACTCGACTGTACACTACTTACAAAATTCAAATGCTCGACACAACAAAATGTCATAGTACAGAAAACAAAACATAAGAAATATATCATCAATATTCAGACTAATACTCAAGATTAATATAGCACCACAACAACATTAATTTTGACTAAAATGGATTAAGATAAGATAGTTAACTTAAAGGACTAAAAATGAGAATTATGAAAAACGTCATCAACTCAAAATTTCATCCATAATCTTCATCAAAAAAAACCTATGGCTTTTAAAACCCTTCTACAACAAATAATTCCACCAACTACAATTACAATTATAATGCTACTAATACGAAGAATAAGATTAAGAAGAATAATGAACTAAAATTGAAACTTGTGTTTACTTTTTTAGGGGTAACGAAATGAAACTTCAAGCCTTCTTTGGGATTCTCTTACCACCACAGGAAGATAAAAAATTAAATAACTAAGGGAAATCTCAATTGGAGGTTCCCTTTCTAAAAAATTCTTTGTATTTTTTAATACTTTTGCTCAAAGGTTTCTTTTCACCTCTAAGACTTTCCATTTTCAGCTCCACAGTGAGCTATTTATAGAAGGAAATTTGAGGGTCAAAATATGGTTTCCAATGATATGGGATTTCAGGTAAAAACCAAAATCCTACAAGTGTGGACTAATCTCAAAAAATAAATCATGATGGATTGGTTATCATTTTTATGCAAACTATCGATGAATGGGAAGGGAAAAATAGACATTCATAGAATATTTTGGGGATTCCATGGGGTTTTGGGGGAAATCAATCTTGGTTTTTGTATTTCAAACATTATTCTTGAGTGTTAAGGTAATTGGAGCCACATGTTTAATAATTTAGTACAAATTTTAATAAAATTTAGGAAATAATCCACTGGTTTTTGTAGGTTCGACTGTTGGCTAGAATAAGATGTCATTTTGTTGAGCTAGAATGGTTGTTGTCGTTGGATTATACTAGAATTAAGTTGGGTTTATTTGAACACCTGTGGGGTACATGGGACTTCCCTAAGCAAACTTAATAATGAAACAACTTGTGGGGTACAGGGGACATCCCCAAGTTAACTTGGAAAAAGGGTATGTAGGAATCCCTTTACCCAAAAAAGGTTTGGCTAAGGAAAATACTTGTAAGTTATAGTCAATATGATGATTCCACTATTAAAGCCTCGGCTAATAATAATTGGAATAATGGATTGGTTGGTTGGAAATGGTTTTAATTAGGAAATAATGGTGAGGTACGATAGCTAATCATGAAGGAGGGAGTCCAATAGATAATGGTCAACTGGGAGTCCACAAAGTCGTGTCTAGTATAGTCTCTTTTAAGGCTGTGTATTATGCCACACTCATAAGCGAGAGGCTATGAGGCATTTATAAATATTTTACTTTCTTGGTATTCTATTCTCAAGCTTGGAGTCTAAGTCTTAGAATCCTCCATAATCCTAATTTGTTTGCTTTTTAGATCATGCTTCGATAATCTGGAACACAAGGAAACTATTTTGTTCCATTTGGGGAGAACGTAGAAGGGATACAAAGGATCCATACTCTATCTAGGGATCCAATCTTTGATATTTCTTGAGTTTCAGCAGTTGCTACTAATTCTCTTTAGAGTGAGGTGACAAATGTAAAATTTCGTCAATCAAGTTATACTATTGCTCAATTGGTTGTTGGTTTGGCTGAGCGGGATATATTTGGTGTTTCATATCATAAGGCCACAAGGGTTGGCCAATTTATGAATATGAATCCTTGTACTTTTATTAGTGTGAGGGTGGAGGGGGATCTATAAGGTTTCTTGGATTAAATGTAGAAATTTTTTCAGGGTGATGCAGGACATAAATGTGGAAGAAGTGAATTTTGTAGCTTATCAACTCAAGGATATTGCGTACCAATGGTACAAGGAGTGGGAAAGGGATTGAGGTAATATTGAGAAGTTTTCCTTATGGAAGACTTTCTTAAATGCTTTTCTAGATCGCTTCTTTCCACAGGAGCTGAGAAAAGCAAAGGTGGAAGAATTTGTCAATCTAAGACAAGGGAAAAGGTTAGTCGAGGAATTTTCCTTGAAGTTTCATTAACTGTTAAGGTATGCTTTGGAATTGGTCTCTAATATGAGGTCGAGTATGAGAAAGTTTTCTTTTTGGCTGTCTCAGGATTTGATCCTTGAAAGCAGGACCGTGTTGTTGATCAAATATAGATATGTCTAGGTTGATGGTTCATATGAAATAGGTGGAGGAAGAAAAGAGAAACTAGATGGAGTTTGGGGAAAGGTAGGGTAAGAAGTTTAGGTCTTCCGAACAAGGTGGTGTGAAATAACAAGGTAGTCGAGATGGCGTTAAGTGGCCAAAAAAAAGTGGGGGAGTTTTGGTTCCTTCTCTTCTACTAGTGCTCCTTACTCGAATCCTTCAAGTAATAGGAGTCATCAGGGTGGTGATAATTTGTGGGCACAGGGTGCCTAATCTCAGACGAGTGGGGTACAATCAGCTTCTTCAAGCCTTTTTTGTTGGTTTTGTAGTCATCTTCATTAGGGTTTTTATGATGAAAGGAGGTACAAGTGTTTTAAATATGGTCAGCCAGGCTATATAGTTAGAAACTATCTAGTTGGTAAGGTTTCTTTGGGAGCGGTTGAAGCTCCCAGGTAATTTATTCTTCTAGGGATACGAGTCATGGATATGGATCGTATATTGTGGTTAAGACTTAGTTGGATGAGTCGTATACTAGACAATATTCGATCCAAGGGTTGAGGCTTGGATACAAGTGGTGGATATCAATCATATTAGGAGGGTACGACTCATGAGGTCCAGCCATATCCCTGTGACAGGATTTTTGTGCAACTTAAGTGGGGGTATTCCAGACATTTCCCTACTTATTCGAATAAGTCCCCTTCTAAGCTACTTAGGAGGTTATTTACCCTAATATTCTATTCATTAACACTTAAAAACTCTTCCTAAATATTCCATAATTCTTTTAAGAGCTATTGAGCAAGGAGGGATAAGGTTTAAACTAAGGGATCAATTTGGGGCTTGTCTTGGTGATTTATTTTCATCATTATCTTGGTTTAAGTTATGTTTCTCTTCCCTCATTGTTAATTTAATTGAAGAAATGGTTTATATGAATGTTTTCATGGTTTTACTATTGCACGATTTTTGGTTTTCAAATATGTTTTGGGGGTTTTGATATTAATTTCTTAGTTATGGTTTACCATGGTTTTAATTAGGATTTTATATGCATTAATGGTGGTTTTGGATAAATGGATTGAATAGGAGTGGTTTAATGGTAATTGGAATTGGTGTTTGTTATAATATGCCCCCAATGTGTTTGAAAAAATGCTTATAAAGATATGTTCATTACATAACTTCTCTTAATGTAACTCTTGCATTTTTTAAACATGACAGAGGAATTATGCATGGTTTAAACGGTCTGGAAAGGCTAAAGGCTAATTAGTTGTGCTTGTGGTAAACATGGAAGTCTCCCAAGTGGTTTAATATGTTAAATATAAGGGTACTTGAAAGTTCCTTTAACCCTACATATGGTTTGCTATGGACGATACTTGCAAGTAAGGGTTGGTATGGTAATACCAATATCAATGGCCTTGGTTAATAAATGGATGATGGTTTGGTTATTTGTAAAACTATTTTAAATTGGAAAATAGTAGCGGGATGTGTAGCAAAGCTATGGAAGGTGGAGGTCCCAGGGGGACTAAAACTAGAAACTCATATTTGCCGATATAAGGTTGGTCTTAGTGACTATGTGCATGATGTATTACTTGATTTTAGGGATGTACTAGTCATCCCAAGGGATATTTCCCTGATCATGCTGCTACAAATAGTTGGGCCTTTTCAATAGGGAAAGCTGAACCCATATAGCCCTTGGGTGGTTTTGGACAACAAAGCTACACAACCCAGGTTAAGGTTTTAAAGGCATGTTAAATCTGACCCTTTTTTCCCGGCATAGTTATATATATATATATGAATGGTTGTATGCATCAGTTATAGTTGTACTTTTTTTTTTATAAATGGCAATATTTTATGCTTATCTTGAGATCATGCTAGTCGTCACTCGCTAACTCCGTCTACTAGCGGTTGTACACCCACGCTATGCAGTAGGCAGCTGTTCTACTCCTTCTACATAGTTATTGACTTTGGGATAACATTTGTAATAAAGTTATGAGCTTCCATTCTTTCAGACGACTCTATTTCATGTTATGGATACTTTTAGACATTTTGACTTTATTATGGATATTGGTTTTGGTTGTGGTTGGGGGCATATCCCAATCAGATTTCATTACTTTTTTAGATAGATTCTTTGTGGTACTTCTATGGGATGGTATGGGTGAGATCAGTATAGGTGTCATCCTAGCCATTAGAATAGGCTGGGAGGCTGGCATCATCGGATATAATTTCTCACTGTTCCATCATACTTTATTTTGGAATTAAATATATTATGTTTTGGAATGTCTTTGGTTATGGCCTGGTTTATGGCCTTATTTGGTGTGGTTTGGTATGGTTGTATTATTGGTATGGGATGGTTGGACTTAGTTGGGTTAGTCATGGTTGTGATCTATTCAAGGATCTTTGTGTGAGCAGTTATACTAATAATTTTCATGCTCAAAATTCATCCAACTCAGGGCAGGTGGCTGGGGGTTGAGTTGGGTAATAGGGGTGGTCTCCAATCCTGGTCAGACTTGGGATTCCCATTACGACAAGGCCCCATAGCAGGTCATATTGAGTTGGTATCAGAACCTAGATTTATGGCCAATTGGGAGTCTATAAATCTGTGTTGAGTAGAGTCTCTTTTAAGGGTCTATAGCACACCACACTCATAAGGGAGAGGCTACAAGGCATTTAGGAATGCTTCCCTTACTTGGTATTCTATCTTCATGCTTTAATTTTTAGTCCTGGAATCTTTTCTAATCTCTGTTTGTTCATTTATCAGATCATGCCTCATTAATTTGGAACACAAGGAAATTCTTCTACCCTATCTGGGGGTAATGCTGAAGGGGTCATCCTACTTTAGGGGTTCATCTTTGATCTCACGATCCTATCCCTAATAATTTTGGAGTTCCACCAGTTTCTACTAGTCCTTCTTAAGGTAAGGCGAGTAATGCAGAAGTCCGTCAGTCTATTCATGCTATTGCTAAATTAGTTGCTGCTCAGGCTGAGTGGTGTGTAACTGGTGCTTTGTTTGCTAAGGCCACAAGGGTTGGCCAGTTTATGAAGATGGGTCCTCCCAATTTTTTAAGAGTAAAAGTGGAGGAGGATCCATAAGGCTTCTTGGATAATATAGAAAAAATATTTTTAGTGATGCAGGCTACCAATATGAAGGGAGTAAACTTTGTAGCTTATCATCTCAAAGATGTTATACATTAGTGGTATGAAGAGTGGGATAGGGATATAGGTGATGTGGAAGAGGAAGGGTTGTAGGAGGCCTTTTTTAACGCCTTCTGGGATCGGTTCTTTCCCCAAGAGTTGATGTAAGCAAATATAAAGGATTTTGTGAACCTCAAGTAGGGGAGGATGTCTATCAAGGAATATGCCTTAAAGTTTCACTAGTTGTCAAGGTATGCTTCTGATTTAGTGGCTGACATATGGGCAAGAATGAGGAAGTTCACTTCTAGCTTAAATTGGGATTTGATTTTAAGGAGTAAGACTACCTTACTGATTAAAGATATGGATATCTCTAGGTTAACTATTAATATTCAGCAAGTGGATGATAAAAATAGGAAGCAAGAAGAGTTTGGGGATAAGCAGGGTAAGAGGAGTTGATTTTCTGATTAAGGAGGTGCTCGTCTCAGGATGGTCAACATAGTGGAAAATGGCAGATAAAGAAGTGGGGTAGTTCTGGTTCCTACACTACTGCTAGTACTCCTTATCAGTCGGGTGACAAGCTTCATTAGAGTGGTGAAATTCTCAGGCACTAGGTGGCTAATCTCAAGCGAGCGAACGTTTGTTGATTTTTTCATGTCCTCCTTGTCAGTTGCGATGAAGGAATGGACAAATTCTTCAAGTATGTCCAGGAAGGCCATCCATTCAGGGATTGTCCAGTTAATAAGGTTGCTATGGGAGTGAATAAGATTCTCGTGGCTTCATTTTTGCTTCTGCACCTAGTAGTATGCCATCTACTTCTGTTAGTGCTCCAGGTTCTAGTATTGGTCAAAATAGGTTGTATGCTTTGGCATCTTGATAGGAATCTGAGGCATTACCTATGTCGTTAGTGGTATGTTACAGCTTTTCTCTTATAATGTGTATTATTTATTTGATCAGGTTCTACTCTCTCCTATGTGACTCCTTATGTGGATGTGTCTTTTGGTTTCGATCCAAAAGTTATTTTGGATCATTTTCCTATTTTTACCTTAGTAGGTGACTTAGTTATTTCTAAGAATGTCAATAGGGGGTGTTGGTATCTATTGGAGGAAAGTAGACCTTAGTGGATCTGTTTGAGTTGGATATGGTGGATTTTATGTTATTCTGGGTATGGACTGGTTACACTCTTGTATGCGCTTTTGGATTGTCGGACCTGCAGAATTATCATTAGGTTCCCTAATAAGCCGATTATAGAATAGGATAGAGTTTCCTTAGCTCCTAGGGGGAGGTTTATTTCTTATTTTTGAGCTCGCAGGCTAATCTTCAAAGATTGTCTTTGTCACTTGGTCCGGGTTAAAGATTCTAACTCGGAAGGGCCTTTTTTTTTCAGTCAATTCCTATGGTTAATGAGTTTCTAGTGGTCTTTTTGAATGATCTTCCTGGTGTTTCTCCGAATAGAGAAATAGAGTTTGGTATTGATCTAATTGCGAACGCTCATCCAATTTCTATTCCTACATATAGAATGGCTCTGACTGAGTTAACGAAACTAAAGGAGCAACTTAAGGATCTTTTGGATAAGGGGCTTATTCATCCTAGTGTATCTCCTTGGGGTGCACCGGTGTTGTTTGTGCACAAAAATGATGATTCCCTTTGGATGTGAATTGACTACAGGCAGTTGAACAAGTTGACGATTAAGAACAATTATCCTCTTCCAAGGATAGATGATCTGTTTGACCAATTGCAAGGTGTCAAGTTCTTTTCTAAGATAGATCTTTGGTTTGGGTATCATCAACTAAAGATTAGGGAAGTAAATGTCCCTAAGATGGGTTTTAGTTCTTGGTATGGGTACTTTATATTTTTGGTGATGTCATTTGGATTGACTAATGCTCCGACAGTATTTATAAATCTGATGAACAGGGTTTTTCTATAGTATTTGGATCTCTTCATCTTTGTGTTCCTGATGTTGATGGGTTGAGGCAAAGGGTTTTGGCTGAGGCACATGAGTCGCGCTATGTTGTTCAGCTCGGCTCAACTAAGATGTATCATGATCTCAAGGAGATCTATTTGTGAAATGGTATGAAGAGTGATATGATTGAATTTGTGGCCAAGTGCATGGTGTGTTAATAGGTTAAGGTTGAGCATATGAGGTCATGAGAGTTGTATCAACAAATTGATTTTCCCAAATGGAAGTGGGAAGTGATCAATATGGACTTTGTTACTGGTCTTCCTCAGTCTCAGAGCCAATATGATTTGATTTGGGTCACCTGGATAGGATGATCATGTATGTGCTTTTTTTGTCAGTACGTACTACCTTTTCGGTAGAGGATTATGCTAAGCTGTATCTTCAGGAAATTGTGAAGCTACATGGGGAGCTTATTTTGATTATTTCTGATCATGGCACGCAGTTTACATCTCACTTTTGGCGGTCTTTTCAAAAAGGTTCGGGGACTAAGTTGAGTCTAAGTATTGCTTTTCAACCACAGACGGATGGGAAAGTGGAGAGAACTATTCAGATATTAAAGGATATGCTTTAGGCCTATGTTATTGATTATGGTGGCAATTGGGTTGTTCATCAACCTTTGGTGGAGTTTGCTTACAACAATAGCTATTATTCTAGGATTGGTATAGCCCTATTGAGGCATTGTTTGGTAAGAGGTACAAATCTCCTATTGGTTGTTTTGAGCTTCGTGAGGCAGATATATTTGGTCTCGATTTTATCTACCAGGCTATGGAGAAGGTGAAGGTGATTTGGGATAGGCTTAATGCAACCCAAATTTGCCAAAAGTCCTATGCAAAAGTAAGGTGTAGAGACTTAGAGTTTAAGGTCAGGAATAAGGTTTTCCTCAAGGTATCTCCAATGAAGGGAGTAGTACAGTTTGGCAAGAAGGGGAAGCTCAGTCCTCGGTATGTTGGTCCTTATAAGATTTTTCGAAGAGTTGGTAATATTGCATACGAGTTGGAGTTGCCTTCTAACTTAAGCGTGGTATAGCCGGTCTTTCATGTTTCCATGTTGAGAAAGTGTCTTGGTGATCCTTATTCAGTTGTTCCTTTGGAAGGATTAGGTCTCACAGATTCCTTGTCTTATGAAGAAATCCAAGTTGAAATCCTGAATAGGCAGGTTCACCAGTTGTTGACCAAGGATGTGGCTTCGGTTATGATTCTTTAGTGAAACCATAGGAGGAAGAAGCTACTTGGGAAGCGAAAGAGGACATGAAGTCTAAGTATCTGCATTTATTTTTTGTTCTAGGGATTCGTACAGAAGGTATGTGTCATCAACACATCTTTATTTTAAGAATTCGTTAAAGGAAAGATTTATATCTTTGCCTCTTTATTTTTGAACTTTGTTAAATATTGGGAATATGTCTGATAATATAATGCAAATGACTCTAGCATATGGTTACCCCAACCTTATCTGCCATTCGAGGATGAATGTTCCTAGTGGGGGAGACTGAAACACCCTAGTTTCTGTACCTTAGAAAATTTCTTGGAATTCTGATCTATGGACCCAATAGGACTTATGGGTACGAGCCGTATGATAGAATACGGATGGTATGGTACGATCGTATGCTGACTAGTATTGGTTGGTGGGATGGATTTTGGTTACTGCATTGGATACGACTTAGGGGTATGAGTCATATTGGTGGTTATGGGTCTTTTGGTTTCTTAAATTAATCTTAGTCTTAGTTACTTAGATTGGATCATAGCACGAGTGTCTCACCACGAGCCGTAAGCCAGGGTATGAAAAATTCCAGGGACTCATATGGTAAATAGTATTTAATACCCTAAGTAATGTATTCTGCCAGGGATACGGGTCATGGATACAGATTATATGTTGTGGTTACCACTAGGTTGGATGAGTAGTATACAGGACAGTGTTTGATCCAAGGGTTGAGGCTTGGATACGAGTAGTGGATATTAATAGTATTTGGAGGGTACAACTCGTGAGGGCTTGTCGTATCCTTATGACAGGATTTTTGTGCAACTTAAGTGGGGGTATTCTGGACACTTCCCTACTTATCCTAATAAGTCCCCTTCTAACCTACTTAGGAGGTTATTTACCCTAGTATTGTATTCATTAACACTTAGAAACTCTTCCTAAATATTCCATAATTCTCTTAAAGCTATTGAGCAAAGAGGGATAGGGTTTCAACTAAGGGATCAATTAGGGCCTTGTCTTGATGATTTCTTTTCATCATCATCTTAGTTTAAGGCATGTTTCTCTTCCCTCATTGTTAATTTAATTAAAGGCATAGTTTATATGAATGTTTTCAAGATTTTACTATTGCATGGAATTTGGTTTTCTAATACGATTTGTTGATTTTGATGTTAATTGCTTGGTTATAGTTTCCCATGGTTTTAATTACGCTTTAACATGCATTAATGGTAGTTTTGGATAATTGGATTGCATGGGAGTGGTTTAATGGTAATTAGAATTGGTGTTGGTTATATTGTGCCCCCAATGTGTTCTATAAAATGCTTGTAAAGATATGTTCATTGCATTGACTTATCCTAATGGAACTCTATCATGTTTAAAACATGGGAAAGGAATTGTGCATGGCTGAAATGGTTTGAAAAGGATAAAGGATAATATAGCCTATGGGTGGTTTAGGACGACAAAACTACATAGCCCCGATAAAGGTTTTAAGGCATGTTAAACCTAATCCCTTTTTCTTGGCTTGGTAATATATATATATATATATATACATATATATATATAAATAAATATATATACTTGTATGGTTGTATGTATCATGGAAAGTTTTACTTGATTTTATAAATAGCATTATTTTATCCTTATTCTAAGATCATGCTAGCGGTTACTTGCTAACCCTATCTGCTGGTTATTGTGTACCCACGCTATGTAGGAAATGGCCATTCTACTCCTTCTACGTAGTGGTTGACTCAGGGACAACATTTGGACTAAAGTGGTGAGTTTCCATCCTATTAGAAGGCTCTATTTCATGTTATGGATACTTTTACAAATTTTGACTTTATTCTAGATATTGGTTTTACCTATGGTTGGGGGCATGTCCCAACTGGATTTCATTACTCTTTTGGATAGAGGCTTTATGGTACTTTTATGGGTTGGTATAGGATGGATCAATATAGGTGTCATCCTTGGCATTGGAATAGACTGGGAGGCTGGCATTATCGGACATAATTTCTCACTTTTCCATCATACTTCATTTTGGGATTAATTATATTATATTTTGGAATGTCTTTGGTTATGGATTGGTTTATGGCCTTGTTTGGTGTGGTTTCATATGGTTGGATTATTGGTATGGGATTGTTGGACTCAGTTGGGTCGGTCATGGTTATAATCTATTCCTAGGGTCTTTGTGTAAGAAGTTACATTATTAAGTTTATACTCGAAATTCAGCCAACTCAGGGCAGGCGACTGGAAGTTGGATTGGGTAATGTGGGTGGTCTCCCGCCCTTGTCGGACTTTGGATACCCATTACAACAAGGTCCCAGGGCGATTCATATTATTGGTGTATTCTAAAAGTGAGGTGTATTCTAAGAATGTGCACCAGGCCACCCTTCGCCTTCCGTCCATGCAAGACGTAGATGGAGGAGCTGAAAATCGTACTACATAAAGAAGGTCAATTATTTTTATATATGTATATATGGTAGATGTTGAATCTAGAGTCTCTGTATGTTTACTTTATTTATATTTTGAATTTTCTTGATGAAAATTCTGTCTTCATAATAAATTTGAACTGCAAGGGAGAGAGTTGACAAACATTCAAAGATAACAAAGCATTTGGATGTTGACTCTTCACCTAACTTAAACTCTGCATACCAAGACCAAAATTTATACATATCTTACGTCAACTTTTTACATTTTTTCATTTATGTATATATATGTAGATGTTGAGAAGGGGAGCCTTGGAGTAACTAGTAAAGTTGCCGCCATGTGACCAGGAGGTCACTGGTTCTCTGGCAGAAATGCAAGGTAAGGCTGCGTATAGTATACCTCTATCGTGCGCATAGCGGGAACTTTAGTACATCGAACTACCCTTTATATATACGTAGATGTTGAGTTCACTTAGTTTCTTTATATGTTTAGCCCCAAGTTCTCCAAGTGTGAGTTGTAGTTGAACGCTGTAACTTTTTAGGCCATATTATTTTAAGCAAAGGGATCATGGTGGATGCACAAAAGGTGGTTGTAGTTAAGGGGTGGCCTAGACCTATGACTCCAACTAACATTCTGAGCTTCTTGGGTTTGGCTGGGTATTATAGGCTATTCGTGGAAAGTTTCTCTATGATAGTTGCCTCTTTGACTTAGTTGACTTAGAAGAAGGTGAATTTTTTTTGGTCGGATGCTTGTGAAGGGAATTTTGATATTCCTAAAGATAAGCTAACTTTGGCTCTAGTTTTGACATTATCTGAAGGAAATGAGGGGTTTGTAATTTATTGTGATAATTCCCGGGTGGGACTTGGTTGTGTTTTGATGAAACATGGGAATATTATAGCCTATGCTTCCAGGCAGTTAAAGGTGCATGAGAAGAATGATCTTACTCATGATTTCAAGCTATTGGTGGTGGTTTTTCTTTGAAAATCTGGCGGCTTTATTTATTTGGAGTGCACGTGGACATCTTTTCTGATCATAAGTGTCTACAGTATGTGTTCACTCAAATGGAGCTAAATCTCAGGCATAGAGGATGGCTTGAGATTCTCAAGGACTACCATATGAGTCTTCACTACCACTTAGGTAAAGTTAACGTGATTGCTGATGCTCTTCGCAGGTTGTCCATGGGGAGTTTAGCTTATGTGGATCTGGAGAAGTGAGAATTGGTGAAGGATATTCTCCGCTTGGCTAATCAAGGAGTTCATCTCTTGGACTCCAAGGATTGTGGTGTGATAGTACAGGAAATGGTTCGCTCATCTCTTGGTGAATATAATAAGGAGAAGCAAATGTTAGATCCTATCTTGATAAAAATCAAGAGGGATGTAGGTGTACAAAAGGTGATGGTCTTTGAGATAAGTGGCGATGGTACTTTGCAGTACCAAGGGAGGTTTTGTATTCTTCATGTTGATGGCTTGCAACGATGGATTTTGGCAAAGGTGCATGAATCGCACTACGTTTCTCATCCTTGTTTGACAAAAATGTATCATGATCTTAAGGAGATATATTCATGGAATGGTATAAAGAGGGATGTGGCTGATTTTGTGGCCAAGTGCATGGTGTTCCAATATGTCAAAGTTGAGTACATAAGGCTTGGTGGGTTGTATAAAGAAGTTGATTTGCCCGAATGTAAATGAGAGGTAATCAATATGGATTTTGGTATCGGTCTTCCTTAGTCTTAGAACTAATTTGATTTGATTTGGGTCATCGTGGACAGAACGATGAAGTCTGCTCACTTCTTGACAGTGCAGACTAACTTTTTGGCAGATTATTATGCAAAGTTGTATCTTCAGGAAATTGTGAAGCTGCATGGGGTACCTATTTTGATTATCTATGATCGTGGTATGCAGTTTTCATGTTATTTTTGGCTGTCTTTATAGAAGGGATTGGGGATTAAGGTTGGTCTGAGTAATACTTTTAATCCGTAGACTGATGGACAAGTAGAGGGGCATATTCAGACATTGGTGGACATTCTTCAAGTGTGTGTCATTGATTATGGTGGCAATTATATTGAGCATCTACCTTTGGTAGAGTTCGCTTGTAACAATAGCTATTATTCTAGTACTGATTGGTAGGAGGTTTAGATCTTCTATTGGTTGGTTTGAGCTTGGTGAGGCAGATATGTTCGGTACAGATTTGTTTTATCAGTTCATAGAAAAGGTAAAGGTGATTTGGGATAGGATTAAGGCTACCCAAAGTCGCCAAAAGTCCTATGCAGCTGCTAGGCGTAGGGACTTAGAGTTTGAGGTTGGGGATAAGGTGTTCCTAAAGGTATCTCCCATGAAGGGAGAAATGAGGTTTGGTAAGAAAGGAAAGCTCAGTCTCTGGTTTGTTGTCCCTTAGAAGATTTTGCAGAGGGTTGGTAATGTGGCTTGTGAATTGGAGTTGCCTTCTAGTATAGGCTCCACTCATCCGGTATTTCACGTCTCTACGCTGAGGAAGTGCATTGGTTATCCTTTTTCGGTTGTTCTTTTAGAGGGACTAGGTATCTCAGATTCTCTATCTTATAAAGAGGCCCCACTTGAGATACTGCATAGGCAGGTCCGTCGATTACGGACCAAGGATGTGGCCTCGATTAAGGTTCTATGGCGAAACCATTAGGTAGAAGAGGTTACATAGGAAGTGGAATAGGACATGAAGTCCAAGTATCTACATCTATTTTCTGTTCCTGGGATTTATGCGGAAGGTATGTGTTCTTCAACATATTTTTTTTTCAAACTTTGTTAAAGGAAAGATTACTGTCTTTGCATTTTTATTTTCTAACTTGGTTAAAGGTTGGATTGATATTTGATAATACAAATGAATCGTGTCTGTTTTTACCCTACCATGTCCGTCATTCGAGGATGAATGTTCCGAGTGGGGGAGATTTTAACACCCTAGATTTTCAACACTTAAAAAATTTCCTGGATTTTTGTGTTTTGGACAAGTTACGACTAGGGGGAACGATTTGTACACTGGGGTATAAGTGGCATGGGTTGGTCGTATATTGACAAGTAATTGATGGTGGGTTGAATTTGGTTTCTGGAATAGACATGACTTAGGTGGTACAATTCGTATTGGTGGTGTGAGAATTAATGGAGAAAAATATTATTAAAATTGTATGTTTACATAATTACATCAAGACCATGTTTATAGGCACTATAGTACAATCCTTTTTCAATTAGGATTCTATAGACTATTCCTATTTCTACTCATATTCTAACACCCCCCTCAAGCTGGTGCATACAAATCATATATACCTAGCTTGTTACAAACATAATTAATATGAGGACTAGCGAGGGACTTGGTGAAGATATCTGCAAGTTGATCACTTGATTTCACAAATTTTGTAACAATATCTCCTGAGAGTATCTTTTCTCTAACAAAGTGACAATCAATCTCTATGTGTTTAGTTCTCTCATGAAACACAGGATTTGATGTGATCAGAAGGGCTGCTTAATTATCACCCACAAGTTCCATCTTACTGGTTTCTTTAAATTTTAATTCTCTTAGCAACTGTTTGATCCAAACTAGCTCACAAGTTGCTACAAACATTGCTCGATATTCTGTATCAGCCCTAGATCGAGCAACGACACTCTATTTCTTTCTCTTCCAAGATACCAAATTACCTCCTACTAAAACACAATATCCGGAGGTAGAACGTCTATCAGAGGGTAATCCTACCCAATGAACAAATGTGTATCTAATGATATGCTCTTGACCTCAATACTCAAACAGTAGTCCTTTACCTGGAGCTGATTTTATATATCCAGAATAAGAATAACTACATTCCAGTGACTACCATAGGGGGGAAGACATACACTAACTTACAATAGTCACAGGAAAGGATATGTCATGTAATGACCCGGGACTACCCCCTAGTCGTCACACGGTGCTTACAACCCCGAAGGACCACAAGCTAACCCATGGATGATATCTGATGTGAGCACTGAATAATAATGCTGAAAGTAATGTGGAAAATGGGCTGAAATTCCATAAGGTTCAAAACATCTAAAATACTGATACAATATAACATCTGTAAAACTAAATATTGCCTGAAAATCTAGTCTGAAAAGCCTCTAATTGAATTTTTTTGAAAGTGAAGTTGATGGGACAACCCCCCAACTAACTCCATCTACTGAACTACTACATCTACTGAAAATATAAAATAATATGATATCCTCAAATGATGAGGAGTCACAGCTAAATCTACTGTTGTTGGATGAATTTGAATCTACTATGCGTGGTCGGAAACCTGAGTGTTCGAACCTATGATATAAAACATAATAGCATAGAAAAGTATGCGTCAGTATGTGGGAATGTACTAGTATGCTAGATGAGGTAATGCTGAATGCAATGGTTCATATGCATGAACAATTACTGACTAAATTATATAAAATAACTTAACATAAGAGTACATGGATAATCTGAACTATGGCAAATACTGAGTATGCAATAATGTGCATTTTTTGATAATGTTGCAACTAAGCCTTTCTGAATCTAAGTACTGACTTCTAATAATTGAGTAACTGATATCTGAGTTATTGATATATGAATTACTGGCTTTGAATGGACTGTATCTGGCACTCCTGGTTCTATAGTACTAAACTAAGTTCATTACTGAAGACCAAAACTAAAACTGAAACTGTGGGAGGTAATCATCTAACCGACATGCCTCAAATATGAACTGATAGGAGTCCAACTTGTAACCTCAGTTGGAAGGGTGCTAATACCGTGCCACAGGTACTAACACTATAAAACCAGGATGCCAAGCCTAACTGACGGGTGACACCTGGGTGGAGCCAAGCCTAATCTGATGGGTGACCCCTGGGAGGTAGTCAAGCCTAGTCTAATGGGTGACTCCTTGTTCTGTGCTATCTATGTAGTTCTGGATTACAGGGACTGCTACTAACGACTCTGCCTATATGATGGGAAAGCCATCATCCCTGCACTTGCTCGGTGCTAAATCCTACTCCCAACTGAAAGACACTGACCTGAGTATACTGAACGGGATGGTACTGAATTAAGTTTACTGAGTTTTCCTGAGTTCTATAACTGACTGAGTTCTACTGAGTTCTGTAACTAACTGAGAGTACTACTGATCATAACATGACTGATACTAGTCTGTAACTGACACTGGGTCTAGGTAAACAGCTAAATTATCGGGTATTAAATACCCTCAATACTCGATAGCATGAGAAATAAAGCAAAATGTAACCTTGATTAATACAACAATGTTCACTTGATCATAATTTATTCACTTGTAATACATTAACTTGTACATAAATGGGATCACATAATAACATGTCATGCCTTCACTTGTCAATTCATATAAGCATTTTATCAAACACTTGTAGGGCATAAGCTTGTACATGATTAAGATCTCATAATAACATCTCATGATTCCTCTATCTACTTAACATAGGCATTTTAGGAAATACTTGGGGGGCATGAGTATTTCACATAATAATGCTCATCACATAAGCATCATGAATACAATACTTAATTGCAAATTCAAGGATCTAGCATGTAATTCATATAATTCCCCCTAAATACTATTCTATTTTTCGTGAACCTTATCATAACCATGGAACACAAACCAAATTAACATTATAGATGCATTAATCACTTTATATGTTCAAGGGTATATCAAGATAGCCACATATTCACCACACGTGTTATTTAATTTCATGAAACTTGTATTTAAATAATGGATTGGAACCCAACTAATATCATGAACAAGAATTCAATCTAAATCAAACATAGAAATCATAAATCTGAGATCTTGTAGGACTAAAAAAGGAATTATTGGACTCTA
This sequence comes from Capsicum annuum, assembly GCF_002878395.1. Taxonomy (NCBI): domain Eukaryota; kingdom Viridiplantae; phylum Streptophyta; class Magnoliopsida; order Solanales; family Solanaceae; genus Capsicum; species Capsicum annuum. The sequence continues at coordinate 126,819,475 of NC_061115.1, read as the reverse complement.
TGGGTAAAAGGAACCCATAGATGAACATCTAACATAACTTAATTTGAGATATTCTTAAAGTTCTTGGAGGATTTCTTGGGCTTGACATTGATTTCTTGAACTAGGGTTTCTGCCTCTTGAGAGAGAATGATTTTGTTTATGAGAGAAAGTGAGGAAAAATGACATAATAGGGTATTTAGGGCATAATTTCATGTTTAAAGGTTGATTTGGGTCATGGAAAAAGACCTTATTACCCCTAGAAAGTTTTTATTTTTCGTCACTGAAAACCCATTTTAGGCACCTAGGGCAACGCGACACTATCGCATCGTGTCACTGTAAACTGACGATTGGGAACTGGACTGATGGCGCGACGCAATGCCATCGCGGTGCCTCACTGGTTGCGAATTTTTCCCTTTGGCGTGATGTACCATGATCGCAGAGTATCACTGGAAAGTGAAAATTTGGAAAAAGGCTAGTGGCGTGATGTGATGGTATCGCACTGTCTCATTGGAAAATGAAAAATGCCATTTGGACTACCTCCGTGATGCACTAGAGTAGAAGGTGGTACACTATCTTACTAAAATGGCTCTAACTCTTCACCTAGGTGTCGGAATTGGTCAAATTTTGTATTGATGAAAATCTTATTCAATTTCCCGCATAATGAAAAGTGAAAATCTGGAAAATTACACATGTATAAAAGTGTATTCATCTTTAAAGCAAGTCTTTGACATTTTGGGATGAATTTAAGCTAGGTAAAAGTATGGGGTATTACATGTCAGGTCTTTTCACTATGAGATAATTCAACTTCCCAACCAACCATTTATACCTTTCAGGATAACTGAGTGGCTCCCCCTATCCTGGTAGAAGTTTAGCATTTGGATCCATAGAAGTGTTAATGAGTCCACATCCCATCATTCTTGTCTCCTCAAGAATGTCTAAGGCATACTTGTATTGAGAAATAACAATGCCTGATCTGGACTGAGAAACCTGAATATCTAAAAAATATTTTAGTCTACCGAGGTCTTTGGTTTGAAAATGCTGAAAGAGATGTTGTTTAAATTTAGTGATACCTTCTTCATCATTATCGGTGATAACGATATCATCAACATAAACCACCAGATAAATACACAGATTTGTTTGAGAATGTAAAACACTGAGTGATCATCTTCACTATGAATCATGCCAAATTGCTGAATTACAATGCTGAATTTTCCAAACTAAGCTCGAGGGGACTGTTTCAGACTATAGAATAACTTGTGCAATCGACATACAAGGATACTAGGCTCCTCCTGAGCAAAAAAACCAAGTGGTTGATCCATACATACTTCTTTCTCAAGATCACCATGCAGAAAAGCATTCTTAATATCCAACTGATAAAGAGGCTAATGACGAATGGTAGCAATGGATGGGAAAAGAAAGATAGATGCTATTTTATCCACTGGAGAGAAATTGTTGCTATAATTAATCCCAAATATTTGTGTGTATCTTTTGGAAACAAGGCGATCCTTAAGCCGATCAACCTAACCGTTTGGACCAATTTTGATTGCATAAACCCAATAGCAACCAACAGTAGATTTACCTGTAGGAAGGGAAACAAGCTCCCAAGTACCACTCGCATGTAAAGTAGGAATCTCATTTATCATAGTCTGCTTCTATCCTGAATAAGAAAGTGCTTCACCTATAGTCATAGGAATTGAAATAGAGGACAAAAATGACACAAAAGCATAATGGTGTGAGGATAAATCAAGAAAATATAATGTGGATTAGCATTGCCGGTGGAAGACATATATTTTTGAAGTGTAACTGATTATCTAGGAGAAGCCAAGTCCACAGTAAGAGCAGCGTCCAATGCATAACATGAATTATCTTGGACTAGTGGTGGTTCTGGATGATGATGATAAGTGAGAAGTGGTGGCTCTGCAGCTGGACACATGAAAAAAATAGTGGATTCCTCAAAGGTTGGTTCGAGTAAGTCTGGAGATAAGGGTAAGACCAAAGATGGTGCAGGTAAGACTGGAGATATGGGTAAAATCTCAGAGATATCAGGATGATCAGAATATATATAGTAAGGTCTAGATATATATAAAGTGACATCGGCAGACATAAAGTAGTGATGAAGATCTGGTGAATAACAACGATACCCCTTTTACACTCGAGATTAACCAAGAAAGACACACTTGAGAGAATGAGGGGCTAATTTATCTTTTCCAGGGTCTAAGTTATGGACAAAGCATATGCTCCCAAAGATACAAGGGGGGTAGAGTATAGATGTGAATGTGGAAACAATATCAAATATGGAACCTTATTTTGAATGGAAGATGATGTTATTCTACTAATTATATAACAAGATGTGAGGACTATATCGCTCCAAAAATGCAGCAGAACATGGGACTCAATTAGAAGAGTGCGAGCAGTCTCAAGAAGATACCTATTTTTCTTTCTGCTATACCATTCTGTTGAGGGGTGTACGAAAAAAATGTCTGGTGAACAATTCCTTGATGAGTCATAAACTCCTAAAACTGAGAGAATAAGTATTCTAAGGCATTATCACTATGAAAAGTATGAATAGAAACACCAAATTGAGTTTGTATTTCAGCACAAAAACTTTTGAATATAGAAAATATCTTAGAATGATCTTTCATTAATAAAACCTAAGTATATCTTAAAAAATCATCAATGAAACCAACAAAATTATGAAAACCTAAAGGTGAACTGACTCTACTAGGACCCGAAACATCAGAATAAACTAATGAACAAATAGACTCTATACAACTCTCAATACTACATGAGAAAGTAGCACATGTGTGTTTCCCAAGTTGACATGACTCATAATCTAATGTGGATAAATTAGACAAACTAGGGACCATTTTTTGTATCTTGGATAGACTCAGATATCCTAAATATTTATGAATTAGGTATGGAGGATCTGTAACTAAGCATGCTGTGAAGGGATTTGAAGAAGTAAGATGGTAAAGGCTTTGTGATTCATGTCCTACACCAATCGGTTATCCCGTATTGTGGTCCTGCATTAGAAAAAAGTCATAAAAAAAGTTATACTATAATGAAGGGAACATGTCAAATGACTAATACATGCAAGATTAAAAGGATAGCCAGTAACATAAAGAACAGAGTCTAGAGGGACAGAAGATAGGGTTTTGGCTTTTCCCACTCCGTTTGGTTGGTTCAGATCCTATTGTCTAAAGTAATAGAAGGAAGAGACTATGAAAAATAATATCAGACAAAAGTGATTTGCTACCATAAATATGATCAGAAGAACCTGAGTCCATAACCAATGATCCAAGAGTACTAGACTATGAAATATAACTAAAAGGATTACCAACAATAGATGCATGAGGCTGGGAAACTAAGGCTACTTGTGCAGATGTCTTCTTACTTTCTCGATATGGAAGGAACTAATCATATTCTATTTGGAAAATATGAGCATTATTGGATGGCCGATTAGGCTATGGAGATATTTTCTTATGTTAGGACTAAAATAATCAGATATCATGCGAAAGCTAGCAAAGCAAACCTCAAAAGACCATGAATAAGAAGATAAATGAGAAATATACCTAAAGAGACATAAGAATTTAATGTGGTTCATTCAATTAACCTATATCCACAAAAAGAGATGAGCAATCCATTATATAAAAGAGAGTACAAACTGCCAAAAGAGACAACCTCACACAATTCACTCAGAATAAAAGAGGTTCACATAAGTGATACTGCAATACTTGTGTCGCAGAAAGTCTCCCCCCAAATGAAACTCTCAAACCTCTAGGGCTATATCATGGATGCTACAAAACTAGAACAAAAGACTCTCTATTTGTGGAGTCTATAACTTTTTTCTACAATAAGAAAGATTAGCCAAATATGGAAAATATGTTTTCTAAAAGGAAACCCAATTATGGTAGCAAAAAGAAAACCCAATTATGGTAAGAAAGTCAAACACTAACAATTCTCCCCTTTGTCCTGAATTTCTGATAAAATAAATTTTCTCCATCTTTTTCATGTAGTATTCAACAAGTTCAATATCCATGTCCAAAATATCCTCTATTAAATCTCGCCTCTCCATAGAGTAATACTCTAATAAAATTTCTCGAACCAAAATCTTTATTATCGTCTAATAAGTTTTAACTAGAACTGAATTCGTCAAGTTGAACACCTTATTTTAACCTCGCTCTGATACCATGTGAGAATTAATAGAGAAAAATATTATTGAAATTGGGTGTTTACATAATTACATCAAGACCCCCTTTATAGACATTATAGTACAATCCTTTTCTAAGTAGGATTCTATATACTATTTCTATTTCTACTCATATTCTAACAGGTGGATACGGTTTGATGGGTCTAATTATTTCCTTCACTTAATATTAGACTTGGAAACTTAAGTTGGTTATGAGTACGAGTGGCTCATCATAAGCCATAAGCCAGGTACGAGTGGTACTATGGACTTGTATGGTGGACAGTGTTCAAACCTCTTGTGATCATATTCTGGCAAGGGTACGGGTCAAGGGTACTAGTCGTATGCTTTGAGTACCACTTGGTTTAGGTAAGTCATACCTTGGACAATGTTGGGTCAAAGGGGAAGGCCTAGGGTACGAGTGGTGGGTCTCACTCGTATTTGAGGGTACGATTCATATAGTTAGTCGTACCCCCTAACAAGAATTTTATACAATTTAAGTGATGGTAATCTAGACTTTTCTCCACTTATCCTATTAAGGCCCCACAACTTTTAATATACTTGGGAGGTTATTTTCCCTATTATTCTATTTATTAACACTTAGAAAACACTCTCTAATCCTCTCTGAAGTTCTTGGGCAAAGAAAGCTAGGGTTTTATCTTAAGAATTAATTTGGGGCTTGTGTTGCTGATTTCTCTCTATTATCTTCTGAATTAAGGTATGTCCTCCTTCCCTATTTTTTAGCTCTAACTAAAGTCATATTTTGTAAATTATTTATATGACATAATTGTTATATGGTTTTGGGTTTTAAAATATGTATTAGGGGTTTTTGTTATAATGGTGTGGTTATGGTTTTTCCATGTTTTAATTATGTATTTATATATTTTAATGGTGGTTTGGATACTAGGTTGTATGGGATTGGTTAATTGGTATTTTATTTTAGTTTTGGAAATAATATACCTCTAATGTGTTTGATAAAATTTCTTTGAGAATGCTTTTACTATATTGTCAGACTTTTAATGGAACTATTACATGGTATGGTTTGTTAATGGAACCCCAAATGGTATAAATGGTTTAAACGGTTTGAAATTGTTAAATAGAATGTTTGCTGGTCATGGTTATGGTTAGTTGAACTTCTTGTGAGGTATGATGGAATCGTCCAAGTAAACATGCTAATGAACACTTCTGGGGTACATGAGACTCCCCCAAACAAACATTATAATGGAAAACTTGTGGGGTACATAGGACTCCTCCAAGTTAACTTGGTAAATGGGTAAATGGGAATCTTTTTACCCAAAGTTATAGTTGGTGTAACGAAACCACTATTAATAGCCTTGGTTAATAATAAATGAAATAATGGATTAGTTGGTTGGAAATGGTTTTAATTGGGCAATAATGGCGGGGTGTGATAGCTAACCGTGAAGGAAAAATAGTGTTGTGGGCAATTCAGTGTGTAGTGTCACCTGTGATAGTCCAATGGATGAAAAATGGAAAATCATGTTTTCTGACATGAGAGGTTGGTCATGGCGACCTTATATGATACTATGAGGTACACTGGAATACTCTAAGTACATTGTACATATGTATGATGAAGACCAAAGGGTACTTAGGAATCCGTGACTCTTATGGTATTCCCGCTTTCTGTAGCTACATGTATCAGAGCCCGTGGGTTGTTAAGCTATACATACCTAGGTTAATGGTTTTAAGTAAATGCTAAACCTGGTTATCTTTCCTGGAATGGTTATATATATGTATGGTTTATATATATATGGTTGGTTTATTTGGTTTTACTATATGACATTATTTTATCCGTATCCTGAGTTTATGCTAGCGTTCAACCACTAACCCATCTTTGGGCAACAATATCCCATACGATGCAGGAACTGACCATTTTACTCCTCCTACATAGTGATTGAATTTTGGGATCAACTTTGGATTAAAGAGGTGAGCTTCCATCTTTCCGAAAGGCTCCATTTCATGTTATAGACATTTTCATATACTTTGTTTTATTTATGGATATTGCTTTTTGATATGGAAGGTAGCATGTCCCAACCGGATATTTAAAATAATATTTAAAACATGGTTCTTGAGTTCTATGAGCGAAATGGATCCATAGATGAACACTACGCATACCTGACTAAAGGTTCTTGATGTTTTTGAACTTGAAGGATTTGAAATCCATTGATTTTTAAGAAGATTGGGTCTTGTATGAAGATTAAATTTAGAGATAAACTCTAGTTTTTGTTTGAGAAATAATAATGAGCAAAATGGCTGAATTCAGACTAATATGGGTATATATAGGCGAGAGGTAAGTGACCAAAATACCCTTATTAAAATGGCCTGAAAGTAAATTGAACATGGCGTGTGACAACCCGACTGACGGTCCGTCAGGAACTTTATGGTCCATCATTTTGACCGTCATACATGGACCAGAAAATGGGGTTCATTGGATAATAGTTGATGGCCTAGATGACGGTCCGTTAAAAAATCTGACGGTCTATCAACTCGTCCGTCAATCCTTATCCAGAACATAGCCCTACTGCCTTGGGTATGATGGTCAAAGTGGAAGTCCGTCACTTTTTTGGTGGTCCGTCAACTTGGATGTCGCACTTGGGCGTTTCGGTCAATTCTGAGTAAAGCATCCATAACTTCCTCGTCTTCTGTCGAATTTGGACAAAATTGGTATTATTAGAAAGCTAACTCAATTTTCCACATGATATTAAGTAGAAAACTCAAATATACCACAAATACAAAAAAAATAGATTTATATTTCAAAGCAAGTACTAGCATCCTTGAGATGATTTCTAGCTAGGAATAAGAACGGGTATTACAATGATAATCTTGTAACCACTTAATCATAAATGTGGAGATCTTCACATCCATAGTTAAGAATTTTACCTGAATAAAATTTCAAAAGCTCTAGGTGTGTTTTCATGAAAATTTGAAGGAAAGAGAAGATTACCTCTGATGTGATTTTGAAATATTCCTAAAATAAAACTAAAACCAAAATATTTCAAAGTATCCACATGCCTTCTGATAGGAGTATGGTTTGATGATTATGGGAATCATCCTTTAGCTCGCGTCCAAAGAGTTTTGACCTTCCTTTCTTAACTATGTCCCAACTTGCTTTTAAGAAAAAGTTCTATTTTCCTACGTCCTTTTTGGAGTCATCCACACCTGTGGTTCTGGTTTGGGATTTTTATCCTCTCGAAAGTTGTTGAAAATATCTCAAAAAAGAATTGCTAGTAATAAACATAATTCACTAAATGGGTATATATCCTTTTATCATATCTTCGCGTGAGTTGTTATCCAAAAAGTAAAGTCGTCCTCTTATGTACCTATTTGGAGGTCACTAATTTTTACAATAACATACGTGGAAACCCTCTTCGTGGTTGGATAAAAAAATTTCTTGGCGACCAAAAAATTTCTTCAAAGTGGGGTGGCCCTCATGGACACCAATAATACTTTGTACATAACGGTCCTTGCAATCATGTAATCTTATGCTGATGTGTCAACCCTTTTAGTAACCTATGATGCTTCTTTTATGTGACCTTGGGTAAGTCTTGTGAATCTTTCATATTGATATGACTTATAGATATCCCTTAAATTATTAATTTTTCAGTAATCATGCACATCATTTGTTTTTAGATATCAGGCTACTTATAGATATCCTTGAAGTTTCTAGCTTTTTGGGTAATCTTTCAAATGATCCAACCTTGGATATGAGATAATTACAAATATCCCTGAAATCTCTAGCTCTCGTCTACTCCTACAGATCATCCAACCTTGGATACAATATGACTTATTGATATATTTCAAATTGGTAGTCTTCAGGAAACCCTGTGCAAAATAAACCATGGATATGATGTGGCTTATAAAGAACCCTTGGACCTACCAATTTAGTAATATCACATATTCTATGATAAGGATTTATTTGTGACTTATGGATAACCTTTGAATTATCGATTTTTGGGTAACCTTGTACACTACCCAGTTAGGATATTGTTGTAGCTTATAGATGGCCTATGGAATATCAACTCGCAAATAATCTCGCATACTATCCTATGTCAAATAATGTGACTTATATATAGCCCTCTAATAGTCAATTTCTAAAAATCTCGTATGTCATCCTCTTTCAAATAGCAACTTAAAGACGTTCATTTAGATCATATGCTCTTTCAACTTAATATATTGATGTATTCAGATTTTGATTCATATAATTCTAAAATATTGTTCATGTTGGGATACATCTCTTTTTGCATAGTCAATGGATATAAGTTCTAAGATATCCTCAACACCAGATTATGTTGTCCTAGCATGGTCAATGAATGTCAGTTCTCTTAAGTATCTTCCAAAGATAGACCTTATAGTCTTGCGTAGTGAGAGATATTTGAATGGTATGATTTCTCTCTTGGAAATAAAATGAAATATCTCTCTCAGCATTGCCCTCTCATTAATGGAATAAGATGGCCCACTTGGCAACGACATGAAATAAAATGGCACTCTCGGCATGACCCTCTCAACAATGAAATGACATGGAATAAAATAACCCTCTCAGCAATTTGAATTGAATCTTTATCTGAGCCTATCTAATGGTGTATTGCCTTTATGCATGTACCTATACTCAAGGTAGATAGTTAGTAGACACAATATCGCTCTCGTTGGTGACTAATGTTAAGCTTTATGGAAATTTAAATGTAAAATATCAACATCATAATTTGACTGGCTTAGTCTACTATTAATCTTCTATTTTTAAGGGAATATTAAAACAATAAGTCCACTGGATGTAAACAAATGGGTGAAATCCCATTGTAAGGACCACTCGAATACCATTTGTTTCATTTCATAGCAAATATGAGGGATACTTTTTTTGCTCTTTATACTATTGTGTGATCCTTTTGATTTTGTCCCCATTGTTCTAGCTCCTTTAAATACACTTGCACTCAAGGTAAATATTTAATAGATAAAGAATCTCTTTCACTGGTGACTATTTTTAGAAATGGTTTGAATAAAATATTCATAAAGAGGATAAGAAACCTTTGTTTGTCATTTATAGTTTCTTGAAATGAGATAGATAAGTCAAGAGGTCCTTGATAAATGTGTAATTGAACTAGTCTTTGGGTCTACCCAAAGATACCATTGTTGAACTTTATATGCTTTGGTGCAATTCCTGATTTGCATAGGGACTTTTGAAAAAATATCTTGATTTTTGTGCATTGATCCCTACATCCATAGAAAAATTGTTAGTTTTGGGTGAAACTACTCCATATTAAGCTCCTTTAATCTTTGGTTTTCGTCTTTTCATCTTTGGGGTGCTCCATCATGTTTGGACTTCTGCCCTAACTTCGTGTTTCAATAGATTTTAGGAAAAAATTAAGTATGTACAAAAGTATGTATAGATTTCCAAAAGAGTTTTGATTTTGAAAAATTGGTTTGAAAAACTTGTGTAATAGCTTTTAGAAAATCTTTTCCAGTCACTTCAGGTACTAGTTCAACAAACGTCTTCCTCTTGAGACTCGACTATGTATGGCACACAATGAAGGGCTTTTAGAAATTCATTTTCATTGTGGGGGAATTCCATGAAAAGTTCTATCATAGTTAGAGATTTAGTCTATCTAGACTCTATTATATCTGGTGATTTCTAATGTTTGATTTTGACCTCCTAGTAATGGGTAATTTGGAATTCATTCTAGTATGTTAATGGAAATTTTGTGGACTTGCTCAAAATTTCTACCCTAGTTTGAGATGATCTTGACTTGTGAGGATTTCAAGATTTTATCCTAAAGTTTTTTCTAGTATTTTCTCTCCTTGCTGAAGGATGATCTTCATTTTAATTTTTGAGATTCCTTTTCAAAAATTCTGCCCTAGATTTCTATATCCTGGGGTGATATGACTGAGCTTGTGATGACCGGATTTTTGGTAATTTATGTGAATTATTCATTTTAGTATGATTTAACCATTTTACCCCTCCCCGTGGTTGCTTTATGGTATTTTTGTGTTATGGGGATGATTGGCATGATTCCCAATGCATTTTTTGGTGCAATGTAAGCTTATATTAAAAACTAAACATTAGTACATGGACCATTTACTGGCATAGTTACAACAGTAGGAAAGGAATCACAAAAAGTGTGAACATGAGAGGCTACATTAGATATACTACAAAAGAAGGGTAGAGATGGGATGTTGGTGTATCCATGTGCCTTTCGATGCGAAAAAAGAAACTTGTCTTCTACATCTTCTTGGATTATCTGTGCGGTAAAACTAGGTGTAATACCCCATATTTCTCATGCTTAACTTAAGTTTCAGTTCTTCAACTATCCAATATAAAAAAATTTAAACGCTCAGTATTTTTCAGTTTATAGCCTGCCTTTGCATAGGAAATTGAATTATCTTTCCAATGATATGCAATTTACCTAAATCTGATAATCGGGCAAGAAGTTATTGCTATTTTAAGTTTCAGTCATTGAACATTGTCATTTAGGCCAGTAGCACATCGCGGAGTATGTCAAAATGGAAATTGGCAGTTTCTAATGAGGTACCGCGATACCAGTGCATCGCGCCACAACTTATTTTCACATTTGTCATGAACATCCAGGTCCCAACCAAAGTGGCAACGCTATACCACCACATCGCGCCACCATGCATTTTCCTAGTAGGCAATTTTCAGAGACACGGCACGATAGCGTCGTGTCGCGCCAGGTGCCTATTTTGGAAAATTTTGATGGAAATTAAATGTTTCGTCCAAGGTTAAAATAGTGTTTTTCCATGATTTTAACACGCCCAAATACATGATTTAATTCCTAAAAATGTTTTAAGTCATTACTCACTCAATTTATCCCCAAATTAAAAGCATTCTCTCTGAAAACTACAAACCCCAGCTTCAAGAAACCTAGATCAATCTCAAAGGATTCGCCAAGAATTTCAAGAAACTCACAAATTAAGGTATGGTAGGTGTTCATCTATGGGTTCCTTTCACCCATAGAGTCCAGAAATAGATTTTAAAAATACAATATTGCTGAATTATGAACTTCCATACTTGAAGTAAATTGAATTCATGTTCATGTTATTGTTGGGTTTTAGTCCATGATTAAGCTACATGATTTATGAAATTAATCATTGTATGTGTTGAATTACATGATCCTTATGATAAACCCTTCAATTTTCAAGTTGATTGATGTAACCATGATGACTATATGTTTTTATTATTGTATAACTTAAGCATGCTCCCCATGTGTTTGATAAAATGCCTATCTGAATAAAATAGTGTCATTATAACATGATAGCATATATTCCCCATTTATGTATAAGTAGATGCATTACAAGTGTTTGATTAAATGCCTCTGTGAGTGAACTATGGACAAGTATACATTGTTATGATTTTCAAGAGTATATTATGCTTTATTTTTTTTATTCTATCGAGTCCTAGGGGTATTTAATACCCAACAATTTAGTTATATGCCTAGAGCCAGTGTCAGTTACAGAATCTCAGTCATGTCATTATAAGTAGTATTCTCAGTCAGTTATAGAACTCAGGAAAACTCAATAAGAATTTAGTCCAGTTCAGTGTAGTGTCTTTTAGTTGGGAGTAGGATTTAGCACCGAGTGAATCCAAGGATGAGGGCTCACCTTTCAGTAGAGGGTGTGATCTCTAGAAGCAATCCTTTTATTCCAGAACTACGCAGCCAGCGTAGGTTGAGATATCAAACCTGCCAGTTAAGGGTTGATAAGGTATTTTAACCTGCCAGATGAAGGTTCCACCATTCTCATTAGAGTACTTATCAGATGAGGGTAACTCTTCAGTGTATTTACCAGTGGCACTGTACTGACACCCTTTTAACTGGGGTCATAGGTTGGACTCCAACTCAGTTATCTTATTTGCGGAATGTCGATTAGATGATTACCTCCACAGTCTCAATTTCAATCTTTAGAATAGAACCAGTCCAGTTCTACAGAATTAGGACTGTCAGATACAGTCAACCTGTATCAGTAAATCAGTTGTCAATAACTTCAGATATTAGTTACTCATTATTAGAATTTAGGACTTAGCTTCAGATAACCTTAGTCACAGTATTTATTTATATGCACATTAGTGCATACTCATTGTTTACAATAGTATCAGTTATCCATGTACTCTCATGATCCATTACTCTATATCATCCAGTCAGTTCTTGTTCATGTATATGAACCCTTGCATTCAGCCTTACCTTATCTAGCATACCAGTATATTCCACGTACTGACAGATACACTTTATTTTCACTATGATGACTCATATCAAAAGTTCGAACGCTCAGGTTCCCGACCACGCAAAGATAGATTCAGATTCAGCCAGCAACAATAGATTAGTAGTGAGTCCTCATCATTTGAGAATATTCTTTTATTTCATTATTTTAGTAGACTCAGTATTTCAGTGGATGGAGTTAGTTGGTGGATTATCCCATCAACTTCACTTTCAGATAGTTTCAGTTAGAGGATTTTCAGACTAGTTTTCAGACAGTGTTCAGTTTTATAGATTATTATTTCAGTTGATACACTTTAGCAGTATTTAGAGATTTGAACCTTATAGTATTTCAACCTATTTTCCACATATATTACAGTATTATGTTTTAGTTCTCACAGAAGATATTAGTCATGGTTTAGCTTGTAGTTTTTCAGGGTCGTAAGAACCGTTTAACATCCGAGGTACAGACTCGGGGTGATACAGTAGGTGCCTACAAAATGACATCGAAAGAGTGAAGTGGCATAGCCTGCTATATTTTGCTTGCCTATCCACTACTCAGTTTTTCTCCCTGAATATATTTGTTACTGTTGGATTATTCAAGAAGCAAAATAATGACACATTATCGACTACATGATTTTCACTCTTCATGGTTATCATGTCAGGGATTAACAAGGTTTTTAACAAATATTTCTAGTGTAAAACACCACTTTATATCATAAACTTTTTCTTGTATGAGTGAATCATCCTTTGGATTGTATATCATGAAAACTGATTGATACAAAATAAAAATTTCACCCTTGTATGATAGGACAAAAAGGTGGAAATGACGTGCAATGGGATGGATAATAGTCATAATTCCAATGATAATAAGAACAATTGATGGTGAACATCTTTGCCCAAGATGCTTTGACTCTATAATCCTTCATAACCCACACATCTGAATAACATCTCTCATAGTTACTAAGTATGCTAAGATCACTTCCCAAAACTCCCAACATCAAATCAAATTTTCCTTTTCCATAATCGGGTTGCTCTACCATATCCCAAGTCTTATTTGCTAAATCAAAACAAATGATGTTTCCACTATTGTAGTCATATTTCTCTTAAAAACTTATCAATGAAGAACAATAAAGCTTCCCCTTGACAAACTTAGCTGATCCTTTTATCACACCTCCCTAAAAACCCTAAACTGCTCTCCACTTACCATTCTTCAAACTATAAATCATAATTCTCATCTTTTATTTAGTATTATCATCCTTATAATAATCACGTAACTTATCATATCCAAAACCATATCTAAAATAATAATTGCAAATCGCGTTCGACATAACTCCCACTTTATGCAATTTATTCCACTTCATAATGATGGCTTCCAAGTACATAAATTGACTCCTGAATTGGTCCATTTCTCAACACTCCTAATCTGTATGACAAATTTCTCCATACCGGCCAAACATATCAGCCCATTGATAGAATCATACCACATGATATTGTAATTTTTCATAGGATAATCAATTTCAGATTCTTCGGTAATCAGGTCATAAAATATGGAACAGAGTGAATAGTCTTTAAGAATTCATATCAAGTATGTAATAATAGTATTATTGTGTATTATTTGTCATTGGATAATGAATGAAAATAGAATTTTATGAATTTAGAGTTGGAGATTAAAGCAAACCATGATTTTTAAATGCACCTGAATTGTAATAGTGATTTCACTGGTAGCTTTAAGAGTATTTCTTAGATGATTTCATAGGGAAGGGAAGGGATTATTGAAGTGGATGGAATTTAAGGTGTGGGTTTTCTTCTTCTTCTCTTTGAAGCTCTACTTTTCACTGTAGCAAAATATTTTAATAGCGCCAAGGAACTTGGCTAATTAGTGTTTCTAAGAGAGCATCCAAAACCATGATTCCCAATGCATTTTGATGTGTTTTATGAGAAATTGTGGTTTTTGGTGGTTATAAAGGATTTATAGTCAACTTCAGTCAACAGTTATTGGTCTATATGTCGAATGGCAAAATGGACTACGCTAGAGGATTCAGAACGTTAATTTAAGGTTGATAAAATACTTGAAGTGGTTTTATGGATTTTATATCTCATTTTGATCCTCATTTTAAAAAATAGGGAAATTGAATTTCAGGGGTCAACTTTGTGAAAATGATTTTTTTTGAAAACCTGATACCGCCATTGAGTTTGGAGCATCAATTTTAGTCTAGTAGAATAGTTCACTTTTGTTCTTGAGATTCCAAATGAATCTCAGGAGGTACACGGAGACTTAGAATTCTCCAAGTCTCCAACTAGTACATCTCTCAGTTGGTGCACTCTCTTAGGGGACTTCTTGGTTTCTTAAGTGACCTTGCATCCAGCTGGGAGTATCACTTAAGCGACCTTGCAGGCATCATGTAAGCGACACATGGTCGCTTAATCAATCCAATGGTCACTTTGGCAATGCCTGGTGGGTTATGTCCCCTATTTTTGTGATTTTTTACCACTTTTGAGACAAGGAGCTTAGGGTTTTGAGTTTTTTGGCGATTTCATCCATCCATAGCATGGGTAAGCACCAATACTCCTATTTTAATTATTTTTCTTTGATTCTTTTCATTTAAATCATTCTAGACTTAAATTCAAAGATGGAATTTGGGAATTTTTTCCCTAAAGGCCTAAAATTAGTAATCTTCAATTTAAGCCCCATTTTCACTTGGGTTTTGTTCTATAAATTCCTTTAATCATGAAAAATATATTTTTGGATAAAAATCCCAGTTTTACCCTATTTTTCAAAAATCTATTTCGGGGGTCTGTTGTAACCCTTACCTAAAATTGAGCAATATGGATATCGTTAGCTTTATTTTGAAGTGTAGATTCTATATTTCTGTATTTTAGTTCATTTTGGTTTTGTTTTTGAGGTGAAAGATTAGTGGTTAAGGGTTCTTTATTTTTGTTTTCTTTATTTAAGATAGGTGATGGCTTAACTTTCTTCAAGTTTTGCTGGGTAGTTAATATTGGTATTAAATCATGTTATGGGTGTGGAAATTAATCCAAGAAAAGATTTTATTACTATGTTGGGCTCGAGTGGGGGCCTATATTGTTGTTATTTGGTTGTATGAAGACATTACATGCTATGTGTGACCGAGTGTGGTTTTGTATGATATTGTTGGCCTTACGTATGTATATTGCTGGTATCTTTTTGGTGAAAATCCTATATTGGAATTTATGAGGTATCAATGGCATATTGTTGTGTATTTTGCCCTATTGGCATATGATTATAGTGGATTAATAGATTATAGGAAATTTGAGTGGATTTTTGGCTCATATTGTTTGTAAATTGGTTGGCTATGGAAATTATCATTCTAGTTGGTGGTGAGTATTACGTCCTCATATTGTATGCACATGTGAAACATTGGTACCATTGTGGAAATACTGGAAACACTGGCTTGTGACATCTTTATAGACCTTATGTCGAGGGATGTTCTAGAGAGGAGTCATACATATTGGTATTGAGTATTGGATTGTATATGAGTTGCGACCCCACATGGGTCCTACCGTAGGAGGACAACTTTGTAGGTGTATACAGAGGTTGTGCAACAATCTCGAGCATCATAATAGTATCACAACATCACCATTATTATCATCTTCAGTGCATTTCAGATATAGATATTATGCTCATTCGGTGTTGTATTATTGTCCTTGATGTGATATCTTTCTATTTATTCTTCCTTCTTATACTCATGTTTGGTATACGTGTATATTTATGCTTCTTTCTCGCATTTTTTGTTGAACTATTAGTAGAGATAGTGTGGGCTACGATTTGAGACATTTTTTTTTATTGCGGGTGTGATACAAACAGCCCACAATGACTCAAAACAGTCCACAAACAACGCAAGAACAAGAAGAACACAACACGGCTACAAGAACACAAACACAAAAGCAAACGATTTCAATAGATAAAAAGGATAGATAGAATGACAAATGGTTATATAAACCCTAAGAACCCTTATATATCAAATATAATGACCCTTAAAAGCTACACACACAATCACCACTCTCCTACAAAGACACAAGAGGGATTTCACCACTCAAGCACCTACGTTTCTATCAAAGTCTGCATCACTAGTGATTCTACACTAGTATCACCTGCATTTTTGTTTTGTGGATTTTCCAAGCCCTACAACTAAGGTGTTACACACTCCATAGACAGAAGAAAGGTGATCCAATTTTAGTCTTACAATATCACTAAACAACTAAAGAAATAAAGACCTAATACTAGTCTATTTATAGACTTATTACAACATAGAGTGAAAGGTCCACAAAGCCCTTAATGAAGGGAGCAAAAGAGGCTCCCTTGGAGTGTATCCATCTTTGTTTTGTCCAAGGACCTCTTCACACTTCAACTTGTACACTCCCTCACCTTGATTCTATACATGCTCATGTACACTCATCTTCATGATCGTGCCCGTATGATCCTCTCCATCTTGAGAGGAATTTGACCTCAAATTCATGGCATCTTCTTATATAATTAGGCATGTCACATGCATCACCGTACGGCCAAATATCTTAACCACCATCTTTATTTTGTACCTTGGCTTCCTGTCCATCTTGAGATTTTCGCTTAATCTCATCCACCTCAATTTCCATATCTTTACTTGGTGGTGGGTTCCTTGTTGATCCCTACATCTTCCTCTCAATTTGTCTTCCATCATATAAGAATCACAAAGACTCTTTGTTCTTCATGTCCCTCTATGCCATATACCTCTACATAGATGTCTCATCTTTGGGGAAGTGGAGCTTTGGTTGAGAGGATTGATCTGATGAAGTGGAGCTTCGGTTGCAGAGCTTGGACGGGAGAGTTCAGCTTTGGAGCTTGGATGGAAGATTTCGGTTTTAGTGGAGGCATTTGGCTTCCAAGTCCTTCTTGTTGGACTTGATCAATTTGTGGGGGAGGTGGCCTACTTAGGTCGCGTTTTTAGGGTAATTGGAAACTTGGCTTATGGCATTTTGTGGTGGTCTTGGAGAATTGATTGTTGGATGTAAAGTTTTGGGAGTAAAAGCACTAGAGTTCCTTCGACTCTCCATATGATCTAACCTCTCACTCATAGTTGACATATCACCCTTCATTGATGCCATCTTCGAGTTTAATCTATCAAAGACTGCATTCATTCTAGCTATTCCACAGGAAAGCATTTCAATCCCAGCCAAGATAGCACTAAGAGCATTGGTATCCATTGTAGCCAAGAAGTTACCTACAAAACACAAACAAGTTATTCGTAAAAAAGAGGGTGATGTGGCATTCCTTGATAGTGATGTGGCAGCCTTGGGTTGGTTGCGTATCTTGAAAATTATTATTTCCCCAACTTGGAATTTTGTCCAACTTTCAATTTGTGGAAGAGTAATTTCGGTTTTGGAGGGGAAGAAACAAGTTTGGAGACTTTTTCACATTCAAAATAGGTTGACTTTCTTTGCAACTTTTGGGAAAAACACCTTTTTGAAGGGTGGTTGGCTCTTTCCTCTTTTGGCTAGTCTTGAAAAACCCCCTTACTCCTTTTTTGTAACTAGTCTTTTTGTAAGGTCATTTGTCCCTTTCTACTTTGGTATAGTTTTGGAACTTTTTTCAAGCCAGACAAGAAAGACTACACTCTTCCACTTGTTCTTAAGATCAAACACTACTTATTGAAGGTTCTTCTTGTCACAATACATTATTAGCAAGAACACCTAGAACCTTCAACAAGATTTGAAGACCAAGGTTTAAGTTGAACCTCACAACAACAATCTCACCTCTTTCAAACATAAATCCACAAAATCAAAGCCAATCAACACCTCCAAATCTTGGATCACAACAACAATAAACCAACACACGGCCAATTCTTTGAATCTGCACAAACACAATACAAGAAGGAGTTCAACTTGGATCTTGACTCTATTAGTGTTTGGAAAGAAGAAACCAACACTAAAGACACTCAAGAATCATGGAATTCTCCTAGATATAGACTCAAAACACAAGTCTTGGCCAAGACAACAACAAGAAAACAACTTTCGGCCAAGAACACAAGAACAACACAACATGGCTACAACAACACAAACACAAAAGCAAATGATTTCAATAGATAAAATAGATGGATAGATAGAATGAAAAATGGATGTATAAACCTTACGAACCCTAAGATATATCAAATCTAAGGACCCTTAACACCTACACACATAATCACCACTCTCTTATGAATACACAAGAGGTATTCCACCATTCAATCACCCACGTTTCTAGGAAAGTTGGCAACACTAGTGATTCCACACTAGTATCACCCTAATTTTATTTTTTTGCTTTTCTAAGCCCTACAGCTAAGGTGTTACACTCTCCATAGAGAGAAAAAAGGTGATCCAATCTTACAATATTATTCAACAACTAAAGAAATAAAGACCTAATACTAGTCTATTTATAGACTTATTACACCTTAGAGCGAAAGGTTGATATGCCCAAATTATGACTCTTGTTGAAAAGTGTAAGCGGTCACTGCCAAATATAGAACCCAACTAGGTTGGGGTCGAATCCCATAGGGAATACTGTGCAAACTAAGTGTTATGGTTGTTAATAGACTATTGATCGAAAGTTTCTGATTAAAAGGGGGTTTTGAATTGTTAACAATTTTTAAATGATTATAACAAGTATCGTTCTAGCTAGTAAATTTTATTGCAAGTATTAATTAAATGAGAGTAAACAAACAAGAGTTATGTTCACCAAGATGCTCAAATAGATGGGGTTATGAATTACCTTAAATTCCCAATTTACAACTTCAATTGCAAGAGTTCTTGAATTCTAAAGTTTACCCATTTGTTTCTGAACCTAAATGGATAGTTTAATTATTTCAAACTTAAAGAATGTATTAATTTATTCAACTAGTACCTCATGTGAGTCAATCCTTGTTAAGTCATCAACCCATAACCCAAAGGTTAAGGCCTTTAGATTTCATGTAAACTTTTTTTTCCCAACATGTAATTTTCTTTTCAGACAAGTAATATTCTTGTGCTCACCCTTTAACTTTGCAACCAAGAAAGGTCATTAATGCGAACAAGGGTTTATACAATCTCAATTACATATAAAATTAAGCATTTTCAAAACCCCAATCAGCTATTCACATCAAGGCTCCCATAACCCTAGTTATGGGAGCTTAGCCACAAATCTTATGAGAAGAAGAAGAGGAAATCATTGTGTTCTTCATATATGGACTCAGAGAATTACTTATAAAAATTACAATAACTGTTCTTGAATATTCAATAAGAAGATGAATAAAGATAACTGGATCCACAATCGTATCTTAAATCATAGAGAATAATATATATAATAAGGTTTCTAGGCGAAAAGTATGATAAGAAATACCTAAACAAAACCTAAACTGGGTATTTATATATTCCCAGGTACTGAGGATTTGAAACTTGAATTTATTAAAGCTGCATCATGGTTGACAGTCATGTTGACAGGCCATCGATGGCCTAACAGTTTATTATGTGGACTGTCACTAAAGGTTCCACTTTGCCACTTTTTGGTTAAGGGATGTTGGTTCGATCGACGGGCTTCCACTGGCTTGATGGTCCGTCATAAGGTCCATCACTTGATCCTCTAAATGGCATTCACTATTCTATCCTGACGGCTAAGTTGGTGGTCCATCAGATCTCTGGTGGTTCGTTACTTGGACCGTCACAGGGATCACCCACTTGGTGCTTTCTGTTTAACACTGACGGTCCATCGCATAGCTGATGGTCCGCCAGTTCGACCGTCAGTGGTCTTTTTCTTCTACTTTTCCAAGTTTCTTCTTCATCTAACTCCTTGACCTGAAAACTCTAAAATCCAGTATTAAATACAACATCAATTTGTTGAAAACATACTATTATCCCTAGAAAAAGATGTAAAATATTTCATTAAAAGTCGGAACATCAACACGCTCTACTTAGGAAAATTGCTTGACCTCAACCAACTTAGCACCAAATTTCACACATGAACAATAAAATGACAGGTAATCAACTGTTGAACTAGATTTCTCACAACCATTCACTTTTCACCTCAACCATATGGGCTCAACGCATCAGGATCTATAATCGGCATTATTTATAATTCAACACACACACACAAACATGGATATAATATCCTACAGAGATCAGCAAAACTAAGTGTAACTTAAGTTTCCCTCACATTCAATAAAGTCTAACACTCATTATATATTCTAGACAAAAATAAAGACTCTCACTCTCATCAAAGTAGTTACAAACATAGCATACATACCCATAGGCTTTCCCTTATCATCTAATGCTCCCTTATGGTTGATTGACAAAAATCAAACAGGTCTTTTTCAAGCTTGTAATAAGGTTTTAGGGCTAGTTGAGGACAAATTTTTGGGTAAAATGACTCAAAGTTTAGACTTTACTCTCTTTGCCCTTGAATTATACTCATCAAGACTAATGCTTTTCTAACTCACTTACAATCTTTATTTTACATTCATACTTTACCATAAATCCATATTTTTTTAGAAGCATCAGCAACCCTCAACTTATGTTGAATTCAATTAGTTAAGGTACACAATATCTTGAATAGATCAGGGCTGAATGCGTTATTTTACATCTACATCACTTTTTTTGCTAAGATGCTAACGTCCTGACAATAACCACCCTTAACTTAGATGTTTTGCCTAAGTTAAGGTGCACAATATTCAATATTAGACCAGGTCCAAGGTTAGGTGCTAAAAACCTAAAGAGAGTTAATTAGAGTCATTAGGAATGAAGAAAAAATAACATAAGCTCAGAAAGGGTTCAAAATTGGAAAAATCTTTTTGGTGGGTCATTTATTTTGGCTAAGTGGACTAAAAGTACAGGGTGGCCTGCTGTCATATTTTATTGAATTAACCACAAAACAACATCAATGAACTGGGTAAGTTTTAGGTGTATAACTATGAAGAAACTAAACCAAATACTCACACACACAGGCATATGAGTTACATTTATTCTACTAACTCTTGGGATTTACATCACATAGTCATAAACACTTTACATTGTAATGCCAATTACAAAATCACTGATGGTTGTTCAACATATTCTAACTTAAAAACGAAAATAGTCATACAAACATATTCAAAGTCTTATTCCATAGTCAAACATCATCCATATTTACAAGAAGATCCTTAAAGAAAAGACACTTCATAAATAACATCATCATTAGATATTTACCTCACAATCACTTAGGAAAAGAAAATGCAACCCAGACATGTCGATTCTACTAGATATCACACGGGAGGAAAAGAACACATGCAAAAAACCCTCGTGGTACAAGCATACCCACCCTCACTAAAAGTAAAAGCATTGTCCTCAATGCATGATAGTAAAGTACAGAAGAGGAGAATACTTGTAATACCTCTTATTTAGATCAGGAATTGGTCAAATATGATGAGCTATCATGAGCCTCACCTGAAGCAACATTAACCCTTATGGTGGTAGGGGTACTCACAATATCATCCTTTAAAATTGGAGGTATCTCAACTCGAGTTGGGTCTGAACTGGGACCCCTAGTTGGGGCAGAGCTGGTGGAAACTCTCCCAGCTTCATCTGTAAGTTTCTTCTGTCTCTTCTCTTCATCTTGCTTTAACCTCTTTACAGCTTCCTCATATATCTTGCTTCTTATTCTTCTGGTGTCATAGCTTCACACCTTCTTTCTTTGGTATTTTTCTTGTTTGCACTTTTATCTACCTGCTTGCCTTTGTCCTTGAGTGACATCCTCATCAAGTTAATAATGCCCTCATTTTCATCACTGATAACTAAAGTAAGATAAAAAATAGGATAATGTGGCTATTGACTTTTCATCTCTGCTATGTCTGCCTGTGCTTATTTGAATTCTGCCATGAATTTAGCAAAATCTAGAATAGACATCACATCCAGCCTTTTATTGATACGTTATTCCATATGGTCTATCCTGATCTAAATATTTTGAAAGGGATGGATTATCTCAGCTATATTACGATCAACAAAAGGCTTGAATTATGAAGCCCATGTGTCTAGCTGCTTCTGGAATTTTTTTGTAGTTTAAAAGACTTGGAAAATTTTTTATATGTTAACCTGTACTTTGAATACTAGGGTGGGAAAGATGTTGTGTCTGAAGTCCCACCCATTTATGGAGTCGATGCAGAACCTGCAGAAGTACTCGGTGGCACTTAATCTGTTGGCACGTAATTAGTGATAGGAAATGACATACCTATGGGAATCTTAGACGTATCAGGGGCTGGTGTTGTCTATGTTTGGTAATCCAGAGGTTTATTGACTCGAATCTCAAACTTTGAGTCATCTTTCAATTTCTCAATGTCCTGTTTATAAGTAGCCCAAAATTCATTGTCAACTCCTTGAATCAAAAACACATTGGTCTTCTTGCCTAATTCCGTGACCAATCACAGGAATGGTAGTATGCTTGCCACTTTGTGTTCTCTCACAAGCATTTTATCAAAAATAATTTGTCCGAAATCAATCTTCAGCTCTGCAATTAGACTTACCACCAGCAAAGCCCTATGACTATCCAAATTGGCATCACCCCCTATTGGCATCAACTTCAATCGAACAATGTCCTACTAGAACTTTGCTTGGAAGCTAAGGGAGGATTTAGAAATTTGCTCTTACGGGTTAAGTGCCCAAGTAGGGTTGACATCATCCGTAAGTAGCCCAGACAATCAAGGTCTTCGAATAGATGTCGCGGTCAAACAATGCTTAAATTTGGGAACCACAGTCCGTGCTTCATAGTCAGGCCCAAACAACATCATGATGATTGATCTAGTCGATATATTAATGTTAACCCTTCTTATTGGAACTGACTTCCTGTTGGGAAAATCTAAAATCTTTGAGTCCTTCGGACAATCTTTCTCTGCTAGTGCCAAATAATTGGCAAAAAATTCCATTACAAGATTCGATTGGTATGGACTGATAGGCTTGCTAATACAGGCTAACTCATACTCATTGAACTGCTGCTCAAGCTCTAGATAGTCATGCAACTCAGATGTCACTATCTGGTACTCTTTGGCTATTAGTCTCTTGATTGGCCTAGTTCCAGTTGGTTTCAAGCAGTCAAGGTATTTATACCTTTCTCCGTCAACTTGCCACCATAAAGCTTCCCTCGTTTGAGGTTCTTTTCTCTTGATTAAATTGGCATCCTTAGTTTCTGAAGCCGCAACTTGGTTAGGGTTTGGTACCTCGAACCCTTCCTCGTTAGGGCTTGAACATGTGCTATTAGAGCTGTTGTCACTCTCCTCATTCTTGATTTATTATGTCCCTTTGCCTAGTGTTGAAAGCTGGAGCTTCCTCACTTAAAGCTGGTTCACCTGTTCCCTATTATGATCGTCCCTCCCCTTTGTTAATAGAAGTTTTCTTGCCATATTGCCTGAATATCACATTAAGAAAATTGTTGGATCAGAGTCTGAAAGAAAAAGTACTACAAACAAGACTTGATGGAAGGGTTGATGGTTTGAGTCTGTGATGGTTCATCACCCTAACCGTCATGCCTTAACCAGTGTCTCATATATCAGCTAGGATAGCAACGGTTGATATGATGGTCCGTCAGGAGGCTGACGATCCATCAGGAGGCTGACGGTCCATCAAGTAGTTCGTCGTAGCTTATCCAGTAACTTCTAGTTTTGGCAACCTTCTGACGGTTGATCTGATGGTCCATCGGTGGTCCGATAGACCATCAAAATGGCCTTCAATTTCAAATTTCACTTTAAAACTACACTAAGGCATTTTGTCAAACATCTGATATGCCTTCCCACTTTTTAAGACTACAATGGCACGAATTTTGCATTTAAACACAAATTTTCTCACTATTAGAACACGGGATACTCAGACTTCACCTAGAACAATGTACACCAGGGTTCATTTACAAAATTATAATCAAAACAAAACAAAAACATGGTGGAATTTCTTTAACAACCAACAACCTTTTTAAAACATATTTGGCAATTCAAAGAAGAAGAATAAGGTTGTGATCATGCCTTGATGGTACAGTAAACTTGACTATTCTGACTTGTAAACTTTGAAAAGAAACTTAAAGCCTTTATCAGAGATTGTTAACTTATTTTCTGATGTGAGGAAGAGAGGGATGAGATTGTTTAAATAGGAGAGAAAAGGAAGAGAGAGAGTCCTAAAAGGAGATAATTGATCCCAAATACTTTAAATCCAGAGATAGTTAAATAGTTTTAGGATTTGAAAGGGTGGAAACGTATGTAACCACTTCTTCTTATTGGTTTAAAACTATTTGGATTAGAAAAGGACAATTAAATAGGCATTAAATTTAAAATGAACCGACCTGTCACTTAGGGTTTAATTAACGGTTAACCTGAAGATCCGTTAAGAGTCTGACGGTCCATCAGGTTAAACATCGTTGCTTACCGAAACTATGTAGATCATTCCTTGCTGCAACGTCTTACACAACGGTTTTTTAGCACTGTGATGGTCCATCGAGTAGATCGTCAGTCTAATCGAACTTTAAATTTTAGCTTTAGTTTGATGGAGTCCTTAATGGTATGCCGGTATCTTGACAGTCCAATGTAGTTACTTCAAATTTTAGCTTTAGATTGACGAAGTATTTAATGGTCCGTTGGTATCCTGATGGTCTGTCAACTTATTCGTCAAGCCTTATCCAGAATCTCTATTTTTTGACTATATCTTTGACGGTTCCATTGATAGTCCATCGCGGCCTTGACGGTCCGTCAGTCTTCCTATCCCCCTCTCTTATCTAGAGAAAATCCCTTATTTCTGCATTCTCAATCCTGTACACTTCATAAACACATTAAATTGCACAAAAATAACCAATAAACTCTATCTATGGTTACAACAACACTTTATGGGTTGCCTTCTGCTAGCTCCTAATTTATTGTCCTGGCATGACTCATTTATCTCGATTACCCAGACTTTATCAAGATAGATGGTAAATATGCACTTTATCGAGTCCATTGGACCGATATATAGCTTCACCCATTTCCCATTAACCTTGAAGACACTACCGTCATTATTTTCAAGTTCAAATACTCTAGATGAGTAGACTTGGTTAACTTAAAATGGGCTGGACCACTTTTATTTAAGTTTATCTGAAAAGAGCTTCAATCTGGAGTTAAATAGGAATACCCAATCACCCTTCTAGAAGTTTTTATTTTCAATCCTCCGGTCATGGTACTTCTTCATCTTTTCTTTATACAAATCTCTTCTTTCATAAGCCCCGAGATGGAACTCGTCCATCTCGTTCAGTTGCCCCTATTGCAACTCTGTTGCCTCATTCCAATTCAAATTTAGCCTATTTAGTACCCCAATGCCTTGGGTTCCAATTCAATTGACAAATGACATACCTTTATGTGGACCTATATGTATGATGACATGCCTATAGGTGTCTTGAAAGCTGTTCTATATGCCCACAAGGCATCATCCAACTTCCTAGACCAATCTTATCTTCTTGTATTCACCATTTTAGGAATAATAGCCTTAATCTCCCGATTTGAAATCTCAACTTACCCACTAGTCTGTGGGTGATATGGAGTCTCCACCTTGTGTTTCTTAACACCATATTTTGCCAAGGCATCCTAGAATACTCGGTTGCAAAAATGTGACCCACCGTCGCTTATGATGGTACGTGATACCCCAAAACGAGAGAAGATGTTCTTTTTAAGGAATGCAACCACTCTTTTTCCTTCATTATTGGACAAAGAAATAGCTTCAACCCATTTTGACACATAATCAATGGTGACAAATATGTATTTCAACCCATAAGAGCTCACAAAGGGCCCCATGAAATCAATGCCCCATACATCAAACAACTCGACTTCTATCATTTTTGTCTTAGGCATCTCATGGTGTTTTGAGATTGAACCTTGTCTCTAGCATTGGTCATATCTCCGCACGAATTCATAGGAATCTTTGAATAAGGTCAGCCAATAATAACCACTCTGCAACACTTTCCTTATAGTACGGTCACCTGCATAGTGACCCCTGATCGGAGAAGCATGACAAGATTCCAGGATATTCAACATGTCCACCTCTGGAATACACTGTCTGATAATATTATCCGCATACTACTAAAAGAAATATGGCTCATCCCAGAAGTAGTTTGTAAAATCATGTAAGAACTTCTTCCTTTGGTGAAAAGAAAGATTCTCTGGGATAACTTCACTTACCACATATTTGAAAAGTCAGTGTCCCAAGGCACTCTTTCAAGCGTAGAAACTAGGACCTTCTCATCTAGGAATGTATCATCAATTTTAAACTCATCCTCGACTTCTTGATCACCCAAAAGTCTGGACAGTTGATCCGTAACTTAATCTTCACATCCTTTTCGATCTTTGACTTCAAAGTAAAACTTTTGCAGAAGCAGCACCATTTGATTAGCCTCATTTTATCATCCTTCTTTGCCATCAAATACCTCAAAGAGGCATGGTTTGTGTTCACCACCACCTTAGTCCCAAATAAGTAAGCACGGAACTTCTCAACTGCATAGACCACCGCAAAAAGTTCCTGATCAGTCACAGTATAATTCTTCTGGGACCCAGCCAATGCTTTGCTCGCATAATAAATGAGATGAAATAACTTTTCTTTCTTTTGGCCAAGCACAACTCCAAGCGCTACTCCGCTTGCATCACACATAATTTCGAACGACTTTGACCAATCTGGTGCAACAATAATTGGTGCAGCAACTAATTTCTCCTTGAGGCATTAAAATGCCTTATTGCAATCATCATCAAATATGAACTTGGCCTCCTTCTCCAAAAGCTTGCAAAGTGGGTTTGCAATTTTGGAGAAGTCCTTTATGAATCGATGATAGAATCCTGCATGACTAAGGAAACTATCAACTCCCTTTACTGAGATGGGAGAAGGTAGTCTCTCAGTAACCTCAAACTTTTATCGATCGACTTCAATTCCATTGGCCAAAATTTTGTGACAAAGAACAATGCCTTCTGTCACCATGAAGTGGTATTTCTCCCAATTCAGCACTAAGTTAAACTCTTCACATCTTTGCAATGCTCTACTCAGATTTGCCAGACATAACTCAAAAGAATCACCCACCATTGAAAAGTCATCCATAAATACCTCCAAGGTGTCCTCCACCATGTCAGAGAATATAGACATCATGCACCGCTAGAACATGGAGGGTGCATTACATAAGTCAAATGGAATCCACTTAAAAGCAAAAGTACCATACACATAAGTAAAGGTCATATTCTCTTGATCTTTTAGAGCAAAAGAAATCTGGTTGTAGCCCGAATACCAATCCAAGAAATAATACCAACCTCTTACTGCCAACCGATCAAGCATTGATCCATGAAAGGCATCAGGAAGTGGTCCTTTAGAGTCCATGAGTTGAGCTTATGATAATCCATGCAAACTCTCAACCTAGTCACAGCACTGAGGGGAATCAACTCATTTTTCTCATTCGGCACAATAGTAATGCCCCCTTTTTTGGGCACACATTAGACGGGGCTTACCCATTTGCTATTATAAATAGGGTATACAACTCCTATATCCAACCATTTAATCATTTCCTTCTTAACTACCTCTTGTATTAGTGGATTAAGACAACGTTGATGTTCAATGGTTGGTGTGTAATCCTCCTGTATAAGTTCTTGTATAAGTTCCTCCACCTGCTGCTCACCCAAATCTACTGTAATAGTCATAGGTAAAGTGTTTCCACTGCCTAGAAATACTTATCGTAGATGGCCTGACAACTCTTTCAACTCTAACATTGGTGGCTCTTTAAACGATAGCTTAGCCGGTGGTGTTGGGCAATTTTTTAGATCTAGGTCTAGATTCTTAGGAGAATAGGAATAAGATCCCATTCTCGTCAAAGCACATATTGTCTCTTTATATTCGTCAATACCTTCACTATCAAAATTCATCAAAATTGCAGATAGAGTTTTCATAGTAAATCTCTCCTCGATTGGAACGTCTTGCTCATCTTTGTAATAAACATCAACAATGTAAAATACACTCATCCCCTTGGGTTTCTTCATATACTGGCACACATCAAAGCAAACTACCTCATCATTAAGTCTGAATAATAGTTCATTACCCCACAAATCAATAAGCACACTCTCGATTGCGATGAAAGGTCTGCCCAAGATTATGGGTACCTTAAAGTATACCTCATAGTCAATATTAACAAAATCTACAGGAAATATAAAGATGGCCACCTTTACTATAACATCATACAGTATCCCTACTGGCCGCTTTACTAACCTATCAGCCATGACTAATCTCATGTTTGTAGGTGTAGGATCCCCTAACCCCAGCCTCTTATACACAACAAGTGTCACCAAGTTAATACTTTCTCTAATATCACATAAGGCTTTAGCAAAATCTAGCGACTCAATTGTACAAGGGATGGTAAACAGTCCTGGGCCTGCTATCTTTTATACCAAGGATCTTGTTGAAATAGTGCCATAATGGTGAAGATTGTGCACTAGTTCGTAGCTAACTATCTTATTCTTTGTTATGAGATCCTTCATAAACTTGGCATATCCAGGTATCTTCTTTAGTGCCTCCACCAAAGGCACATTCACAGTCAGTTGCTTCAGCATTGCCATAAATTTATTAAACTTTATGTCATCAACTTTCTTCTTCAAGAAATGAGGGATGAGCGATGGTGGTTTTAGGAGTGTACTAACCACTACCTCCTTCTAGTTTTTCTTTTCTTTTTCTGACTCATCAATCTACTAATGGTTAGATGTACCTGCATTACAATCTAGCTTCTCAAACCTCACTGGATGGCTTTCATCATCTTCTTTAATCATATCCTTAATCACAGCTTTGCCTATAGAAGGGCCAGGTAATACTTTACCACTTTGAGTGGTAACAGCCATGCAAGATCCATCACTCCAAGGATTCTGTACTATATCACCTGGCAATGTATCATTTTTCCTCTAATTAAATACTATTAAGAGTTGGCTCATCTACTGCTCTAACTATTTGATAGAAGTTGAATACGAATCTACTAGATGACTCATGGAAGATAGGTCACTCTTTATCATTGTCACCCTAGTATTGGTTGCCCCAACCTCTTTTAACAACTTATCCATCATGTCCTTCATGGATATTTTGCCTAAACTGGTAGCAACATTATTAGGACTTCTAGGAGGTACATACAGTCCACTCCTGTCATTCTTATTCTTCCAGCTCCCTTGACTCCCATTTTTGTAACCAGATTTTTCATAATAGTTTCGACCTTGGTCCCCTAGCTATTTCCTCAAAAACTCCCAAATTATTTAGATAGTTTGCTTCTTCTTCAGAATCAGAATCTGCTCTGCTTTGTGACCCAATGGCTTTTACCTTCTCAGTCTTCCAAGAAAATAGATGTTTAGTAATCAAATCCATCTGGGTTTTCATGTGTTCCATTTCTTGGTCACATTATTCCTCCCTCTGTCATTATTCCACAGTTATTCCACTAGAGACGGTAGAGCTTGATACCTCAGAATCCCTAGTATGCCAAGCTCTACTCTATTTGGTCATCCTATCAAGAATTTTAAAAGCTTCTGGAAAGGTAAGATCTATAAATGCTCCTCTCGTAGCATTATCGACAACTAGTTTCATAATAGAATTCAAGGCTCTATACAGAGTCTCCATCAAATGCATGCCAGTCATTTTGTGATTGGGACACTACATCAACTTCTTCTTGAACCTCTCCCAAGTCTCGTAAAGATCCTCAGTTGGGAGTTGCCTAAAATTACTAATCTCATCCCTCAACTATAACATCCTAGACAGTGGAAATAACCTTTCTAGGAAAGCTCTTTTCAGCTACCTCCAATTTGTTATAAAATTAGGAGTCAACCAATTAAGCTATAGTGTTTCCTCCCTATAAAGAGACAATGGAAATAGATGCAAACGGATGGCATTTTCCCCTACTCCTAGGTTATCAAAATACTTGTAAATAGTGATAAAATTCACTAAATTCATATTTGGATCATCACCCGAAAGTCCACCAAATATCCCTTTCAGATAAAGTAGTTGAATCATGATACTCGTGATGTTGAACTTGCTCCGGGTGCTAAAGGTGGAGGAATAATAACTCCTGTTGAACCTACTCTTTCCATTTCGTCCTCATCATCCTTAAGATTAAATTGCATAGGCTGCCGATCTTGCCTTGCTCTGAAAGGAAAATTCTTGTTCACATTATGGTTCACAAGTGCAGCTACATTCTCTACTTGCCTTTGGTTAGCAGGATCTAAAAAATCATTATCTCTCAAGTCCTCATCATTTGGATTAGGATGATGAGCTGGTTGACCATCATTTTATTGGTTCAGCTGAGCTCTAGCTAGAGCGGCTAGTCTATTTTTTTCTTGTTGATCTACCATTCTGCTAATTAACTATGGTTTTGGATGATTGGTAGCAATGGTTCACCCAACCTCCTTGTGCTTGACATACATAATAGTTACCCTGCAAAGAACAAAAATAATAAATAAAGGTAAAATTTTGGAAACTTTACCAATGGTCAATTAACAATCACAAACTTAATTGACAACCGTATTCCTCGAATATGGTGCCAAAACGTGATACACCCAAATTACTACTCTTGTTAGAAAGTGTAAGCGGTCGCTGTCAAATATAGAACCCAACTAAGTTGGGGTTGAATCCCACCGGAAATACTGTGCAAACTAAGTGTTATGGTTGTTAATAGACTATTGATCGAAGGTTCCTGATTAAAAAGGGGTTTTGAATTGTTGACAGTATTTAAATAATTGTAACAAGTATCATTCTAGTTAGCAAGTTTTATTGCAAGTATTAATTCAATGAGAGTAAACAAACTAGAGTTATGTTCACCAAGATGTTCAAACAGATGGGGTTATGAATTACCTTAAATTCCCAATTTACAACTTCAATTGCTAGAGTTATTGAATTCTAAGTTTTACCCATTTGTTTCTCAACCGAGATGGATAGTTTATCCTTTAATTCTTTCGAACTTAAAGAATGTATCGATTTATTCAACTAGTCCCTCATGTGAGTCAATCCTTGTTACGACATAAACTCATAACCCAAAGGTTAAGGCCTTTAGATTTCATGTAAACTCTTTTTCTCAACATATACTTTTCTTCTCAGACAAGTAATATTCTTGGGCTCACCCTTCAAGTTTGTAACCAAGAAACAAGGGTTTATACAATCTCAATTACATATGAAAATTAAGCATTTTCACAACCCCAATCTGCTATTCACATCAAGGATCCCATAAACCTAGTTATGGGAAGAAGAAGAGGAAATCATTGTGTTCTTCATAAATGGATTCCAAGAATTACTTACAAAATTTACAATAACTGTTCTTGAATATTCAATGAGAATATGAATAAAGATAACTAGATCCAAAATTGTAGATTGAATCACAGAGAATAATACGTACAATAAGGTTTATAGGTGGAAAACATGATAAGAGATACCTAAATAAAACCTAAATTGGGTATTTATATGTTCCCAGGTACTGAGGATTTGAAATTTGAATTCATAAAAGCCGTGTCATGGTTGATGGTCGCATTGATGGGCCATCGGTGGCCTGACGGTCCATCACGTGGACCGTCACTAAAGTTTCAACTTTGCCATTTGTAAGTTAAGAGATGACAGTTTGGTTGACGGGATGCTGCTGGCCTGATGGTCCATCACAAGGTCTGTGGCTTGATCCTCTGAAATGGCATCCACTGTTCCAGCCTGACGGCCAAGTTGGCAGTCTGTCAGATCGCTGGTGGTCTGTCACTCGGACCATCGCAGGGGTCACCACTTGGTCCTTTCTGTTTAAGACTGATGGTCACCTTGACAGTCCATCATATGACTGACAGTCCGCCAGTTTGACCGTCAGTGGTCTTTTTCTGCTATTTTTCCATATTTCTTCCTCAGCTAACTCCTTAATTTGGCAACACTAAAATCCAGTATTAAATACAACATCAGTTGCTTGAAAACATACAATTATCCATAGAAAAAGATGTAAAATGTTTCATCAAAAGCCTGAGCATCAATGGTCCAAAAATCCCTTAATGAAGGGCGAAAAAAAGGTGCCCTTGGAGTGCATGTAGGGGAGGATTTGTTGGGTTCAAATCCCTCTTCACACTTCAACTTGTACACTCCCTCAGATTGATTCCATGCATGCTCATGTACGCCCATCTTCAAGATCGTGCCCGTATCAGGGTGACGCGCCCATAGTGTGTATTTCATACGCTTTATTTTTAATTTGATCAATCGTCCTATGATACCTACTGAGTACAAGTAGACCGCACCCACCCCTATTGCGCCCTTTCTCTATAAGGTATGAGTGCACCGCACAATAGCTGATTTAGGTGGTATCTAATGTACATTTGAGGTAGCGATCAAATTATACTTTCAGAGTTTACCTGCTACTTCCTCTTATATAGTTCATGTCTAATTTACCATTCAGGGATAGATTTAGATCCTTTTGAAGTATTATTGTAACTTTTGACATTCAAGATGTATTTAGTAGTTCTTACACTATAAAACTAGGTTTTTGGATATTATATGGGATCTTTGGTTAGGTATTTCTGCATTTTCTATATACATGTGTTTAACTCTATTCTAGAAGCCTTGCCTTAGGGTTTTGTATTAATTTCTCATTTTATATTACTTTGGGTGATATGCTAGCTTGTCAAGGCTTGCCGCACAAGTACCATCATTAACCTTAGTTTTAGGTCATGACAAATCAGAGCTGCTAATTTTCATTGGTCTCATCAGTGTAAGAATAGGTGTCTAGTAGAGTCTCATGGATCGGTCCATAGACGTTCATATCTATCTCTGAGAGGCAATAAGATATCTTTAGGAAACTTCCCTTACTTTATTCTATATCACACGGATCTTTCATACCTTATGTTCTAAATAGTATTTCACTCTTTCTACATAAATGGTGAGGAATAGATCCTGTGAGGCTAGGGATGCGAAGCTAGCATTCGAGGATGGTCTCAATCTAGAAGGAAAGTTGCAAGCCATGGATGGGCGCGGGGATCTTCCTCATCTTGATATAGTACTAGTGGGGCTTTTCCTTGAGTCACGAGTTGAGTATACTAGAGATGTAGGACCCACTTTATTACCATAGAGATCTTCTACCCCAGTATTGATGGGGTTGCTGATTCACTTACTAACCCATTTTGAAGGTGCTTTGAGTGCACATGGTGTTCCTCCAGCTTTGAGTATTTTACATTTGTCTCTGCCAGGGTCTACCTATGTTGTTTCTTCAATTTTCTAGTGGTACTGGCATTTGCTTATGGTATTCTAAGTTATTATAAATCATAAAAACAATTACCTTTATAAAAGTGATTACAAAAAAACTGTCACGACCCGATACATAAGTTTTGATGGCACCTACTAAACCCACCAGTAGGTAAGCCAGCATCATAACCCAGAGCTAAGGTAATGGGTTACTTTTTTAGAGACATCCGGAAAGGGCTTAAATAGATTAACACAATCATAATCAACAGTGTTCCATAAAAGACAATCTAATATGGATACCAATCCCACGACCTGGTAATATCAGTACTAAGTACGATAATAAAAAATACAACCCAAAAGTCTAAATAGTCTATACATTCATCTTGAATACAAAAGACTGAATAAAGATAGAAGGTAGATGGGCAGCTCAAAACTCCAAGAGTTTACCCTATCTCCGAAAGATCAATACTACACAAACTCAACTCAGTGGAAACAATTAGTACTTGGGTCTGCACTAAAAAAGTACAGAAGGGTAGTATGAGTACCAAAACAACGTGTACTCAGTAGGCATCATTGGCCGATTAAGCTAAATTATGATATAAAGATGATACAATGCAAGATAATATCTTTAAGTCAAGGTACAGAATCAAACCTGAATGGTCTTCATCATCACTGTACAAAATAACTAATCAACTACAACAATAGTACAATATCTCATATCAATACATACCATATCGTTATATAAAATGAGTAATCAATCTGGAAGCATAAAGAGACACTAACACAATTACAATCGCATAAATACCAAGTTTAACGCATATACATCTATTAGAGCATAAAGTAAAAGAACTCACCACGGCGTCCCATACCATGGGGAGTACACCCAAAAGAACATAAAGTAAAGAACTCAACATGACATCACAAACCACTGGAGAGTGCATTAACGGATTGAATCACCAAGTATATGGATATATAACAAACTTCTCAATTTCCACGGTTTCCACAATTCCCGTCGACGGTCATTTACCAAGATTCATAATCATCATCAATTACTGTAATTGAAATAATATATAGAAAGGTAATCATAACCATATCTATATAGCCATTTAGATATCTATGGCATCAATACACTCTATTAGATCATTATTAACTAACTAATACTTATTATCATTAAACTACTAATTCACTAGTCGTCATAGGATTTCTAATCATAGCCTAACCAATTATTTACCAAATCCTCATTCACGAGATAATACTAACTATTATTCACTAAATATTAAAAATCCGCATATAGTCAAGATGTACTACTAATCCATACATGCCATTTGACCAAAGCTAATTTCTAGTTATCATAGGCACACTAGTCATCATATAGGAAAAAGGTTACATATCATCAAATGTACATGTCTATCTATCAACGAATGCCTCTTACTATCTAGCATCATAAATCTACAAGTCCTCCTTTAACAACCAAACAACATTATACTTTAGGCATTAATATCGCTAACCATCAACTATGCTAAACCTTTTGTCATTATTAGCCATGTAACAACTGAAATTTCCATTGCCCACATTTCAACTTAACAAGGTTCAACAACTAGAATTCTAGACTTCAACCATCAAGAAAGTAGTCAAATAGTTACCACATAACTCACTTTAATAAGCAATATACCTTAATTCATCTATTTATCCAATGCTATCTAGATTCACTAGGTAAACTCCCAAATGCCACACAACATCCCGTTTACCAGCCTGTCCTAATTCAATATTTGGAATATACCACTTTTACTCACTATTAAACACTAGCAAGGACTATACTACTTAACAAGTAATTAGTATTGAAGAATTACAAATGACATCCCAAGAATAACATCATGCCTTCAAGGCACACACAGATGCAATCATATAAAAACACCATTACACAAACATATATACACAGGTTTACCACAAATAACATCAATATATCCTCCAGACTAACTGGGCATCATCATATCATCAATATATCCTTCGGATGTACCGAGAATCATAATATCATCAATATATCCTTTGGATGTATCGGGAATCATTATATCATCAATATATCCACCAAACTTACCGACATCATCATAACATCAATATATACTCAGGACATACGGGGCATCATCATAACATCAATATATCCTTTGGATGTACCAGGCATCATAATATCATCAATATATCCTGCAGACTTATTGAGCATCATAATATCATAAAAATATCCTCTGGATATACTGGACATCATAATATTATCAATATATCCTTTGAATGTACTGGGCATCATCTATATTATTAATATATCCTCTAGACTTATCGGGCATCATCATAACATCAATATATCCTCTGGATGTATCGTGATCATGATATATCAATATATATATATGTGTATGTAGAGCCAAATCACAACAAGTACAAGCCCCACAAATAATAAAGTGTAAGAGAAGTAATGAAAGACATATCATGGTACCTCATCATTCATTATCAATACATTATAATAGTAAGTGCATGAACGTGCATATCCATATGGTATGAAAACTCAATACATTACCGAGCTTGACATGATTACTAGCAATGTCAATTACAAGTCATGGTTATACTTTCTAGAATCTCTCTTATTAGGCATAATTCATAATACTAGCACAAAAGGGAGTCTTTGTCACAAACATAAGTTTAGTCACTAGGATTGAGCATAATATAAGTAATGACATAAGCCAAGGCTCACATAGTAAACTAGCCAATAAGTTAAGTGATAGCATAGTCATAGGTTCAGTTTATAAGGCTTTCCAATGCTATCCAAGTAATGACAATAAGATAACAATCAAGTATAGACATTATTTCCAAAATCAAAATCATGAATAAACTATTTATTGGGTTTAGCCACCATATTACCAAAAGTATATTCTAGGCACTTAACAAGTATATAGATCACTAATGAAGCTACATAGTTCAAGCTTAAGGCGGGTCAAGTTTCGCTTCTAATATTCTATGTTATCTCTTTAAGTCTAACTTCTACCCAGAATTAGGCTAAGTTATCTAAATCATGTCTCAAAGGTTTATCAATCCGTACGACTTCTATAGGATGATTCTTCCTCAAGTATTACTCTTAAGTCATCAAAAGAATCTAAGGCCAATTTTATGACTATGCATATCTAGGTCAACTTACTCTTAAGATGAGTGAAAAAGGTGACTCCCATCTAACTAGAACAACTAGTGTATTCTCATGATATTCATGAGATAACAAGTCTAACTAGCCAAGGTTCTAGACTATCAGTCAAATATCACACTTTATGTGTTCAAAAGCCTAAGTGGTTCAACTAATCCCAACCATTACTATTTACCATTTCAACACCTAAGACCCCCCCCCCCCCCAATATTATCAAGATATCATAATTATACTGTAATAAAGCTCAATTAACACAAGTAAGCTAACCCACCTCAAATCCAAATACAGCTCACGAACTAACAATCTTCGCTTTTCTTTTCCTCGAAGCTTCTTCAAGGAGCCAAGCTAGGAAAAACATAACCTATGGATTATTATGAGAATATCAATACCCATTTTTTACCAATTTTCTTTGAGTCCAAAACGACAACAAAAACCTCAAGTGGGTCCCACATATAGAAAATGAGTTTTCGAGACCAACCCATTGTTCAAATGCCAATAGGGATTTATAACCCTCAATAATCAAGTGAATATCAAGATTTTTTTAAGGCTAAAATCATGTCCTTAACCCAATTGGGGTTTTGGGTCAAATCATCAAGAATTCAACACTAAAATTACAGGATTCATACCTTAGATTCGATGTTAATCATGAATATGCAAGTTATTCAAGCTCCCAATAAACACCTAAGATTTAATTTAAGGACTAAACACTCTATTAGTGTTTATGGGTCTCAATAAAAAGGAGAAATGGCCAATTCTCGGCCAAAAAAGACTTTAAATGACCCTTCCCAGGAACCTAGATAGGGCGATCATACACCTGCACTAACCGCGATCGCAGTACGTTTGCTGCACTACAAATTTTGGCAAAAAAAATACATGTAACCACGCTTATTTTGACATTCTAGGAGTGTTGGCAATGTTGTATTTTCTATCTGAGGTTATTTCGACCAAATATGGGCCTAAAACCTGAATTTTCAATTTATCAACTTTCTAACTAATAGTTCAAAATAAGTTCGGGTGTAGAGAAATCCAGCCAAAGGTCTTCCCGACCTAAAATCTATATTCTAGAGCTAATGGTACAGTTAGAATTCACATCAAACATCATTGAAATAAAGTTTTTTCTCGATGGTCATTTGAAACTAGTAAAGACTTCTAAAGAGGGAAATGGTTCTAAAAACCCTAAAAGAACTACCCAATAATCAAACTATCAACTCCAGTAAGTCAGGAATGAATTGAGGTAGCTATGGAAAATCTCTAATGGAAAAAATTAGCAGAATCACGATAAATGACCTAAAGAGTCATTACACGAATAAAGGAAACAAAAAAGAAAAGACTATCTTCAGACATAATATCTCTTTACAACATCAGTGTTAATTAATTTAGGGCACTCTTGACCATCTATTTAAAAAAGGATCAAAGTTTCTCCAAATGGTAAATTTCAAATTATGTACGTCCTTTGTATGTTTGGGGTGAACTTTTCTTTGTACTCTCCTTAATGAGAGAATATGCATCTGAGAACAAATTGCCCAACTTCAAACATTTGAGCTTTTACCTTTTCGTTGAAGGCACAAATCATTCTTTGTTGGTACAACTGACCATGACGTATGTCAACTATTGCCTTTTCACTAATCAATATGAGTTGTTCGTAGCAAGAACAAACCCATTCATCATTGCTTAGTTTGGCTTTTTGAATAATCCTCAAAGAATGTATTTCAACCTTGGAAGGTAGTACAACTTCATTTTCATAAACCAGTATATAAAGAGCTGCCACGGTACAGGTTCTAACTATTATGTGGTACACTAACAGAGCTTAAGGCAATATCTTAAACCATGATCTATTTTTGAAAATTTCTCTTAAGATCTTCTTGATGTTTTATTAGCTACTTCCATAGCCCCATTTATTTATGGGAGGTATGCGGTTGAGTTATGATGAACAATCTTGAACTGTTCACAAATCTCATTAATTAAGTGACTGTTCAAGTTAGCCTTATTGTCTGTAATAATTGATTTTCATATCTTGAATCTCTAAATACAGTTGTTCCTAACAAAATTTACAACTAATTTATTGGTCATGACCTTATAAGAGGCATCTTCTACCAATTTGGTGAAGTAATCAATAGCAACCAAAATAAAACTATATCCATTTGATATCGGTGGCTCTATTGGTCTGATAACATCTATATCCTAAGAAATAAAACACCAAGGTGAGATTATTGCATAACGTTCATATGTAGGCATCCAAATAAAATCTCTGTGTATCTTGAATACGGGCACTTCTGTACATACTTTCTATAGTCATTTAGAAGTAACTAGTTCTCAAAATATTTTAAGCGAGCACAAACCCATTCATATGGGGGCCCTATACTTTGGCACGTATTTTTTTCATAATTTTATGGCTTCAGCACCATGGACACATCTTTCAAATTTTAAGTGTGGGTCCTCTTATAAAAGATTTCCTCATTTGGGAAATAATTCTATGACAAACATCAAATTATCCTTTTTAGATTATTGCTGGCCTCCTAAGGATATGTTACAAATTCCAAATACCTCTTTATATCAAAGTACCATAGATTTCAATTAACTTTTGCTTTGATATGTGCACAATATGTAAGTTGTTCCTTCAATCCTATTTCTAAAGAATCATTTTAACTTTTATCTGGGTGTTGAATCATGGATGATATAGTAGATAAAGCATCATCAAACTCATTTTATGTTATAGGATATGTCTGAAGTTAATTTTATTAAATCTTCCATGTAGATCATGTACCATTTTTATGTAAAGGGTAATGTTGGAGTTCTTCACAACCCATTCTCCCAGCACTTGGTAAATTACCAAGTCTGAGTCTTTAAAAATTAACAAGTCTTGAACACTCATGCCAACTGTTAACTTGACCCTAGGATGGAAGATTCATATTTGTACATTTTTTTAGTGTATGGGAAATGTAATTTAGTTGTTATTAGTAGTGTTGATGTGTTTTTTTACACCAAAAATGCTCTGATTCCTGAACACTTAAAGTTGACTGACTCCGTCGAAAAACATCCTCCATCCGAGTATGTCTTCTCCCATGAATGAAACCTCTTCATCAAGGAATTATGTTTGAAGTGGATCAAATTTATTTTCAACTGGCTTTCCCCTTGATGGATTTTTGGGTCACATACATGATGTCGAACTCACCTAGCAACATTTTCCATTTGGAAACTTTCCTACGAGCATGGATTTTTGGAGTATATAATTTCAATGGATTTATTTTGGAAATGATATACATTGTGAAAGAGGATAGATAATGTCTCATCTTTTAAGCAACATAGGTTAAAGCACAACATACTATTTCTACTAGAGTTTAGCGAGCCTCATATGGAGTAAACTTTTTACTCAAGTTGTAGATTTCTTTCTCTTTCTACCAGTCTCATCATGTTGCCTAATAACACATCCACAGGAATTTTTTGAGATAGAAAAGTAGCGCAACAATGGAATTCCTTCCCTTAAGAGAACCAAGAGAATGTAAGCAGATAAATAATCTTTGTTCAGTTAAAAGCCTTCTAGAATTCTTCTATCGACTCATTTGATGCCTTTTTCTTCAAAATCTTAAGAATTAGCTCATATATGACTATTTATTAGGCAATAAATCACTAATGTAATTCAAATAACCCATAAAACTCATAACCTCATTCTTGGTCCTTGGCTGTAGTAACTATTGAATTGTCTTGAGTTTGTACAAGACGAGCTCGATGCCCCTTACTGACCACGAACCCTAAAACTTTTTGGTTGGCATACTAACAACATACTTTATGGGATTCAACTTTAAGTTGTAATTTCTCAGTCAGTTGAAAAGATTTTTTGGTGCATCAGTTGATCTAAACACTTGTGGGATTTGATGATTACATTATCCATATACATTTTATTTCTTTATTAGTCATACCCTGAAAAATCATCATCATAGCCATTATGTATGTCGCACCAGCATTTTTTAGACCAAACAATGTTACCCTATATTTATAAACACCCCATGGTATGATAAAAGCCATCTTTTCTGCGTCTTTCTCATCTATTAAGATCTGATAATACCCAGCAAAATAGTCCATGAAGGATCGCATTTAATGCTTTGTATAACTTTTGATAAGAATGTGGGTGTTGGGTAGTAGAACGTTATCCTTAGGAATGCTCTTGTTCAAGTCTCTGTTGTCAACACAACTCCTTATATTTTCATCCTCTTTTGGTATCGGAAAAATATTCGCTATCCATGTCGCATATCTTGTGAACTCCATGACTTTAGAATGGGTTTGCTTCATCAGTTCTTCTTTAATATTATAACTTAAGTCTATCTTGAATTTTTTCTATTTTGCTTTACTGGTCAAATTCAAGATTCATTGGTAACCTATGTGACATAATGTTGGTGCTTAGCCACGGTATATCATCGT
Organism: Capsicum annuum; assembly: GCF_002878395.1. NCBI lineage: Eukaryota > Viridiplantae > Streptophyta > Magnoliopsida > Solanales > Solanaceae > Capsicum > Capsicum annuum. Next base: position 126,778,317 of record NC_061115.1, on the reverse strand, counting down.
AGGACTAAGCAAATATATTAATGTACTCTCGTAGCAAGTGGATGACTTCTCTTTTCTTTGCTTCTGGTAAGTAAACATTGATTCTTGTCTCCTTGAATTCACCATGATCTCCTAGGTTGACTACTTTGGTTTACTCTAGGTTGGGCTTTTCCCTATTTTCAAATTCTTTCAAATATTCTATTAACTGCTCTTCATTATAGTCTTCCCATTCATCATCATTCGCCTTGCTTTGTTCATTTAGCTATTGACATTCCATGCCATGACATTGGATGGTTTTAAAATTTTATTACCGCAATAAACAAACAAATCAAGTTAGATAATAAAAAGATAATTCAAGATAGAAAGATAAGAATAATCATAATTCAAAACAACTTGTTATATAAAAGGAGGCCTTTCCATTGAAATTTGGGAAATATTTACAAATTATAGCTCATGACCCATACAAGTATGGGCCCGTACCTTTTTAAAAATAGTAAAATGCAAAAGAGGAAGTTTGAGACATAAAATGTGGATTATTAGGACCCCTCCGGATCATCACCTATTTTGAAAAACTATTAGAAATTTCCCTTTTTTTAAGCATAGCAGGTGAAAATTCCTGAGTGAAGTAGAGGTTCAATTCTGCAGAGTCTCTCCAGGTGCAGCCTTTCTCACCCTATTAGCCTTCGGGAAATTTTCTAGAGTAGCATTGCATTCTTCGAATAGATGTTCTATCTAATCCCCCAAACCAT